>NC_134368.1:60792608-61095434 GCF_035582795.1 Mycteria americana
TGATGTCTATGTTCGGATGCAAACTAGGCTTTTGCTTCACAGAGCTACCTGAACTTAAAATATCAGTGTCTGAGAAGGGAGTAATTCATCCTACTGTTTAAGAAAGCTGTGTTAAAATATTAAGCATGTAAATGTCACAGATGCTTTTTTGGGCTATTATTGGAGAATTACTTGGGGACTGGTATTATGCTTTGTAGTTGCTATGGAAACTTTCTAATACATGCAGTTTGGGAATGAGAAATTGGAAGTAATTTTTGCATTCCTAAATCCAGTTTCCTAGTAATAAGAGGGACAATTGTGGATTATCAGACTGTTACCAAAGCTTTCCACAAGATCCTAAGGTTATTAATCTCCAGAAACAGGGGAGGAAAAATTATACTAATAAACTTCTACAAAGAAATAGGAAGAAATGATATCTATTTTTTCGTCATGTGGAGACTAATCAATTCAAACCCCAGTATTTTAATATATTCTCAGGAAAATGAATGGCTGATCAAAAAGTGGGTTTTGTAGAAACCCAAAACGAATTTGAAATTATTTTTAAAAAAATGGTGAGAGAATTATGACTAAAAAAGCAGCAACTAAATCTTATATGAAACACCTTTTAAAAAAAGTATTTAATATTTCTTCTTTATTCACTTGAAGTAACCTCGATATAAGAGTCAGGAAACACTTTTTAATATGATGGAGATTGTATACTCATTTAGAAGTCTGATCACAGGATTCCTCTTTTCTTTTATTAGTGGATTTTAATGCAGAAACGTACCTAGAAAGTTTAAAAAATATGCTACAATAATTTTAAGAACAAAACCACTTGAGCTTGCTAGTATTTTTTTGAAGATTAAAAGGTAAACCAAAAGCACCTAAGAGCAATTATGCTTTTAATTTTTTTGCAAAATGATTTAAAAAGTGATGATCCCTTATATTATCCAGACAAAGGGGCTTTTTGTGTTTAATCT
Organism: Mycteria americana; assembly: GCF_035582795.1. Lineage (NCBI taxonomy): Eukaryota > Metazoa > Chordata > Aves > Ciconiiformes > Ciconiidae > Mycteria > Mycteria americana. The sequence goes on from NC_134368.1 coordinate 60,793,568, forward strand.
GTTCTTATACAGTAATGTTTTTATTGTTATTTCCTAGTGATGAAATATGAATAAACAGGATTTGAATGAAGGTGTTTACTTTAATTTGAAAAATTATCTCCAATAATAATTGTTTTATTAATAAAATTGTTGGTTTAGTGTTTGTAAGTTTGTCTGGTTTTTTTTCCTGGTACAGTAATTTAATTTGGGCATAAAAAGTCTAAATACTTGAGAAATATTTTATAACATTGCTGCTCTGGTCTTTGAAAAGAACAGCATTCTTTCTTAAGAATGATAATTTGAATTTTTAAAAAGTGACATCAGAAATAAAGCATTGACAAAGGTAACCTGTATAGGTACTGAAAATTTTCCGAGATTGCTTCATTTTAATAAAATATTTTTGTTTCAAACTACTTATCTCAGATGTTCTTTTGAAGTTTTTCTATTACTAGTTTAAATTTCATCTGGAGCCTTTATGTTTGAGGAGGCAGCTACTATTATATAAAATTTATGTTCAAAAATATCATAGCATAAACATTTGACTTTAAATATTGATTAGATCTCTTCATTTTGCTTTCCTGTTTGTGAACTTGTCAATTAAATTCCACATGGATATGAAAAGTAGGTTTTAGATAGAGATAATCCACTATAATCCCAAAACAGAAATCAGAGGACAAAATGGTCACAGCAATAAATTATTCTTTTATACATTCTTGTTACCTTGATGCCTCCAAAATTTTCCAAATCCCCTGCTTAAGGTCACAGGAAATATGAACTTCACCAAAACCTTAAAATAAAGGGGTTGATAATACATAAAACAAAAATGGTAGATTATTTTAAATAACATTATTTAATTTTGGTAATGACTGTTTATTCTTTGAATTTGCTAGTCATATTTATAGTAGTGGAATTTTTGCCTATATCTCTGTAACTTGGACATTCTCAGTTTTCATTGATTAAATAAAGCTTTAAAATATTCCAGAAAGTTCAAAGTTGGCTCCAGTCATTTCACATCAATCTATACAAAAACATGTGCTCTCATAGACAGATGGGCACAGACCAACTTCTGCAAATGAAGATATGTACTTAGATTTTTTGAGGTGGGGGAGATTGAACTTCATGAGTGTGTTTTTGTGATTCCCCCACTCCCTCCTTACTTCAGTTAGTCTAGAGTAAGAAATAAAAGATCATCCCTTTTTTTCAGGATGCACATTCTGTCTTCCATACATGTATGATGACTGACGTGTTAGTAAAAGAAATTTATTTTGCACAATTTACCATCTGTTTAAGGAAGTCAATATTGTACACACATCGTGCTCTAATATTACATTCTAAGATGATTATAGAGATGCACATGAGTTTTTGTGGTGAGAAGATAAAAGATTTAGGAACAGAAAGTTGGTATAGTAAAACCAGGCACTTATACAGTAGCCTTAAATATGCACACTAGTGATGATGGTAGGACTCATGTTTAAAAGGATTGCGATATAATTTGTTGCTAGTACTTAATATATTTGGCAGAGGGAATGTGTTGTTTTTAATATTGTATATCGGTTGTTGCTTTATGGAAGAGTAACTTGATTTCTAGTGCATTTAAACTATTGTCCAGAAAAATTTTTGTTTGAATTAGGCATAAATGACAAGTTGGAATTTATGTTCAATAGTATTACTGTGAGAAACAAGGGTATAGTACAGTTAGAATATTTCACTGTGCACTTATTTAAGACACATAGTGATCACACAGGTCACAAAGTTTGGAAGTGATATTCTGCAAGTATTTTAACTTTAGCATTGTCTAAATGTAATTACTCAAATATTATTAAAGCATGCACCAAACTGACTATGGCAGAGAATATTGCATTAGGAAGCATGTGAGTTGCAAGGATTCTGGCTGAAAAGAGTATTCAAAATCAATACGTTCTCGGCAGCGAGGTAAATTCAAGCCAAGCTGACCTCTCTTTGCAGCTAATGTACATGCTAAGAATGATTACCGTTCACTCAGAGAAAAGTTTTAATGCAAACTGAAAATATTTGTTTTAGAACAAACACGAAAAATTGAAGGACTTGCTTACCTATTTGATTAAATGCAAAAGTGAGACCGCATAGGATTTTGTTGTGCTGTGATAGAACTTATTTTACCAGCCACTTTCATAACCTTTAAACAGCCTTAAATAGTACATATGAAAAACACATTCATAACAGATTCCCCATAGGGAATTTTCTTTGGTTTAAGAAAATTTTATTAAAGATTGGCATTGCAAATAACATTTTTCATAACTATATGTAGACCTGTTAAAATTTTTATTAAAACTGGAGTTTGGCCTGTTCTTTTTCATCATTCTATCAGATATTAAACTCCAGCAGCAGCTGTAGGAAATGGAGAAAGGGATTTTCAAAGGGATTTGAGTCTCCCTGTCTCTGTGCCTTTAGTGATCATATTATCATAACTATCACACATAACAAAGCTCTAAATCTGTAATTCAGATAAAGTAGTCAGGACTTTGAAATACAAAAATCCAAACATATGCTGTAACATTTTTTTTGCAATGCTGGTTCCTTTAACACGGATTTTGTAAACTTGGAGAGGTATCCAACAGATTTTGTATACTAACACATGCTAAATGACATTATTACTGAAATGTTTGCTGGAGATTTAATTAAAGGTATGTTCTATTATACCTACAGTAGTTCCATTAAGAGTACACCAGATACTGTTCTACCAAATGATGATCAAACCACTAAAGGTTAATAAGAAATGATGTTAGAAGCTTTTTTTTTTGGACTGAATTATGTAAGCTAAACTGCTGTGGAGGCAATGCCCATCTTCTCAACAGTGTGTGAGTCCTGTTTCATGAGGGGACAGCTCAGCATAATGCTGTGTTGAAATGGTAAGTGTGAACACAATTCTCTGATGAAACTAAAAAGCTAAAGATGCAATGTAATAAAAGTTAAGGAGGCTAACTTTGAAAGTAAAAGCAATGTAGTACAAAAGAAATGGTTTCTAAAGTATTTTAAGTACTTCTCTAAGCTTATTTACATTGAGAAGATCGTTTTGGTATTAAGTGCCTAGGGAAAACAGTAGTTGTATTGTGAAAAGTTAGGAAAACTCTAAATCTCAATATCAAACCGGCTTGTAAATGAGCAGTCGCATATATATTTATTGTAACACTGCCTTCTGCTGGTCACACCTCATTTATGAAGTAAGTAAAAGTGATGGATAATAAGGGGATGTTGTGTTTATCTGAAATTATTCTCAATATGAGATATTTAGTGCTCAGGAAATATTTATACAGAGCTAGTGTACATCTATCAAGTATGTATACATCAATGATAAACACATTGCATCTATGCTATATGCTTACAGTTGTTAATTCAATATTTTTTGACCTCAGCTGAGAGAAATTTTTTCATGTATATCGTACCAGAGAGTTATCAAATCCTTTCACTTTATTGTTAAATTGATTCCTACTTTCGATATTCTGTAGTGTTAGAATTTCTGCTCGTTTCTGTTTTTTCAGTTGGAGGGCTTTGGGTGTCAGAGAGCGTATACCAAGCAAGACATCTGCAGAAAAATTTCTTTTTCATAACAAATGTCTAAATGTAATGGAGGTTAGGAGACTGTTAGATATGTGTTTATGTATACGTTTAAGCAAGTGTTTGCATAAGCTGCACTTTTTGTTAGTAAGTACTTTATTATTCCTCAGTTGGTCATTCAAAATACACACATATATTATGATAATTACTCCTTAGAGGACAAATACAGGATTTTGAACATGGTTTCTGTTTTACTTTCTAACATGTAAAACACATATTTTATTTAAAAAAAAAATACTGCTGTAAGAAGCGTTTTCTGTTTCCTTAAGCATGCATAAATGGTAAAAAGTGAAATGTGAATTTGTAGATATTTGACTGCATGTCTGTCGAGATTAAGGAAAATATTTATCACTGTATACTAACTTCATCATAATAGATTGAAGAGGTATGAAATGATACTATATTTCAATCTGATATAAAAACCTGAAATTAAGAATCAAACATTTGGTAGGAGTTATCTTCAGTTGTGGAGAATATAATGGTTAAAACACACATTTACTCAGTGAAAACATTGGCATGCATGTCTGGCTGCCTACAGTAAAATTAATGACTAGATTGTGCAGTGTGGGAAAATTTTTATTTTACTTTGGTTTTCCTCAAGAAGTGAAATCCTGCTTTAGTTGCCTGAGGCTACATTTTTAAGCACCTTTATTACAGCACAGATAAAAACCCCAGCTATCTGACAAAATGCATTCTGTTTTATTACAAAGGATTACTTCAAAAAGCACAATTCTGTACATTCTGGGGATAATTTAAACACCAAGAATCCCTATTGTATGGCAAATAAAAAGTAATTATCCATAATGCATATTAGAATTGCATTTTAATGGACAAGACCTATCAGAAAATATGCAGATCAAGAAATTTCCATTTTTAAGTTCCTTCCCAGAATTTGGGGGCCTTGCCCAAGAGCCCGAGGAGGATTGTACCCTGACTCCATGGCATCTCCGTCTGAGCAAAGACTGTGGGTTCCAGCCCTACAGTCCTCAGAGGATCACCGTGGTCCCATCTGACCCTTGTAGTCTATGAACCTTAAGGTTTTAATAATCAAAGACCAGGCTAACCCCATGTGTGCATGTTTTTAAATTCCAAATCTCATCTTAGATGTAACAGTAATTAAAAAGTCACTTGCAAAATGATAATAGAATCAGCCTTGTAAGAGCAGATATAACAACATGCATAATAAAATACTCCATGGCAGTGTTAGGGCTGTGCGAGGAAAGACTACGTGCCATTAAAAATGCAAAAGGACACAGAGAAAATAGTAGGGTTTTAATCTTTGGTGGCAGAAATAAGGTTTAATGGTCACAAAGCTGACCAGGAACCATTCTGTGTTAAAGGAGCTGCTGTTACCTTTTTACGGATAACGCTTAGACTGGACTGTTTTTCCAGATTTAAAAATCTTCAAGGAAATTCCTCATTCCATTGTATTTTTGCTTCTCTTTTATTTACAAGCATCTGTGTATGTGATTTGTTCGCTTACGTGTCTGTGAGCTCGTGTGTGTGTGCACGCAACATACATGAGAATGAAAATCCCAGAGCGAGTTTGTGTTCAGGGTGGGCACAACAGCATATAAACATGTTTAAACCTGAGTGTTACAGTGTGTGTATCCAGAGAGATAATATGTAATAGTGGGCAGCATAATTCACTCTCATTTCCCTGTGTTAGAGATGACTGCATAATTCATGAATGGCAGAACAAAGTCAAGCCAGGAGTGAGAGTAGCACATGGACATCCCTGACGAATGTGCGTACTACCTACTGCCCATCAGGTTATACTTAAATCATAGATATTTGATGTGGGCATTCCCTTCTCCTCCTCCATTTTTAGTTGTCAAAGTGATTTTCCAATAATATGTTTATAAAAGTTTTTTTTCATTGCCCAGGAGAAAGTGTGTGGGGATTCCTCCCTCTCTCTCAAATCCCCTTGTACAATAAGGCAGCAGAGTGTATTTGGCACTCTGCTTTTACATTTTCAGGAGTGTCTTTATGCACATCTGTATTTTGACTTCACATTTGTGTCTTTTGGCTCATACTGCTAGGTTTTACCTATGTTTATTCTTATCCGTGGCCCTTTATTTCAGTCTTTTGTTTTGGTTGGGGTTTTTTTTGTTCGGTTTTTGTGACTACCATATATATTATTGTGCAACCTTTAATGAGCTTTTTAGAAGTTCACTTGTTGTATACAGACGACTAGAAAAACAGCAACTGATTATTTCTTGTACAGTAGCAGTCTTCTGGAGAATAAGTAAGGTCCAAACATGTAGATGATCTTGAGTGTGATCAACTATGTAATGAAACATATTTCAAAGGTCTAGATATAGAAACAAAGAAGTCAGTGTGGGTTTTTGTTACATATCTATACAGTACTTCAAAGACAATAAAAATGTAAGCAAATCAGCAATGTTATTTTACTTTCATCAATATATAAACATAAAAGTAATTTTCAGTCTAATTTTTTGTTCATTCTGTCTCTGGAATTCTGAAACAGCAAAGTAATTGTAAAATATTAAGTAAAATTTTTTCACCTTAATTTTATTAAATTAACTTATTTACTAAATGAAATATTTTGTTGTGTATAACATAGAGGTGTTATAATGTGGATAAAATTCTTCCCATTTGTAATACGGGTTGCAGATTATATATAAAAACATATGGATTACGATGATTAAATATGTATAAAATCAGCATAATCCATTCATATGTTTGTAAGGGCCCAGAGTCCTCCAGAGAGAGTCACAAATCCACTTGATGTTCTTGAGTGCTGAATTTTTTTCCTCTCTGATTTTATCTGAAATATGTGTAAAAATTCGAAAGTCAAAGGGATCCCTGTTGGTTACAGCTAAGTAGTCTCAAACACATATATTTATCCTCCCTAAACTTGGTAGAGTCCTGTGCTTCCATGTGTGTGGGTTTTTTGCTTGGTGTTTTTGGTTGGTTGGTTGGTTTTTTGTTTTTGGGTTTGGTTTGTTTGTTTGTTTGGGTGTTTTTAGAAGTATCCATTTCCATTTCAGAAAGCAGCACCTATCTTTGAGGCTTGAAATAAACAGCTCATTTTTAAGTAAAATCCATCTCTCTCAGGGAGGTCCTTCCTTGTGTGTGTGTACACACAGCGAAGAGGATCCGCATATTTTGGGAAGTGTCTGTGTACTGGCTCATATTTTAAGTAAAACAGCTTCTTTCAAGTCTTCTAACAACCTATTTTGTCCAGGTTTTCAGAAAGCTGTAATATGAGCATATGGGGGAGATAATTAAGCCAATAACATGAAATCCGGATTTAATTTATTTGCATGTTTTTATTAGTCTGTTTTGCTACTATAATTTCAAATGAATAATCCTAAAATACGAGTTACACATTCTCAGGGGAAAAAAAAAGATGCCTGTCTAGGAATGTACCTCACACACGTGCTTATGTGTAATAATATATGTAATGTAGGGGGAACGATCCAGTGTTATGCCCAGGTGTGACTCTTGCCCTTTTTGCACCAGTTTTACACCTATATGATGCCTTTGATTATTGCATACATTTTGCCCATCTCTCCTAGCTTCAGCAGGAGCCGAGTGAGCTACAGAATAAATATCCTACTGTGTGATTACTGTATTCCGTCAGAAATGTTTTTTTAATCCCATTAAAAGCATAAAACATTTCCAACGTATTTCATCCGCATCGGTAAGAATCAAACAAGTTGATTCTTTTCTTAACTAAGTGGAGCAGAATAATTGCAATTTTTGAAGACAGCCATTATTGTAAATCCTGTAAGCAATATTATTGTGATCGTTTTGGGGGCATCAGACAGGTATTTAACAGTTTGGTTCAGGTTGCCTAGGACAACAAAAACGCCGCTATGCTGCATCTCAAAGATTCTGGGATGAAATGAGTTGTGACATACCAGTGAAGATTAAATTTGTAACAGATAGAACACCTTTGAAGTACTAGCTTATGATTTCACAGTGGCATTAGGAGTCTTACTGCAGTATTTAAGCAGTTAGAAAGAATGCTGGTTAATAGTGGTTGAATTTTGTAAAATTGGATTTTATTGTCTTTTAAATAGCCATGGCAGCAGTTTGTATTATCCAAGCACAACATTTTTATTGCGATGTATTACTGTTGGAGAAGTGCTTTTTCACACTCCCACGTATAAAAGTGAGGAACTTCACCAGGTGAATACTTTTTGTCTGTTGTTCACTATCATCTCGCTGAATTTTAAATAATACAGCCTTTTAATTTTTTTTTTATTTTTGTTGTTTTCCTTCTCTTCTCCCCGTTTTTTTGGTCAGTGGCTTAGGGGAAAGAACAGAAACATTCAGTGTTTGTCTCGGATAACACTGGAAGATCAGATGTCCAGAAATGTTCTAGGCCTGCACATTTTTACATATGGTAAATTACTTTTCAAAAATAATAGCATAATTTCAGATGTCAAATATGACTTTATCATACAGCTTTATGACATGACATTACCAGTACATAAAGCTACTATGCTTTATGTCTGAATCGGATCACATCAAAATTTCCTGCCATATCATGTAACAGAAATAGAGACTTGTTCCTAAAAATAATGTCTAGAAATCTTCAAGTATTCATTAAACCATTTCGGGGGAAGCAGGCATGAGCCTCTTTCTCTGCAGTAATCTCTTAAGGATCACTAGACTCCATATTACAATTTCCAGTGTTACTAATTTGTGAAAGTTAGTTTAAAATATTAATCTCTGCATTGGCAGGATCTTTTAATGACTCCCTAGACTTCAATGGGTTAATTTTCAATGAGGGTCGGGTTTTATATGTTTATATTTTCTTAGCCTTGGTCAGGAGAAGTGGCTTTGCTTGGCCTTGTGCTGTGCCAAAGTGATAGGGTTTCATTCGTTTGAAAACCTAGCACATCCCAAGAGGTTACCTTGGTGTAGATTTCTTTCTTTCTGTATTAAATCGCTCATTGTCGCAAAGTGACTAGTGCTGCTGGGCTTTGAAAAGAACTTCTAAGAGGTTAAAAAAAAGCTTCTGTATAGAAGGATTTTTCAGTTCTGCAGACAGAATACAGTTTGCAGCTGTTTGACTTGCGACAGTGATATGGATCTGATTGTATACAGTATACTAGGAGCCACGGATGCAGCTGGAATAGAGGTTATAAATTTTAAAAGCAATGCAGATTTTGGCCATTAATTGGCTGCTAATAAAAGCAAACTCAATGGGTTCTAACTGTGGGAGCCTGTAGCTCTGTATCTGATATCAGGAATTCATACACATTACACAGTTTTAGTGATTCAGACCACGACTAATTGAAATATGAGGCATACTGATCAAATTTAGCATTACCAGCATGCACTCTGGTTTGGGACTGTATGGCGACAAGGTAGCATTTATTACTTATTCTCCATAACACTGCCTGATTGAAATATCTAGCTATGTTGTCAGCAGAGGCCCAGCTGGGCTTTAGTACAGCTAATTAAGTCATTAAAAGAGAGGTCAAGCAATCTAACTCTTGCATACTAAACTACATAAAAGTCTTTATTATATTTTTTAATAAGCCAAGATTTGAATTTTTAAAGAAGTTTGTTTTAATAATAAATGCATTTGCTGGCTGCTTTGTCTGGGGCTTGATTAAAGTAGGCATTTGCTAGCAACAAAGTGAAAACTTCTTGAAGCTTAGTTTAATAAAAAACTCAACAAAACAAAACCTTGTGCTTTTTTTTTTTTTTTTTTTTAAGTGGCTAAAAACTGAGCCTAACTCAGGATGATGACAGAAACACAGCTGTCCCTGTGCAGGCAGAGAGAACTTGGTTCTCTACTGCAGAAGGTACCAAGATGCAATCAGTGTAGAAACCACTCATGTTTCTTATTGGAATATTTGTTTATTGACACATTGTGAGGAAGAAACACATCTAGAGGGAGAGGTTTCCTACAAACTAAGTACACGATAATGTTGGGTGACTGTTGCTACCTATTTTACGAATTCAAATGGGAGAGAGACTCAGATGAAGTGATGGAGCAACAATTTATTCTTGGACTTGAAGAGCAACAGGCTGTGGATTGCTTGAATTTGGAAGAGTAAAGCAGAGGAAGGATAACTCAGTGCTTGTGTTTGGTCTTGTGGCAGTCGGTGTCAGAGACACTGTATGATGGTCTTGTCAGAGCCTATGTTGTGGAACAAATTCTTCATAGCTGGCATTCAAGAACCTTGCATGTTTGTATCGCTATAAAACTAAAGCATGGGGAACTCAAATATAAAGTTGATAAAAATATTTCAGAGCTGCAGATGGCAGTCTTGATGATTCCCAGTCATTCAGTGCACAAGGCCTGTGGGACACTCAGACATTTCTTTTGTAAATTTGGGGTACTTTGGTTCAGAAATACAAAATTCTGTTCTCCCATGTCCTTTCTTCTGTATATTACATAACAGTAACTGGGAAGAGACATAGTTAGGTAAGGTATAGATCCAAGACAAAGATCTGAGGTAGAACACTGGGAACTGGGGAATATTTGGTTGGTGGTTTTATTTTGTTTGTTTGTTTGTTTGTTTGTTTTTTCCCTACCTGGAAAACTTATCAGCAATGAATTTAAAGGATCTATTTGGCGATTAACAAATAGTAGCACTTGGCAAAATGAATGGAATGTCAGTTTATACATCATCTTCATACAGCTAACAGGAGCAAGTCTTAAAGCCCAAAATCCCTAATGTAAATCAAGTGGTTCCTCTGAGGTCAATTGTTACTGCTATGAAGTGGGAAAGTGCGACTCAGCAAGGTGTATATTTCTAGTGGTAGTAGTATTGACAGGCTGTGCGTTTCCATTCTTGAGGCAAATGGATCTTCCTCCTCTTCTGTTTCTTTTTTTGGCCCAAACTTTGAAATTTGTTACTTAAATCTCTAAGTAAACCATACAAATTTTAGTGTCTGGATTAGAAACGTGGTACTTGTTTTAAATAAAAAGCACGCCAAAATTATGTGGTTAGGGATTTGGAGTATAGGTATAAGGCAGCAAAGGAATTGAAGGGAAGATAATTGATCCCAGAGGTGAGTTGTATAATATTTTTCCCTTATTAAAGTTATGAATTATTTTTAGAGAAAAGTGCCTTCATGGGGTAAAAGGAGGGTTACTACAGAGTAAAAATTCTGTTAGCCATACTGTAAAAATCTGACACAAATCAACTTGGCCTGCTCTTCCTTATGCACCAACAGTTGATTTACTGTTATATTTTCGTGATTAGGTTAGTTTTATTACTGTTGTTTTGGCAATGAACATGGTATATTGCACCTCACTTAATTACCAGGAGGTGGAACGGTATGAGCAACAGAAGATGCCTTGAGAGCAGTTTTCTGAACATCAGAAGATGCAGTATAAGTAGCACTATCCTGAAGTAAGGAGGGGGTCTACATGGTGTTGCCTTCTGAATTCAAATCTTCTTGTATGACCATTGGAGGTTGCTTCCTATCCAGGGCTATTAGAATGCTTTATGTTCTCCAATAATCCTCTGGAAGAATTTTTAAAACTATCACCTATTAAATCATTATGCTCATTGCAGCTCAATGGATCTTCAGATATACTGGATTTTTAAAATCTTTTTGCATTACAATGGTGTGACAGAAATTTTCAGAATAACGAAGGCCATCTGCTTAAAAAAGCTTTCCTGAATTTGGTAGCTTTTGCAAATAGATGCATGTTCATTGCAATGGGGCACCTCCTAGTCTTTCTAGAACTTTGCTCTTTTTCATTTCTCTCCTTCCTCAGACAAAAGCTAAGATCCAGATACAAAAATCCATATACATATATATATATATATATAAAGCTGTACATATTAAATATGAAGTGAAAACTAATGGCTTTTAGATCTATGGCCTTTTCCTCTCTTAAAATTAGTAAATTATTGTTATAAGCAGTCATCTAATTTTTTTTAGTTGGGATCTTGAGATGGTTGGGAGCAGACAGTTACATTTTCAGTGCTGGTGTAAAAGAATATTGTTCAGACCAGTGAAGAGACAGAGTTGCTAACAAGCAATCTCAGTTAGAGACTGTAATAATCGTATTGATGATGTGGGTCCAACTCCTCAGCAAAACAGTCTGGACCAGTAGCAGCAGGTAACAAGAATGACCATACTGCCTCAGGAACAAGAATATTTACCTCCCCCCACAGTCTGTCTCTGATGATGGCCCTATTTGTATGCCAAGGAAAGAGCAAGAACAGAACTAGTGTCTATAGACACTTTGCTCTAATGTCATCTTGGCCTGTGATCACTTTAGCAGATATCCAGAGCTTGTTACAGATTGTCTATCTAATGCTTCCTAATGGATTTCTCTTCCACGTACTTGTTCCATCTTCCTGGTCTTTCTATTTACTCTGAGCTGGTGGGAGACTCAAAGTCAAAGCAAAGAAACATGTGGACATCCAGAAGTAAATTCAAGTGTGCGTGAAGCCTACTTTTAGGAGTAACTAGTACACTGAGCTAGAGTACTATATACTCTTTATTGTCAGTGAGAACAGCAAGGTATGATTCTGATGAGCTGCGCTATAATTATTCTTGTATTCCTGATTAAATTGGTATCAGGAAATCTTATAATCTGTTCTAATGAAAGAAACTAGCCCTGTTTTTACAATGGAAATTCAGAAGTGTTCTTGTAATCATTTGCTGTCTTGGCATTTCTTCTCAGAACCCATCCTCCAAAACTGTTGAGATGTGTCCATAAGGAATATGCATATAGGTGTACATCCTGATACTGTGTTGACTGTAATTAATCATTCATATTATGTGATCACATTTCACTATTCTTCTAAGTGCAGAACAAAGCTGTACACAGGATGAATCCTATATTCTGCTGAAATCAATGACAAAACCCCTGTAAGCTTCAACAGGGTTGGGATTTCATTTCAAATGTTAATACAGTAGTTTCCATTGTAAAGATCAATTTCAACAGCATATTTTTCTTTTCTCTGGAATTTGTGTGATACCTGGAGATACTATTTCCTCAATGAGAATGATTTATTTTTTCTTATAAAGAGTTTTCAAAGTAATATTTTAAGTTAATTTTCTTTCCTAGTGGTAAAAAATATTTGACTGATTTTTAAAGTAGCACTAGGCTAGTAGATTTAGGCTATCTGGGAATGTGCCAAGGTCCTTGTACTAGGGGTGTGTGTCTGTGTCCATCTGTCTGCGAGACAGAGAAAAGCTCAGAGGTGGTTTTGTGGTTCCAGCAGAGGTGGAGCTCCATATAATACAGATGTGAATGGAACAGGGTAATATCTTGTTAGCAGCAGATAATGTGCAGTGTTATACCTCTGTATGACAACTAGTTGAATATAGAGGAGTTATATTTACCTATTCCTTTTTTCCCCTCAAAAAATATCATAGAAATTCTATAACAAAAGTACGGTAGGATCATAGACTGAATCACTTCAGTACTGCAATAATTACTATGCCTAGGAACCTTAACTTGCTCCTTCATGTGTGTAATACAGTTTTTAATCACATCATAACATTCTTATTTTCCAAAATGCTGCACATCTCAGGTTTCCATTTCCTCACTGAGACCTGGTAAGTGCTGAGTTTTTAAAATCTTAATGTGTCTTGTTCAGGATTTTAGATACAGGTTTAGTTTTAGGTTTAGTCAAGCATTTTGGATTTTCTTGGCCTAAAAATATTTACAACAGTATACCTGTCTCTTCTTGTTTCCTTTTGTCTTGTTATCTCTCGGTTCCAATGTATCATTATCAGTGGAGATACAGGCTAATGTAATAAAAAAATAACTCCATCAGGAAACCATAGTAGTTTTCACACCTGGTGCTCATCATCTGTGTTTTTTGGCTACCAAGAAGGAGCTCACCACTGGAGAACTAACAGCTCCAGGCACAGATCTCATGGTCTCTCTCAGGAGTGTTGGTTCAACAGTGATGAAAAAATGCAACATTTTTAACAAGCTGTGCTGTTCTTCTCAAGACGCTAGTCTGGCTGAAAAATCAAGGTGTTGAAATAAAGGCTGTTAATGTGTTTCCTGAAACACTCTTGTTCTTTTAAATGTGCTGCTCTGAGGGTGAGTAGATATGGTTCTGGACTGATTGTGCAGCAAAAAAAAAAAAATGCTGCAGGAATTCTGTCTTTTTTTTTTCACCCCTTTAATTAGTTCAGTACATCCAGGACTGATGGATATTTTCACCTCTTTTTTTTCTTTGAGAACATCCCTTCTCAAATACAAGGGACAGTCTTGTACAAAAGGAGAGCACTTGAGATGAAGTTTAGAGGAACAAAAAGAAAAATCCTAGACAGACTCACGTGCTTCCTAGGAAAACAGAGGGGAAAACCTGGGTCCACACTTTATCCATAACAGAATTTTCATTTTCCTCAGCAAGATAAAGTTTTCTTCCAGTCTCAACAGACATTTTGACTTGGTAGTTTCTGTACTGACAAACCACTTCATCATTAGTTTAAACTCCAAAGGCTGTGAGAGATGGGGTTCAAAAGGAATCTGGGTGGGAGGGGAGGGGGTGAAGAAAGATGGTAACTGCTACATCCCCATCTTTTGTCCATTGCTTAGTTGTCACTAGCCAGCCTAATGTGTTTCTTATGTTTCCTTGGTAATTCTGATCACGAGTGACAGCTCAAATCAAACCAGACCACATCTTGTAAAGAAGCCTATCCACTTCCCAGTGGAGAGACTGAAGAAAACCAAGTGAGTTGGTTTGCTCCAAGCTATTGCATGCCACATGAAGTGACCACCATTTACGTTGATGATGGATCTCCCTTGCAGTCTTCACTTCACCCATCCAGGTTGTCTGTTGCTGCAGTTTCCTTTCAGTTATTCCTATTTTCCTTTGCTGCTCCTGACATGTAGGGACTCTTCCTGCCCCTGCTGAGTGCCCCTTTTCCCTGCTCTCTGTGAATAGCACCAAGTTCTTGCTGGAATAGGTGCTTCCTCCTCAAGGAGGAGGACTTCTATGTCATATTTCATTATTATTTTGTAATGGTGTTGAACAATCTCCTTCCTGCTTACTATCTTCCAGTATCTTTTAAGCTTTCCTTACTATTCAGCTTCCCGTACCCAGGACACATCAACTCCATGTGAAATATGACAATTCCTTACTATTGTTTTACAATATTGCTTTTTAAACAGTAGGCTTGTATTAAGCTCCTTCTGTATTTTGCACATCTGTCACTGCTGGTAGCAGTAAGTTTTGACCTGATGTTGTCTGTCTTATCAATAGATCTTACATTCTTCTCTTGACTTCATACCCCTAAAAAACCCCTTTGAGTGGATTTGGAAAGAGTTAGGTAAGATCTGGTTTTGTTTTTATTTAACTAAAAAAAAAATAATTTAAAAAAGTGTTCATTATCCACTCCAGTGCTGCTAGCCAGTCAACTTTCAGTACAGTGACTGCAGAGCGAGGAGAGTGATACTAAGGAGAGCTTGAAACAGCAAATCTACAACTTTAAAAGCCTGAGCCAGGATTTTGGGTGGCAGGATGCAGTCCTACATACAGCCCATGCTAAATGCTGCGATGTCCTTTGCCTGGTCTCTGGAGAAGTAAGAGTGGTACAACTAGAGCAAAACTATTCCTCCTTCCTCCCCTGCCCTTAAAATACTTTGAGTTCCTTTTTGATAAGGCCAGTGGAAAAGACCACGAAAGCTTGGAAAGAAGTTGCATTTCTGATGAAAGAATATTCTGCTTCACGTTTCCTTTTGGCCATAATTTTCCTGGGCAGAGCTGCCAGCTGAATTTATTCCCTTTGCCTTAAATCTGAAACCCATTAGGAATTGTGTTGTTGAGCACTGAAGATCTTCACAGGTAATTTCTTCCCAGGGCTAAAGTACCCGGGTAAGTATTGTAAATTTTCCCAGTCTCCCTCCCACCACCATTTCTGAAACAAAAGCACAGGCTCTTTCCTCCCATCTCCTTCCACACCCTCCCATCCCACTCTGTCCTTGCCTGAGCTGTTGCTCACAACCACAAGACATATCCTGGCCAGGCTGGTGCAAGGCACAGGCTGACGGCCCTCCTCTGGGGGCCTCCCATACCCAGGGAGCTGCAGGGGTCCCACCCTGACCGTCACCCTCTCCCTTGCAGAGGATGGGAGAGGATTGAGGTGTCTGCCTTAATAACTGTAAGTTACTGTTGTTGAAAGAATACAGAGAAAGAGTGAGAACCTTTTCTTCCTAGGCTTTGACCTCCTAGAAGGAAAGCCCAGACCAGAGTTGTCTAAATGGAGTTTTAAATTATTGAAGAGGGAGATTTGGAGAGGGACTTGTGAGTAATGATGCTAACTATAATAGCAGAATTCAGGGAAGCTCTGGAGAGATTTTCATCTAGGTGTTCCAAGTGCAAGTACTCAGAAAGACCTGTCTTTATGTAGTATTCAATACATGTAAAACCCTGCCATTTTGAAGTTACTTATTTGTGTGTTAGAAACAGAAATAACACTGGAAAAATATTATTACTGCTTTTCCCTGCTAGCGGTATGTGATTCCAGAGAATTTCATAAGGACGTTGTGATTAAGTTGATGATAAGATACAGCGTAATTAAAAATCCTATGACTCCACCGGAACACGAGGTTCACTCTAAAAGTGCTATCTTTACACTGTTAAAAAGCATTTATTTTACAGTACATTTTTTGTTCTGTCAGACATTTGGCAATATTTTACATTACATTTTGAAAGTCAAACACCATGGTACAGAGTCTAAATTCTTTGTCTGAAAGTCTTTTTGTTCTTAACCGTCAGAGAATATAAAAAAATCAGCTGTGGTATTTTCAGTCATCTCATATTTCAAATGCCTTTTTATTCAGTGCTTTTATGACCAGTTGCTTGACAACATATAGATATAGTTACTTCATGTGAACAAAGCCCCTGTGCAATTGGTGTTGGTATGTATTTTTCAGGACATATGTCGATATACAGTAGTTCCCAGCCGAGGGAGTTTTTTTAAAAGAGCTTTGCTGCAGCACATTTTTACATGGTGAAGTGATGTTTTTGTTGAAACTCTTCCATGACATCCTCTCTAGGTTGCATCTATTTTAAGATACAAGTTTTATTAATCTGAAGTATGCCAGACCCTAGTAGTGCAGCATTTTAATGTTTAAAGCATCTTTTACGGGATGTTATCGTGGTTTTGCAATAAAAATGAAAGCAAATGAAAAAAGAAAACTATTCAAGAAATTAAAAAGCCTCTTTTGCTAAAAAGGCTATATTGGTGAAAGGAGAAATGCTAGCATAAAGAAAGAAAAATAAAAAGGAAAAGTGTCAACAGAAATGTTAAAAGTCTTTATAGGTTCACTTCATATGATAAAACAAATTGTATTCTTCCCAGAAGAGATTTCTTTGAAAAGTTGTTATACGCTATGGGAGTTTGGGATCATCTTTTAGGAAAAAAAATTATATCCTCGCTGTATGCCATATGGTAGTTGTGAGGAGGTGGGGAGCCTATAGAAAGTATATGATTACCCAGTAAATGTTACTTTTTTGGGACTAATTTCTGCAAAATCCCACTTAATTTCTGTAGAACTCCATCAATTTTATGCTTACTGTATTCCTTTTTCATGAGGAATTTGAGATTATTGTTTTAACCTTTTCCCCCCACTGAGTGGACAATAAGTGAGAGTGACTGCAGTAGCTTTTTTTTTTTAATTTTGTATTGTCAGCTTTGCCTGTAATTTTTACAATTTTCATAACAGTGATTAGTCATGAATACTTTAAAATAGAAATAAGTACGTTAGTCTACAGAAGAAGTTTAAGCGTGCTGCCGATCTCAGTAATGAGTGTTTATTGTTTTGGGCTATTACCAAAGAATGGCAGAATTTTTGTACAAGGAACTAACTCTGGAAAACCCCAAATGTAAATATTACAGTAATTTTCTAGCCTTCAGGTCCTGGTTCATTTATTTGAAATTTAAAGATTTCTGTCATGGGCAAGCATCTTTGCTTAAAGGATTCAGGTAAATTCTCTCCATCTCAAACAGAGCAGGAAGGATTTAAGCATTTGCATGTGTTTGTATATTTGCTCCCCACTGGCTTCAGGTTCATTGGCATCAGGTACCCGGGGATTCCTTCCGTGTTTCCTAGTACCAGAGAGCAAGCGTTTTGCATCTTGTCTGTTCCACGTAGGGAATAGTCATGGGAGTGAATAAGAAAGGTAGAGTACAAAATTGGTAGGCTCAGTAAAACCATATAGCTTACAAACTAGTTCTGACATGATTGCACGTAGGAGAACCCATCATATTTTTATTTTAGTCAATAATATAAGGTCAGTTACTAAGACTATTTGTGCAACAATAAAGATGATCTCAGAAAATGTGCTGTATTAAGGGAGTTGTACAGCCATTTTCAATGTTGATCTTAAGCAGGTTTTTTTTTTCTAATACATCAAATATGGTCTAGTGGGTCACCAAACAGTAGATTTATACAAAGAAAAAAATAGTTGATGGCAAACACAGAGAGCTGATATGTTTTCAAGGAGGACTAGCCTGCTGCACTTGCGAGTGATGATAGATGTGTGTGAAATATAATCCTGATTAAAAATGCATGTGTGAAACCCCTTCGAATAAAGTGCTGTCTGACAACATGTTCAGAGCTCCTTTATGTGAGAAGGGCAGGGTAATGTAACAGCCCTTGTACCATTCACTTTCTCTTCATCACTTGCTCAACTCATTCTTCCAAAATATTCAGCAGATGTAATGCTAAAGAGTTACAAATGCAGAAAGCAGCATGAGGAAGTCTAAGGGATTCGCATTGGAAGCAGAGATTTTGAAAATACACCTAAACCAGACTAATGAGCAAAGACGTCCAGCCTCTGTTTTCATGTGCAATAAGGCGTGCTAGGTCTGGGATCAGGGGACGGTTGTGGTCATTTGGCAATTTCTATGAGCTGGTCAGGTATTAAAATCCTCAAATCCTCACATGTGTTTTCTTTGCTAGCTGTCAACATCTACATCGGAAACATTTATCAAAGTTAAAGCAGTGGAAACTGATAATGAATATTGACTTTTAGGGCTGGACGAAGCTTCAGTCAGAGGTGACTGAGCTGCATGTGACAATCCTGACTCTGTCCTGGCTACGAAGTATGACACAAATGGCAACCACACAAGAAATGCGGTGGACTGCCCTGTTTACAGGGCTGGATCCTGCAACCCTTTATACATATGCGCGTGCTCTTCTATGGCATCTTTACTCTTGATCCTCAGAAGCTGCTGCTTGGATTTTGTTTGCAGGAGCTCTTGCAGGTAGCGATTAACTGAATGATGAGGGTGCTGAGAAGCTGTTTAGGTGCCATTCCCTGACTGCTTCTGAATTCACTGACTGCGTGACCTTCTGCATCCCTGGTTTTCCCTTAAAAAGGCTTGTAATTGCAAGTGAGGATTCGTGACCGCTTAGGTAAGATGCTCCCTCTAAGCAAAGACTGCAGCGTAGCCATGCTGGGTGTGGGTAATGCTCGAACGCTGCATTTTGGTGGAGCTGTGCTCTACGGGCACCTTTACTTGTAAGGTCAAAAACTGGAGCTGTGCCATGGCAAAGTGAAGCCTAGGGAAGAGCTATGATTTTGAGAGACATTTCCTCCCTCTCCTTCTGCCTTGCCTGCCGTTATTAAAGGCCAGGGACTAGTAACCTGTGCACCGCCCTGCGCCCATTTGGCTGCGCAGCCCGTGACATTTGAGAATCACTGCTTCGCCCCTTGCTCACGCCTTGGAGGCAGCTTCCCATCCGACTGTCTGTGGGAGAGGGTTTATCACTGTGCTCAGTCCAAACACCTGCAGCAGCCATTGAGGTGGAAAGAAGTCACCTGTGGGAACGTGGAAGAAAGAAAAGGGGTGTCAGCCCCTCTTGCATCGGATGAGCTATTAAAACGGTATTTGGGGCCATTTTTAAAGATATCCAGATGCCTACAGGTGCTGATAGGCACCCAAAGGGATTTTCCAAAGCCCACACTTTTAAAGGTATTTAGGCATTAATCCAACACTGGAACGTCGAATTCTCAATTTCAAAAGTGCCTAAGGGCCAGATTCTTAAAGATCTTTAGGTACCGGGCTCCCCCTGAAATCAAACAAAAGTTACATCAAATGATCTTATTTCCCAGGACAGTATTCTTGAAGAAGTGCGTCCTGGTATATTAATGCATGAAAGACCCAATTGATCTGAATTGGGAGGATATCTGCAAGTTACTGTACATCTCAGCTTTACTCAGAAACCTTGTCTTAAAAGATTCATTCTTGGATAAGGATCTGCTAGCTCTTTAATATAATTACTCCATACCAGTAATCTGGCATGATGACAACCGTCTATTAACTCTGCAACTCAACTCAAAATAACTCAACATTCATTATGTGCTTTTAATATATAATTTGGTGAATTACAAAGGTTATGAGTGAGCAATGGCTAAGAGCCAGGATGAATATAGTGCGTATTTCAGGCAGGTATTGCACAACCTTCCCTGCCCAGCACATTATTTCCTCTGTCATGACAATGTTTTCCCCACAACTTGAGGTTACAAACTTGATGCTGGTTTTATGTGTGTAAATATGTGTACAGTCAAGGCTCGAGAGCTCCTCTAAACCTTTTCACTTTTCATGCAACCCAAATTTGAGCACAGGCCTTGGAGGGAAAAAATTGCACAGGTTAAACACACCATTTCAAGCTTTCTTTTTTCTTTTCCTCTGTCTTTGAAATGTAATTATATGCAAGTACTTCCGTTTTAGGTAAATGCTTATAGAAGTAAATCTTCCTGTGCATGTTAACCTATGTGTTTATATTTGCCTATAATGTTTAGCCCTTTACACAGGGCACTGAGATCTGGCCAAACTCTCACTGCGCAAAAAGACAGCAGTAAAGCTCCTGAACCGCGGGGAGAAGGAGGTGTGTGGTGAACCCAAAGAGTGCTTTTCCCACTGCGCCTCCTGCTCTGCCTGCCTGCAGAAGGAGAAACGGAGTCAGGAAGTTAAGAAACTGAGGCAGAGGAGCAAATTAAATCCCTTACCTCGGCATCGGTGGTGGAGCTGGGAGTACAGTTGGGCCACGTGCCGGGAGCAGGAGGCCACGCCGCCTGCCTGCGCCTGCCCCTTCTGCTGCGGACACCCCTGGCGCCCGCTCTGCTCCCCGTGCGGGCAGGTACGAATGTCCCGCCTGTGACGTGGGGGAGAAGAGTCAGGGCAGCAGCATTTGGCGAATTCCCAAGTAAAAGCCCGATCTAGCAGCTGTTATTCGCGGGAGGGATTACTTGCAGGATCAGTCCCTGAAAGAGGGCTGAGGAAATTCAGTGCAAACGTTATTGCTTTCTTGATCTGCATGAAGAACAAGTAGCTGTAAATATCAGAGAGGAAAGGTATATCTTGCTTTCTTTTTCCTGCTGTCTCCTGCCACTGCTGGAGGGAGCTAGTTTGCCATAACTTACACAATTACCAATAGTCTTTTTTAATTTGACATTTTAAGAGCTGTGTTGGGTAGAGGATAATTAATAGCACTTACTTGCTTTGAAGTTGAGCTTTAAATTATATATAGCATAATTATGTCTAAAGCCTCTAACTTACTACTTACCCTAGTAGGTATTTCATCTGTGTTTTACTGTAACACAGCTCCTTCTGTACAGCAGCGCTAATCCTTTACCTGGGCTCCTTAAGCTCAGAAACATTGATTACATATTGTGATTTTCCTGCAATAATCTTAATTAATTCCTGATGCTTCTACCTTGTTCCAATTATTTTGAGTTTCAGGTCCATGTTAAGAGAAATAAAATGGTGGATGAAATTTCATAACAAAATTTGTTGCAGGTAAAAACCAATGAATAAAAATTATTGTCTTCAAGACCCAAACCCACCAACCTTCTAAAATCTTTAAGACCCTGAATATTTTTTCTAATCCCTGGGTGCCTTTTAACAACTGAAACTATTTTTTATTTTTTATAAAATTGTCAATGGCTTTTCTTCAGATTTATTGGGGCTTCTGTTTAGCTTCAATAGTTGTCTTCTGTGTTCCAGTGACATACGCAGTAATACTTCTGCGTGTGGTTGTATTTCTTTTTTTTTTCCCTGTTATCCTGATAACAGAGAAAATAAAGATGTAAAAACAAAGACCTGACTTGTATAACCTACATGGAAAATTGTACAATTAAGGGTTCATTTATTAATTGCGCACACACTCACACAATTTGCTTTCCCATAAATATGCAGACATTAGTGACAATGAAATCTTGCTTATCCTTAGTATTCTCCAAATTTTACTTTGCAATTAATTGTCTTACCAGGTTACATCTATATTAGTATATGTTTCCCCTCAAATTCTAAAGAGAGTAGAGTCTCTAATTTATTTCCCATCCTGCAGTTGATATAAGCAGGGTTTTAATGCTGGTGATCTCTTTCTTAGTTACAAGTACACACTGTGAGTGCTCTGAGATTTATGTAAGAACCTGGAATTCAGGCATGGGGTTTTGCACTGCTTCTTCAGTTAAGATTAATTAGCAATTATTATTAATAAAATTCGCAGTGCGAATAAAGTGTTGTCTTTCTAGTCTCTCTTGCAGTCTCTTTTATTTGGACTTCAATATTGACATGGTTGTGAATAGTGGGGGATGCTGTTGCTACCACAGCCACAAAAATTTGTATTATGGAAAGACAGATGGTTGCTTGTAAATATTAAGCAAGGGGTAAATTGCAGTCTTGATTTAATTTTGGTTTAGGTGATTTTAGCGGTAGGGAGGGAAAGCAGTGACTGCAGAAAACACAAATGTACTTTTAAATATTTTAAATTTCTAATGAGGTTCAGCTTCTCAACTGAATTTAAAATGAGTAAGCCTTTCACTGTGCTCTAGATAATGAGGCTTGAAAACAGTATTTACTAGAAAGGTGCCGTGCTATCTGATAGACTGTTTTAGTGTATAATTAAAATAAACCCCTCTAATGATAGAAAATATCAGGTGATGCTGGAAATGCTGCTATAAAGTTTTGTTTTATTTCTGACAGTCAGTTGGAAGGTAGAGAGCAAAGTAGATAAATATACTGTTTTGACTGATATGAACAATATAACATGAAAGTTCATATCAGCCATATGATTTATCTTGAGAATGCAAATTTGCTGAAAGTGAGTTAATGTAGGTGCAAAATACACAAGTTTGCTTTGTCTTTCTCTCCCTCTCTTCCTGTTTCATTTGTTTCACTTGCGTTTTTTGAAAATGTGTGGACCCGAGAAGTTTGTCCAGAGGAGCCGTGGGATCCACCCCTGTATTTTGAGGGGGGGGGGAAATTATTTCACGCTGGCCAGTTGCACGTGGCAGACTTTCTCTTGTATAACAACATGAGCTGGCTTTGGTGGCCAGCAGCTCCTAGGAAAAGGCTGTGTCAGTGCCCGAGGTCGGGTAGACTGCCGTGGGCACGGGGCTGGAAAGGGAGCCTTTTGGGGCCATGCCGTTCCTGGGAGCGTTTGCTTCTGCAGGAGAGAGGCTTGGCCAGTTCTGGGCATGTTGTCAATACGGATTAGACAAATTACCCTTTGGTTCTGATTGACCTTTCCAATATGCGCTATACGTACGGTGGTTGTATGCGTTAAATGGCTTGTAATACTCATTGTTTATATAATAAATAAATTTTCCAAGTAAATGTGTTTCTTCTTAACCCTAACCAATGGCTACAGGGAATGGTAGCATGCCTACTGGCCTATAGTCCTTAGTTAAATCATCAGTTTGTTAACTGCTGTTTGCAATCTAAACCCTCCCTCTGGAATGGACTTCTTTAAAGCAAAATGAAATAAAATAAAGGTAAGTAAAAGTAAATAGATTTTCCTATTGAAAGTTATTACTTCAGGAATGAAGAAGATGGATATTGATCCGCACCATCCTTTGCCATTACAGTCAGGTTCACATAGATAGCTCAGACACTTTATTCTAAGCAAACAGCCATTTTCTCTTCTGACTTGGATTCCAGTGAGAATTGAAAAAAGTAAAAGGTTTGTAAAAACATTTTTCTGTCCTTCTTACAGGGACAATTTATGTTGAAGTAACAGTTTCTGAGATACTTGCACCTGTTATTGATTTATTTCTTCTTTGTCGTGAACAATCTCCTGTTTTATAATACAGTTACCCTTGTATGCTGCCCTAAGGTAGTTATTCAGAAATAGTTTTACTACAACAAAGTCCCAAAGGACTTCAAAAGATATAAAGCATTCTAAATAAAGGAATGGACGTTTGTCCATACATTGTTTTTTGCATCTTATATGGCCTATATCAATGAGAGTAATGTTTGCTTCCAACAGTAATAAAGAGTATGGCATGGCATGCAATTGTCATAACCCTGTAAATGATGCTGGGAATCCATAAGTCCCTTGCCAGAGGAAGCTTGCAAAATGACCTTGGGAGTCCGTGGAGTGGAAAACGATTAAAAAAAAACAAACTAAAATTAAATTTTTTAAAAAGTGAATAAAAATAACACAGTTTCTAGGTGTTGCTATCTGAGATGCATGTGTTCCTTTTAGAAAAAAATGCATCGGGTCTGTAATATGAATGAATTGGAAGCAAATGTAGTGTGGAAATACAAGCATCTTTCTTTCACTTATTCAGGTACATGTAGGCATGCACACACATGCACAATTGCTTGCTTGTTTTAATATAATATTTCCATTATTCCTCTACAGCTCGCTGTTTTATAGTTAGAGATTAATGTGTGACCTCTGCCTTCTTGACTTCAACTGATTACTACAGAGGAATTCTTCTGTTTTTACTTTTTATCACATCTTCTGACGTTTTAGTGAATAATACTTGACGGCTATGAACATCTGCAAAAGTTATTGTTATCATAACTTGAGCTCAACAGAGCTACTGTCACTGATGCTTAGGAGAGATCGTGTTGCAAAAAAGACGAGGAGTGCGTTTACATTCTCTTTTTTTTTTTATTCTTGTTGGATTTTCAGTAGGAACATTTTATTAGTGTACTTTTTCATCAGCGAAGACACACGTGTCTCATATTTAAAAAGGATAGGTGTAACACTTACATTGCTTGACCATAAGTTTGCAGCCTAGCCAGGCTGTTTGATGAAGCAGTTTTCTTTCATGTAAGATTTTAACACGCATCATGGAATGACTAGTCTTATCTCCCCCCCCCGCCCCCCCTTTTTTTTTTCCCCCTCTCCTTTTTCCTCACACTTTTTTTAGTCTATTGGGCAAAGAGCTCCTGGCAGGCTTAGAGCCGCAAAGCAGTTTTAAATAGTACAGACTTGCGAGTTATTTGTGTTAAAATAATTCCACTTTATTCTTCCGATTGCTTATTCAGTATGCACCCAAGGAAAGTGTTATATTAGAGTCTCCTTGAAGACAGCAATGGAGACAGCAAATGCAGTTAGTCATTTATGTGCATATTACAGTATAAATCACAAAGATTAAGGGCAGTCATTTTTGGGAGCACCGCAATTTTGCAACCAAAAGCACTTAAATAATTACCTTTTTAAGCAACTTTTATTGACTATGTAGGAGGATAAAAAGTAATCTTACTTGTTTTAAATGGCATAAAGCAACCAAATGCCATTAACAGAGTGTTACATTTCTTATTTCACTCAGATTGCTGAAGCTTACCAGCGAGAGATAAAAAATGTATAAATTCAGGAGCGCTGGCTAGCAATATCCCGAGCCATTGTCAGTGGACTCCTACTTTCCCCTGCCAAAATATGTGGAAGCATGCATGGATTGTGCTAGATTAGTACGAAGGGCTTGTTTCCGTGGCATTAGCCAGGTATCTTAGCAACAGGATCATACCAGATTCTCGCAGTGCTCTGTGGTGGTGCATGTAATATCCTGGACATAATCTGTCTTTTAATTTTCTTTGGATTGTAGTGATATTACAGATACATGTGTTCAGTTATAGATCTTTATTTAATAAGAAGAACGCTTTAGCTGAAGATTTGTACTATGTCAGAAGTGGGCAACTCACAATAATGTTACCGGAGGTTTAGCCCAGGTACAGCCTTGTCTCGCATTTCAGATTGACAGGAAAACTTACTCCCTTCATTAAGATGTGCCTCGTAGTTCATATCTTTATGCTGTGGAGACGGGGATGCTGCCAGAATTCATAATAATGAGAACGTTATTTAATGTCAGATAGAATGCAAATTGCTTGTACAATTGAAATGTCATCTAAAACATGCCACCGTATGCAACACCACTTTATTATAAGTCACTGAGAGCAATATCTTAAATTTGGAATTGCACTAATCCTTCATCTGCTTTTGTTTACCTTTCATCTATAATAGAGATGTCGAATTTCCTCCACACTGCATTTGCATGTTTTAACTGCTTGCGCACACAGCTGAAGATATGTGGGAGAAGCATGAACAAGAACTTCCTTTTGATTTTCGTCGTCTTTTGCTTGTTTGTTCAAAGCAAATTAATAGGGAAAGATAGCTTTTGAATACAAGACAAAATGCCATGTCAACTCTTTTTAGAAAATAAGCTGAAGCTCATGCGAGAACATTTCGTGATTTAAAGTATGAATTATAATACAAATTTGATTGTATTGATTAGATTGTAATTGATTTTCTTGGTAATTTAGTCCCATACAGTAGTTTGTTTCATATAATTGAAACAATAACAATAACTTCACAGGATTAACTTGGTTCACAGTAAGATGACATTGCATGTATTTAAGATTTTTGGCATACTTTGCTTGGAAAAAGATATCCAGAACAATTACTTTCCAAATGCAATATATGCCAGTGTGGAAAATACGGTTAGTGCGCCAGGCAGGGCTGCACAACTTTATTTATTTATAAATATCAGTGCGCGCAGAGACCCTTTTCTCAGGTCGTTTTTGAAACATTTGAAGCAAAACCGTGGTGGCATCTTCCTTGTCCTGCTCTGCTCTGGCAGCCCTTCTTCCTGCGCTTCCATGTGAGCGCCTCTTGAACAGCGGGAGAGGCGAGAGAGGGAAAATGGAGCCCTGCTTCCCTTTCTGAAGCCTGTCTGCTGGGATGCTGCCGTGCTGTCCATCTGAGCTCGTTGTCTGCGAGCGTGACAACTGCTTGCTTTTTTCCATGACCGTGCCCAGAGCCAGGGAGCCCCTTACTGAACGCTTCGGGAGTCTGATTGTAAAGAAAAAAACTCGCCTGGCTGGGGTTCTCTGGAGGTGCCCAGCAGCCCCGGAGCTGGCAGGTGCTGGGCAATGCCTTTGCACTGGAGCCAGCTGCAGCCTCTGTTTCTGGTTGCACCATGGTCAAGGAAGAAAGAGAAGATGCCGGAGGCAGGCAGTCGGATTTAGGAGCCGCGGATTTGCCACCTGTGCTAAAAGTTTTAGCTTTTGACTTATTTAGACTAAGACTAAGGAAACGTTGGAAACGTTGTTTCAAAAATGTTCACCTTGAAGAATAACAGAAGCTCTTTAAAGCTGAAAATCTGTTTTTTTAGGAAGTACTTGCCAGAATTGTGCAATACTACTTAAAGGAAGACTTATTTTCCTGGACAAGAAGGATAACATGAATAAGGCAGGGAATAATGTTTTTTTCTGGCTGAAGGTTCATCTTCAAAGTCCAAACTTATCATGGCAAAATCTATTCTGTTGTACCCATATGCTCTACTTCAGAGCCAGATCTCATTTTGAGGATGCGCCTCTCAGTTCGCAAGGAATTTCATGTTATCAAAGTAATTAACTTTAGAAATTGTCTGGATTTTTCATTCAATGAGTGGTACAATGCCATGCTCATCTCTGGGGCGTCAGCCCTTGCTCCTGCCTCTTTTCTGTTCCTTTTCTCTTCCTCAAGTCAGAGATTGCCTGAAAGAACTACTAATAGACAACAGCCAGCCTTTAGGTGTAGACAGGGAAGAGCTTGTTTGCATTTGCTGTGTAATTTATTTGTCTGGCACATTTCCCACTGTGGGACTCCTGGCCCTTGTTTTCCGATTAAGAAAAAAATGTGCCCGCTTGTTTGAGTGGGAAGCATGGTGTCCAAAGAAGCTATGCCTCAGATGCAGAGAGCACTTTGATATTTCAGCTGTGTGGTAGCATTTGTTACAGAGAACAAACAAATTGTCTGCAGTTTTGCTTCAAGTGGAATAGAGAATATACAAGTATCGCTGGGTACTTAGTAAGGTTTGCCTGACATCTTAAATGCGTGTGGGACCACTTCTCCTGGTTGGAAGTGCTCAGTTACATATTCTACTGTTGAGAGGTTTACAAATTACAGTTACATGCCTTTCTCTTTGTGCTTCAAAGTTCTTGGAAGATAAATCCAGTGCTTAAAATGTTGGTAGAACAAAGCCTTTATCATCATCTAAAAGGAGCAACAGCATGAAGCCTTGAAAACATGACCTAACGGCCCAAAGTAGCATTCACAGAGCGTCTCAGAAAGGGCGTATGTGATGCAAGGCTGGATGCCATGAACTGAGATATTCATTCTGCTTTAATAGAGATACAGGAGGCTACGCCCTGGAAGTTTTGGTTGGGGTTGTTTTTTTCCATATGTATAAGATTTTTAATTTTCAGACAGCGCCGATGCTCCTCTCAAGAAAACAGTGCTACCTTTTTTATTTAACTGATTCATGGATTTCTGACCATGCTGAACACAGCTGTGCTTGTGAACCAAAGAAACTAGCTAGGTGAAAAAATTGTATGCATTCACAGAGCTTCATGTTTGTTTGTTTGTTTGTTTTAGCTGTCTTAAGGCTTTTTCTGTTGCAATTTTTTTTCGTTGCTGTTGCAAAGCATTCCTAAGCTATTCTAAAAGTATGAAAGACTCTGTCTTTGCTTCCCTGTCTGTTATAGAGGCATCACTACTGCAGTGCCCTTTCACATGAGTCTGGTTACAAACCCAAATTGACTCTTTATTTAAATCCTAATTGTATTTGTGGCCTAGAGCTGTCAGCCAGTCTTACTCTCCTATGCTAGACACTGAGCAAACATAGAAGCTAATGATGGCCTCCGCTCTGAAGAGCTTAAAATCTTTAAAAGACAAGACCTCCCAGATAGATAAAACAAATAAATGGGCCAGGTAACAAAACTCAAATGCACGTGTGCCTTCTCTGCTTTTCATCTTCAATTTTGTGGATGTTTTTGTTGTTGGTGGTGGTTTTTTTCACCGTAAATGGGAAGGATGCTCAGGGCTGCCTGTCCTTGAATAAATTCATACCCAGAGATATGATAATGAATTAGTATCTTTGTTGGTTTCCTCAGCCACTTTTCATAGGGAACTGACTCAACAATGAAATTATATGGAATTTTTTTGTACCCGATTTTAGCAGGACTGTGTTAATTTACTGACTTTGATAGCTTAATTTCTTCATTTGTTTGGTTGGAACCCTTAAAAATATTTTTGTCTTTCTTCATTGATCTCTGTCAATCTCTATAATAAGCCTGAAATTGTTTCCTTGTGTTTTTAAGGCAACTTAATTTCTTTATCAAATATGATTTCTTCCTTCAAAGTTAGATTCACAGATGTTGTTCCACATTATTCTAGGCTGAGTTACTCTTGTGTTTGATAACTCTCAGGGAGAGTTATCAGAGAAATGTTTGACAAATGAAAATGATTATACGTGCCTGCAGCACAGATGATAATATCCTTTTCAGCTGATACCTGGAGGAAACTCAACACCCTGGTCTGAGACACTTCAAGGGTGAAATGTGATAAGTTTAACAAAGCTGAGAGACACTATAAAATAATTTGGAATGTGAAGAGAAAAATACTGTAGCTTTGAAAATGTATGAGCAAATTAACTTCTGAAAAATGTAGTTTTTGAGCCTTCTGTTGCCTATTTCTTCAGGGTTCTTTTTCAGAATTTTGTTTACCACATCCTAAAGGCTTGAGATTTCTGGATAATGCCAGAAAACATATCAGTAACCCTCTGAATGCAGTAAGGTGGAGGGGAAAAAAGCTCTTAATTGAATTCAGAGTTAATTTCAGAATGATATGCCTACTTACATTAATCAGGCTGCAGGAAAGACACGAGTAACTTTTAATTTGCTATTCTAAAATGTTTTAATTATTTCTTTCTGTGAATCATCACCCTTCAAGCTTACATAACTTGATTTTTGGTTCTTGATTATGATATCACAGAAATGGTAGATCTCTTGGCTTGCAATCAGGCAACTGATTTCTGCAATTACGTTCTAAAAGTTTATCAGTCAATCTGAAAGTGTCCGCTGTATTCCTACTGAGGGAAGATAACATATACTTTATATCTAAGTACAAAGAATTGTTTGTGTAAAGTTAATTAATTCATTTCTTTGGTGTAATCCCTTCATGGCACATATAGCCGATCTTAATTTTTATTGGTGATTTGTAATTTATTATCAATGAAATGCTTTTTTAAAAAAATCTCAATTACCCAATGGTCTGTTAATGCTGGCATGCAGTATACTGGTTCCTTCCAGGGGAAGAAGCAGATTCATTGCAGGGGATTTAGCTCTTGCATCTTGACAGCACTTTGGGTGGGGTGTAAGAAGGCAGGAAGAACTTAAATGGCACAATAAATTGGCTTTTAGGTGGAAGTTGAGTCAAATGTTTAGACTTGAGCCCCTTAGCTTCCTCAGGAGTGCAGAGGACTTGGTTAATGAGAACAGAGGGACTAGGAAGCTCGTGATCTCTCATTCTTCACCAAACCATTGCCCAAACCCCAATTAAGAAGGAGACAATATAAGTACACTGGAGTTCTACTTTTAGGCCCATATTTGTTACAAAGTTTCATTTAAAAATTTGTCTGTATGAAGACTGTAGGAGTGGGTGTACATCTTTTTCATAGTATGCATCATTATGGTTATTGATTTTAAAGCTTTTGTTAGCTGTAGCCAACCTTCCCAGCTAATTTCCATCATCTGTTACCGTAGACACTGGACTAGTATCAAAGGTGGTTTTTTTCTCACAAATCATTAAAGAATTTCTCAGTGGCAATTTGACTTTGGGGACCTTTTAATACTGGCTTATTGAAATGATCAAAACACAGGTATCACCAAAATGATCACTCACTCTTGATCACAAGATGAGCTGTCACAAAATGTATGGCAAAGATTCAGCCTACAGAAACAGGTCTGCCCTTTCATGGGAAATGAAGTGATCCTGTGAGCTATGGGGCCATGGAATAGAGCAGGTAACTAGTTTTGCCATATGTCTGATCTTAAACTGGTTGCATCAAACTAGGCTTAGCATGCCCATGCATGGAGCTTACCCCATTTATCTGAACTACCTGCAAATAAAAAGTACTATATTTGTTTGTTCAACACCCTGTTAACTCAGATTGTTAAATAGTGGCTCTTTTGAAAATGCTTTCTGATTTTGAAAAAGATGCTTTTACGTGTTGAGGCTGGTAATAAAAGAACTGAAGTCATTTGTTTGACACATTGGAGTCAGTGAATATCGTTAGAATGTAATACTACTACCAGTGTCTGTTGGACTTTGTAAATCAATGTTCATTTTTCCCAAATACTGTTCAACAAATACCAACCCCAGAAGAGATGACCCTTTTAATTCCTTAGTATAGGCTACAGTTCGGTTTGATTTATGGAAGACCAGTAGTCTATTTATAAAAGATGTATCTGCAAGATGCACTTTATGAGAAACTTGGCTTTTGGGACACATTAATTCTAAGTGCAGATGCAACTTTCATGTTTTATAATATAACCCTGACAGCTGTAATTTCAGATTAAAGATTTTTCATTCACATTCCCATCCTGATTGCTCTGCATGGTCCTTATATTACCTTATTGTCAATAGCAAGTGTTCATCCTATTGGGAGTCATTTAATAAGCAGCTGCCATTTAAAGTGTAGACAGAACATTTGTCTCAGCCAGCTCATCTCAAGTGTAGTTTCTCTGCATGGGGAGCTGGGACTTCTTCAAGAAAAACAACAGCTGGACCTCACTATTGTTCCCTGCCTCTACTTTTGTAGTGGCAAGTTAAAACAAACATGGATACTCTTTGTGAATTTTCTGAACGCATTTGTGGCACTGGATTGTTTATTTATTTTTCAGGAACAAAGTATCCTCTTTATGACAAATGCATTTGTCCTTTCTTATGCCATACAGATCTGCAGTGCTCATTTTGTGTTATTTTAAGTTGTTTGCTGAAAGTTAAGCAACAGCAAGATTATAGGTTCTGTGCCACTCCACAGCACCTCTGCCTTTCTACGTGTCATTATCTCCACTGTATCAAGCTACTCTGCTTGCAAAGTATTTTAAAGCCAATTTTAAAACAGCAGTTTAAGGGCATCAGTTTATTTTCAGATGTGATTTTCTGACCAAAGTCATTGGGAAATAAGTATATCTGGTCTATATGAAAATGAATTCATGACTAGTAACGATTTTTTTAGAACCTACCTTTTAAATTTCCTTAACTTGACAGCTGGGGATTATCCTTTGTGGCAGTGATCTGTAACAAAAAAGGGGGGGAGGGAAGGTTTCAGAAAAAAATTGACTCTTTCATGGCTAATTAAACTGGAATACAAATCAATCAGCAGAAATAGCTGATGAATTTATTATGTCTGTGCAAGCTTACTGTATCCTAATGTGTTTGATGTTCACTAAAATTACTATTCCCATCATCTTATAGGGTAATCGTTTACCTTAAGCTTTACCTTTATCTATAATATTGATCTGAGACTCTCAGGCAAGTAATGGAAGTTTGGGTTTATATAAGTGTGCAGGGTATAAACACTAGAGCCATGACAACTTGGAAAACCTGGCTTGGTGATTAAACCCTTTATTTTTCTTTTCAGATCAAGTTCTCTAAGTCCCCCAGGCTTGTAAGCCTACGGGTTAGCTTAATTAAGTTAATGGAAGGGTGGATGAAGAGGCGTAACCACTGGGAAGCTCTTTCAATCCAGTTTTTATAAACATTTTGCCGTGTAACATTTGTCCATTTATCATTGTATCACTGTGTCTTAAAACTGCTTCTGCTGGTGTACTCAAACGCACAGGGTTTTGAAGGCATTATAAATGTTACTTGGAAAAATGTCCAGCAGCCGGGGGTTATGGAGATAAATATATACCACAATGTTGAAACATCTTGAAAATTAGTTTTGAAATTTCAATGCTTTTGCTCAGTTATTTTCTGACATATGAATGCTGTGGTCACGTAGTTGCTGACATGTAATTTGTTGTTTGGTTAACTGTAATAACAGACCTCCCCCCCCACCCCCCTTTTGAAATTAAGCATTCTTCTGAGGTGTTGAGAGGGGCTCATCTGAAGTGTTGCAAACATGCCTGGCAGTTGATTCAGAGCTTTTAGGGATTTCAGAAGAAATTGATGCATGTCCTGCATAGAAACTTCATTGAGTCATGCTAGGAAGAATTTTGTCAACATATTAGCAAGATAAATATGACATGTGATGGGCATCTTGCACAAATTATTTGCTGGTTCTTTATTCTGAAAAATTACTAACAAAATGTACAGCTTTGTTTTATTGCCCTAACTAATTGTTTCCCCTTACCTTTTTCCATGTACTTAGCCACTCTAGAGATTTCTTTAGTAGTCATCCTTCAACTACCATTTTACAGCTCACCTCAGCCCCACAAGATAAGAAACTCAATTCTCCCCATGAGCTCAAGCTGAAGTTAATTTCTGCCAGGCTACTAAGACTTTCTTTTTGATTCAATCCTTGCTTCCAAGGAAAAGAGCAACATTCAGAACGATGTCCGAGTCACGTGTTGCTTGAGCAAAGAATGAGATCAGCTACTTGCAGTGCACGTCTTCCGACTACAGATATGTATGAATAATAAATTGTATTGTCTTTGTTAACAAAGGGTCAGAAGCGAATTCAGTCTCCAAACAGAGCAGAGTCACTAAGCTGTATGCAAAGCGTACGCGGAGGAGGAAGCAATCTTTCCCCTTCGGTGCCTTGGAGAGGAGCGGTTACCCTCGTGTGCCAGTAAGCTAGTAACGACACACAGGGCGGATTTCAAACTTTCTTGGATCTTCTCCCTAAACCTCTCCCAATGTCTCGCTCTTTCCTGTAAGTTGTAGCACTCGCTCAAATCCCTTCCACTCTCTACCAGTTCTGGAAGCAAAACTTGGTGATTCCAGTGCGCTTAGTACATGTTACAGCAAAGTATTGAAGGGCTGGAGAACAATACCAAGAATCTGAATAAAGCTGGGTAATGGTTAGTTAATGAAGGTTAGCACTCTCCCTTGATAATCCCATGTAAAATGCTGCATATTGTTCATCATAAGTTACTTGCTTTGGAAAATGTGGTCATTTTGATTGAAGGCTCTTTGACAAGAAAAATCCTAAATTGCTGTTAATTTTTAACGATTGCATTTTCATGAGTCTTGTTTTCTTTTTTAAAGAGAAGAAAACAATACCCAGGGCTCCCCTGCGCACAAATCCCGAACTTCCAAATGGGCCCGAAACAGAAGGGGGGAAAGCCTCCTCAGCATTTCCTGTGCAGCCATCCACTGGCAGGGCTCTAGTGTTTACTGTAAACAAACTATACTGTCCTCTGGAGGCTAATGGGGCTGGTGATTGGTGTTTGCTCATCACAGCAGGGTCTGCTGTGTGATAGCCGGGGCTCCTGTGTATTGATGAGTGCGGGATGCCGGTGGGAGGTAAAGCCTGCCGGAGGACAGGGAGGGGGGCGTGGGGGCTTGTTAGCTCTTTGTGGCTGGGTGGAATGAGAGACCTTGTTTATTTAGCATTCTTAGCAAGTCCTCCAGGACCCTTGCAAAGTCTACTAAAGTAGAATTCCCCCTATTCCCATGGATCTTTGTAGAAGTATCTAGCTGTTGAAAGACCAGACAAGATAGTTGCATGCTTACTTAAAATAACCTTCGTGCATCTGATCAAACATCTACTCTCATCTGATACAGCTTAGGATCTCCACAGAGGCTTATTAAGCAGGTAGCAATTTAGAGTATGTCCTTGTCAAACAGTTGTGTGTAATACTTTGTTTATGTTCTCTCAAGCAATACTGCAAAGACAGAAAGATTTGCCTGACATTAGGGACTTGAATCAGGTTTAGGTTCCTAAGAACACCATTTTTTTCAAAGGTGCTGTTAAATTCTTACTTAAATTATTATCACATACTCATACAGCAATCAGAATATTAGGAGCCTATTTACAGATGTATGTGTCTAAATACAAGCGGTAAAGCAGAAGATTTCGGCTAATAAGAAAGGACAGAGAAAGGTGGGGAATAGTACATTTCATCTCAATTTACTTTATAACTGTTTCTGACTTTCTTTTTTCTAATTTGATAGTCTGTTGTGCTATTGATGGAAAGACATAGGGGATTTTTTTTTTTTTAATGGCTTTTTTAGAAAGTGATATCTGGATCAAGAGGGAAGTCAGTTGAAACCATCTAAAACAAGGTAGATAGGGGCATATTAGGTTTACTGACAAATATTTTTTAGAAAATGTTATCAACGATGGGGGCTTCCTTGTTATTTGTTTTCTCTGATGACAGCAAAGGCTTCAGTAGCAGGTGAATATTTGTGCTTATCCTCCCCTCAAATTCTTTTCTGCTCATAATTTTTATTATAAAAAAAACTAGTTTTGGTCTTTCCTACATGGTTTGTCATTAATTTTCATGCTACATGGATGAGAGCTCTGGTCTTATTGGCACGTAAGCTGGAGGAGATGTGAATGTTTTCTTTTCCCCAATTCTAACCACTGCTGAGAAGCTGCACCAGCGCGAAACTTTGCTGCTTAAAGCTAGGCTGAGCTTGAGGCTCATGCGCCAGCATCCCATTTATCCTTAAATAAGAGAGTGCATTGCAAAGCGGAAGCACCTGAATGTCAACAGCCAGAATCGGATCAAACTGATAATGTCAAGAAGAAGCCACCTTAATAAATATCTTTTCTCTGTTGTGGTGTTATGTTACTACAATTCTTCTGCCTCTTTCAATTGTATTCATGAAGCTACGTAGTCTAAATGGTTTTTAAAATATAACAGTGTATCTTAAACCATGAACTGATATTTAGGAAGCAACATCAAGTTGAGGGTCTGCAGGAGACAGTCTGCGTCTCTTTTTATGTCAAGAGATTTGGAAGAGCACAAATCCACTTCTCATTTATGATCACTTCTGAGCAGGTAAACATGTTCAAGGGCATGGAAGACCCATTAGAAGGAGTCACTGAAGGATTGTATGTTGCTGTGAAGATCATCATAAAGCATTTCTAAAAATAAGACATAGGCTCCTTGATTACTTGGGTACTTTAAAAATAATTTTTAAAAAATCCTTAATGACATTTACATTAATGTTAAGATAACACATAAAATCTTGTAACAATGACAATGAAACGTACCCTAACTGAGGATGCAGTGCTATGTATATCTTTTCTTGGCAATGCTCTCTCGGTAACTGCCTTTCAGGATAAAGTTGCACATTATTATTTGAGCTTGGCTACCCCTAAATCTGTTGCAGCGTCTCCAAAAGGGAGAGCTTGTATCCCTCTTTCCCCCATCTCCCCTCTTATGGCCATGCAGCCCTCCCCTTCTCAGGGGAACTTGAGCTGATTCAACTCACTAAGCTGGCAGAAAAGTAATCCCACCAAAAAGTGTCTCTGTGTTTTTGCGGGGGGTAGTGAGCTGAATGGGCTCAGCAGAGACATGCTCTTGCTGGCACATGGGAAGGGTCAGGTCAAGCCTGGAGGAGGAACGGTAGTTGAAAGTAAGAAGGGAAGGAAGATCTTCCTGTACTGGTGTCTGCAAGGTATTATGTTGTCTATAATGTGTAATTTCATTCTCGGTTAAGCTGACATGATGTTTATAGGGCTGCTCTGTGAACAAGATGATGAATGTTAGGGGGTAAGCTAGCTTTGCTGCCAAGAGGCATTCATGGAAATGTACCCTTGGACTAGAATCTCTTTCAACTGCTCGGTTTTCTGACTTTCTGTGTTTGGTAACACTTTGGCTATTCAGCTTTTCTACATTTAATGTGAATTTCTCCCTTTTCTCTTGAGGGACACAGTGGGAAGGGAGAAAGTGCTAGAAAGTGCTTGGAAATTAACAAAAGTTGTTCAACTGATTTGAAATGATATATAAAACTGAAAATAGCTTCTGTAATATTCTTAGAGGCTTTGTTTAGGTTTCAAGTTAACAGTAGTGCTTTATTTCTTCCTTAGAAGGAAAAAGGATTGATAGATTGTAATAAGGAAGTATCCAGGAGTTTTACCTTAGCTGAATACGACCCATCCGTAGGTCAGATCAAACAAATATGACCAAATTATCAAATGTAATGATCAGTGTTTATGCAGGTAGGACTAAAATATAAATAAGGGAGAATCTTTCTAGCATCTGATTGGTGCCCTTACCTGCTGCTGAATGATATCAGACCTCCTCAAAAGTTTGCAAGTACGATGTTTCACCCTCTAGAGGCCAGCTTACCGAAAGTGAATATAAGTCACCTGCCGCACTCCCTTCTCTTCCACTCGAGATAACCTTTTCCTTATTTAGTCTCATGTTATAGAATGCTTCAGTGGCTGTTGTCCAGAGGTGCATTAACTTTACATGCTTTCTAAGACTCTAGATAACTGTTTTTATTTAAACAATGTTGAAAAGGTTTGTTTTCAAACATGGAATGCTGAGGGAACTGCCTTTTTCACCAAAGAAAGTGAAATTTGTTGAAGTTAAAAAATCATGTTATTGGGGGGGGGGGGATCCGGAAAATATTTTTCATTCAACTGTTTAGGGAAATTTCCTTCAACAGTTAAAACTAAATTCCACGCATTCAGTAAAAGTAGTTTTGGTTTTAGCAGAGGATGTGATGGTAAATTGAAGCAAAAAATAGTCAGTGATGATTACAGGGAGTTTGATGATCATCCAGCCTCAGGTATTGCCCCTTCCTTCTCCATATCAGTCCCCCCACCTTAATGACTGGATGCTCCTTCCTTTGATTTCGCGGGACGTTCACAACTGCCTGAACTGCCCTGCCGGGACACTTTTTGGCCTAACTGCCCTGTCAGTTACAATTAAAAGCGTTAATATGACAGTCAAAGGTCATAAATTGCTTGTGGCTAGTGTTCGCTGCTTGTCTCGCACAATGGCAACCAGGAAATTGCCCTGTCAGTTACAATTAGAGGTGTTAATATGGTGGCTAAGGGTCAAAATGCTTCAGTAGGAGGAAGGAGTTGCAGAGGACATTTGGTTTACATTAAGTGACGGTTCAGGAAAACTTTGCTTAAATGGGACGGTCGCTTAATCGGGATATATTTCAATCTGAGAAAGAGCCCTGATTAAGGTTTCAACTGCATTGCTCTGACAATACTAAGTGCTGGAATTATGCTCTTTTAGGGGTTTTCTACGGCTTACTCAAATGCCACACTGGAAAAAAAAATGTTAACAAGTCCCATACTTTCTGGTGAAATATTTGTAGAGATGAAGTTATGATGCAGGAAGAAACACTGAAGAAAAATACCACTACTATTTGTTATTAACATTCAGTTTGACTAACTGGAACTTGTGCACACAAACTTCATGTAAACAGGGTACTGAATTTCTCCTTTGCAGGTGTGTTTTTCAAAAAGGCTGGTCTGATGTTATTTTCATTGATCTTAGTGATGAAACTCACCTGAACTTCAGAAACAGCAGGTCAAACCCAAACTCTTCTGGTACTATGGTTTTCTTCCTATTTTATATCTGTTTCTTCAAAAATCTTTTTCCTACCAATTTCACTGTGGCCAGCTCCAAACTTACAGATGAAATTAAGTAACTCAATAAGAGTATCCATTCCTTTAAAATCCCTTAGATTTCAAAGACTAACTTACTATTTGTGGGTGGTGGTAGTCCCTCAAAATGGCTTTAAATGTTAGACGTAAGAAAACACTATTGTTTTTCTTGTATTTCCATTGTAAGTTGATGATGCTTGATTCCTGTGTACATAAAAGGTAAATTTTCTAGTATATCCACAAAACTGCTTGAGCAGCCAAGTGGTTAACTCCTGCTGAGCTCTGTTGTTGCATGGCTATAGACCAGGATTGGTGTAAAGCTAGTTCTGATGTGCCCACACAGATGTGGCAGATATCCATGATCTTTAGGGACTGGAATCTCTTTAATATCGCAAATGGAGTAATTATAATCCTAGGATATACATAGCCTTCTTCTAAGAGCTTGTTGTCTCTTGTTCCCTATTACCAAAGAAAGCCAGGATATTAGACCAAGAACATTACTGAAATAAATGTTGGAGATCAAAATCTACGGGAAACACTGATGATCACTGATACACTGAGCTCAGTGAAAGACTGAATGAGAATAATAGATGAGAACCATTCAAACTGTTGGGTCAAAAACAATTTTAGGGTAAACAGTCACTTGAATGAAGTTAGTGGATTTAAAAAACCCTGAATTTTGGCCCTTCTTGGTCAAGCTCATTGGCCATGTAGAAAACTTCTTGTAGCCTGACCAATGAAGGACAACTCAGACAACTAACAGAAGAGAACATATATCAGACAAGAATTTTTTTATTATTCTGCCCCTGCCCCTGGTTGGCTTTTGGTAACACTCGTGTTACAGAAAGAACGCTGTATGTCCCAAATACCCCTGGCTGGCATAGTGTAGTAGGGCCTGCTCTGTCTCTAGCAGAACTTGACACCCCCCCAGCCTTTGATGCCCTGCCCTCAAAATAGCAGAAGACTATGTTCTCCCTGATGCACCTCAGAGTCCACAGGGCATAATAGGGTAGAGGAGGCTCCAGTGTCAGCTGTAGGGGCAGACCATGAGAAGTTCTCGCTCTAGTCCAAGCCTAAGGCTGCCAAACCACACAACTCTCTATCCTTGTGGTGCCATTTCTGTTTTAGATGAGCATCTGTAGTGTATTTATCACCACAGCATCCATCCCCGAAGGGAAGTATAATTCCTTCTGTTGGGTAGCTGGAGAAACTGAGGCAGTACTGCTTGAAAGATGGTGGATAGGGCCTGAGAAAGAGCAATGAATTGAGCTTAGGTGTCAGCTCACAGGACCCCTGTTTAATGTGTATACCCTCTGTGCACATTTCTATGCTACCAGGTTGTTGAGGTCAGTTGAGGTGGACGATGGAAACGCTGTATTGCGCCTACGAACAGAATGGGATGTGTTTGAAGTGGGGTTCAAAGCTTCGTTCCAGTTAGCAATTTCAGGTGGGAAGGATTTGGCTGGAGGTCTGGCAGTGCCTGTACACATCTTCACAGTTTAGATCTTGTTATACCACTGTTTATTACAACTCTGGTTATATAAGAACAGTAGCAGCTTCTCTGTGTGAATTCACAAGAGTTTAAGACAAAACTTCAGTATATAGCTCATTTTGATCTCAACAAGGAAAACCAAGTCATTTTCAAATCATTCATTACTGTACAGAAACTAATATATGTCAAGACCCATGGGTGCTGTCTTTTTATCCTTTTTGTGTAAAATACTTCTTTATGCAAAATATTTAAAAATCTAATTTTCCAGGGTTTTTTGCATGCTATTTTAGCATGTGGATATTCTAGGAAGACCTATCTAAAAATAGGCTGAGTATGATATTTTGTTCTGCAAGTTCCACATATTTAATATTTTAAAATAAGTTTTTCGTTGTATCTATATATTCCTGAAGTAAAATAGGTAAATCTCTTTTAACTAATTTAATATCCTTAAATTCCCAGGGATGATAGGAAAAGGCTATGAATCCTTATTTATGAAATACTTAATTTATCGTTTCAAAATTGTAAGTTCAAAGTTTCAGCTGTTTTAAAAACTTATGAAAATTCATATTTTTTCCATTAATGTAATAAGAGTTAAGAATTTATTTGAAAGCAAAAATAAAATATGGCTCAAAATATCTTCCATGTTCAAAAGCCAAGAAAAAAGGTTCAATCTCATCAAAATTAGTCAAAACAGTTATATTGGAGATAGGGTAATCATTTATGTGGTCCACTTCTCTTAAAAGTGTACTGGTAACGTGGTCTTCATTTTTGGGCTGAGAAATTTGTATGCTCGTTCTCTGACTCTTACAAAAACTGTTTCATCTGCTTCGTTTCTAAAATTGAAGTCTAGGTATCTTTTTTTTTTTTTAACAGGGCTATCTGATAGATCTTATGCACTTATATGGTGAAATCAGATCAGTAGTTACCGAAGACAGCTTTCGCTCTTGTTTTTGTAAAGAATTTAAACAAACTGGAGTCAAAGCAAGATACAGGTACTGAGGAGAAACCGAGTCCCTAATTGTGGTATCATTCATCAACTGTGGGCAAATCATCTATGTATACAGATACATGGACATGAAATCATATTTCTGTCTTGTGCTTCTTTAAAGTCATGAGCACAATATATACCCTGTTGGACTGATGTGAGGCAGAGATCAGATTTGTCGCACTTACTCCATAATACTCTGACTACACAGCAAAATAAAGTCCATGTTCAGTTGGTTTCATTTTTTGTTATATGAGAGAATTTGTTGATCATATTTTGAAAGAAGTATCTGTTGCGCAGGCTTTTCAAGTCTGGGGGTCCTTTAGTCGTGATCGATGTATTTTAGGGAATCGCTTGAAGGGCAGTGGACCCAGAGGGAAAAGCTTCTAGAATAGAACATTTCAATACACTAGGAAAGAAAATAAGGGTTTGTAACAGAGGCATAAAGATGTATAATTAGATCCTACACTTTAAATTCAATGTAGAAGACAAAAGGAAATTCTTGAAGAGTGTAAATATTAACAGCTTTTCTAATTAATGAGATTCAATTCAGTATTCCTTGGGTTAAGGGTTTCAGTCCTATCCATGTTCATGTAATTAAAAGTCTGATGTTTGGTGGTCGGCATGAAATGCATTTGATATTTACCTGTTTCATATGAGTACAGCAAAAAATCCATACAGTTTCCCCACTGCAAGAGCCACACACTTCTGCTCTTGGTGGTTTTTACGTGCAGAGCTGAGACAGAATGGTCTTAACGAGACCCGGTCTGTTCTCCCGTCCTCATCCACCCTAAGGGCAAGGGATCACATCACACAAGGATTCACATGTGTGCATGTGAATATACAGTTACATACATGAGATAGATGCAGTTTATATTTGTCTCTGGTTTCTGTTCTGTGAAGAGGAATTTCTCCCTAGTAGTGCCAAGCTAACACCAGGATATAACAAAATGTATGCAAACTTGTAGTGCACTGGCA
Source organism: Mycteria americana (assembly GCF_035582795.1). Classification (NCBI taxonomy): domain Eukaryota; kingdom Metazoa; phylum Chordata; class Aves; order Ciconiiformes; family Ciconiidae; genus Mycteria; species Mycteria americana. Next base: position 60,835,122 of record NC_134368.1, read on the forward strand.
AGACACTTTCTAAAGGCTGGGAAATATTTTTCTCATATTGTATTTGGGGAGCTGAACAGAAGGGTTAATAGTCTGCTGTTGCTCAGGTGCTGATAATTCATCACTCTCAGTAGGACTGCAGGTGTAATCATTACCTAAAATCAGCTCACAATCAGTGCAAAAGATCACAGCACTAAACCATTGCTACTGTGAAAAATGGTTCCCTTGTTTGAATGAAGCATATTCGTTTTGAAAGACCAGTTGCTCTTCCAACATCTGAAATGAGTTAGGAGAGGATGGAAAAATGTAATACCTGGATGGCTGTCAATAAACAAACATTGTGACTCAGAAGGTGTTTTCAAAAGGCTTTTTTACTCTTAAAAATAAACTTGCTGCTAATTGTTTAAGGCTTGCCTTTCTCCTGTAGGTAAACAGTTAATTAATTTAATTGGTCACTAATTACTTTATTAGTTTTGTGCCTCCTTCCTGGGAAACACTCCACTTAACTAGACCTGATGGGAAGCCCCAGCCTTCCCAGTGAGAGGTGGCAGCACGCAGGAAGGGATGGTGTGGGAACAAGCTGGAGGTCGTGATTAGGAGAGGAGAGCTTTGGGATAGTATTCCTTGCTATGCTGCAGCGTTCTCTTCTCTAGGGAAAAAAAAAACAGTGTAGGAGCTGTGCAGCTAACCAAAAACTGAGCAATTGCTAACTCATCTTTTGCTGGGTGGCTGAGCATGGCAGAAGGCTGTTTGCTTTGGGTTACAGTGGTTTCTGTTACGGCATTATGAAGATACACAGCCACAGTGCAGAAACTGAGTTGCAAGGCACCGTAGTAAGTAAAAAGCAAGGCATTTGAGAGATGCTGCTTTGTTGTTGAAGCACAGTCTGTTGGGTTAGTCTAGGTGTTTGCCAAGATGTGCTTCATCTTCCTCCTGCAGCTGCTGTCTTCTAGTATCGGAGTCCAACAGCAGCACTAAGTTGCGTGTCTATCAAAAGTAGTGAAGAATTGTGTGTTTCCTGTTATGTTAAATCGGGGTTGAGCCTTTTTGAAAGAAATTTGTGTAGTTGTGTGCTTATTTTAGATTGGATGATGTTGTCTTTACTAGGATTGTGACTGGTAAATCTCATTCTGTTAAACTAAGGTATTCCCTCTAACTTGTACATCTCACTTCTACAAGAGCTGGGAGGTAGGGCACTACAGTTCCTTCTTAGCAGTTGGTGGAATGTCTGCACTTTAAGCTGAGGCTGAAATGCTGCAAAGCTCATGTTTTAACTCGGCTCAGATGTTTGCTTGGTGGATACAGCTCTTTTTTTTTTTTTTAGTTATGCTGAGAATTCACCGTCTGTAAAGGTGGATGAGAAAAATTAGTCAAGAGTGTTTTAATACGACATTTAAATACTTTTAAATAAAGACAAGAATTTCCTTCAGCTGTCCTTCAGGCAGCATCTTCCTGGTTTCCGTGTGGATTCTGTTAATTCTGAATGTTTCAGCCTCTAAAGAAAATCATCCTTTCCTTGCAGTATTGTTGCTGTGGTTTTTTCCTCTCTTTGAAATGAACGTCTAAGAAGACAGGCAGCTTCAACGTAGTCTGCGGCAGAACTGGTAGACTGGGTCCCACAGTGGTGACACCACCTCCTTTCATTACCAATAACTGTGGTTCATCATGTCACAACCTGCAGAAGCGTGGGGAACTAGTGAAGCATTTTGAATCAAACAATCTTGTTTTCAAAAATTTTTGTTAAAGCATTTACTATTCCTATATGAGAATTTGAATGAATTTCTGTCCATATCTAAAAATTTACATGGAAATACATTCTGACTTCTCATGAGCTGTAGTCTGAGGACTGGAAGATCTTCCCAAAATAATTTTCTTTTCTAGTTTTTTTTTACCGTCGTAAACCAGTGTAACTAAGTAATTCAGGGCTAATAGAGCTTAACCACTCTTCTTATATTTCTTTTCTGTTCTTTTAATTTCAAAAAGAAAAAGCTGGAAAAGGAGGAGTGGAGAGCAGGGGATGAAGGAAGAAGAATTATTTGCAGAGGAAAGAACACAATATGCTTACTTGGTTTCATTTCTTTGGGATATGAAAGACAATTTTTTGGCTGAGTGTGTGTGCCTGCATGTGTGTTATCAGAAATAATTCTTGAAAGCTGTCAGGGGACATACAGCCGATTTCAGCTTTCACAGTTATTTTGTACATCACCCATTGCTGCATGGTAAATTATTTTATTTAGATGCAACTTTTTAAGCATTGCAAATGAATGAGAGTGTTGATATCTACTGAAAGGGACTGATCAGAGAGAGCTCATGGTTTAGAATAATGTTTGCGATAGATTCTGTCCCCAAAGAGAATTTGTTAGTTGTGTTAGCACTAATGGCAGAGTCGCTCCTGGGGCACTGTCAGACAGACTGGCTGCAGCACGTGTGACTGTGTGCTGACTGCGTCCTCAGGGCGATGTGGTAGAGGTATCTACAGCGTAGCAGTCCTAGTGGCAGCATGTTGGGCTGCTGTCACCCCAAGCTGCCTGTTCACTCCTGAGCCAAAGGCTACCGCCTCCTTTGCAGGGGCAGCAAGAGTAAGTGGACTCCAGATCTTCAGCTGCTGCGATTCCCAGGCAGGTGGGTAAGTCTGGGACACAGATGCATTGACTAAGCAATGAAGGTGGTTTAAGGAAATATGTCGGGCTGTGAATTGCAGCGGCTGAAGGTCTGGCACAAGATTATTTCTGCTGCTGTTAAGTATAGAGGTGGGTGACAGCTGCCAGTGGTAACATCTTAAATCACAGTATCTAAATACTCCAGAGCTGAGAGTCACCCCAGAGCCTGAGTGTGACCCATTGATGAAACTGTTTTCCCCGTCACTAGCATGTACGTAAGTGTAAACAGTGAAAGAGTGACACAACTGGTATAACTTATTTATCCTGACTGCTTGCTGGTACCTGAGATTTCAGAAATGAAGAGTTGTACCTTTATTTTCAAAATGTGGAACAAAAACTGCAGTCAAGATATAAAAGTTGTGGCTGCTAGCACCTGATATGAAACAAAGTACATGTACAGTAGGTGATGTCCCATGTACTTTTATTTTCAAGTGATGTGTGCTTATGTGAATGTGTCATAAAAATGCTAGTTTAATCTAGTATTGAAGTTCTCGCTTCCTTTTCAGGACAAGAAGCTGTATCTTACGGAAAGCAGCAATCCGGTATCTCCATCTTCCTCCAGTTGTGTATGGTCATGTGTCTAGAGTCCGTGGCTATTCCACTCTTGGCCTCCCAAATGAGTCTGCCAGCAAAGTTTTCACAGTTTTGCAATGTGGACAGTTGTCTGTTGGGAAATGGATGGAGCTTGCCGATCTCATTTTGTCTAGATTACCAAGAAATTGCTGTAAGGTTTTGTTTCCCTAAATTAAGAGTGTGGTACAGCAATTTTAATTGCCCTGCTGTGGAATAAAGTTTTGCGTAGTTAAATGATGCTGTTACTGGTATTAACTGGCTTTGAGGGAACATTATTTTTCCTGGAATGCCTTAGACTTGAATTCTTTTTTTTTCCCATAGCAAGTAAGTTTAGAAAACGAACGTATAAAATACTTAGCAACTGTGGAGTGTATTTTCCCCTTGATGTGTGTGCTTAATTCCCATTAAACTGAAAGAGGAGAGACTACACCGCTGAATGTGCGTGTAACATTTTGATATGCTCCCAGTTGGTAAAAATGAGAGCGACACTAACAGCTGCTAACGGTGTCAACAGTCTCGTAGGATGAAGTGTGGTGAGCCCCCAACTGTTTCCCGTTCAAATGAGTTATGAGCTCTCGCTGCTTGGGGGCAGCCTGATAGGAGACCATTTGAGTAGAGTTGTGAGACTTGGGGAATATCCACCTGGCAGCGTGCTCCCCATCCTTCAAATAAAATAAAATGGGGGAAAACATTTCAACGGGGGGAGGGGGAGAGTTAAAATTAGGAGAGAGGATGTCAAAACCCCACTGAGCAGAGCCCAGGGAAGAAGTAGCCCTTGGTCGGGGAATAGGATGTGCTAAGGACGGGGAATGCTCTAAAGGAAATGCAATGAGGCAATGTGAGATGACTTGGGGGCCCACCCACCTTCCAACATCAAAGTCTGACTGCAGAGAATGCTTGGTCATTTGCTGCTTAATGTTACATGCTCTATATTGATGCCTAAATTATTGGCCTGCCTTCCGAGTGCTACTTATAGGACTTCATTCAATTCACTTGCTTTCCTAATCCACTTGTAATTGTCCCTTTTTCCACCCAAGGAAACATCACATGAGGACAATAAAACAAACTACTTAGTCTCAATGAACAATGACCAATATTATCTGTGGTCTGTGCTTGTGTTACTTCCCATTTAGAATATTGAGGGCTCCCAAGATATTATTTTTTTCCTGCCGTGTAAATAATGTGTGAAGTATTTCATAGAAGCATTCAGTGTGAAAGGTGCCTGACAGATTTTGTAGTCCATTTCCTGGGATTATGGCAGAATTAACTTCATTATCCCTAAGCACTCCGTAACAGATGGGTGTTTAGCCTGGCCTGAAAAATCACCAAAAGCTCATAATTCCCCAAAACTGTACCTTTGGATAGTTTGTTCTTACAGTTATCAAGTGTTCCATCAGAATTTTCTATACTGTGTTATGAAACTGTTACTCCGTTACTCTTTAGATACTTAGACTAGGGGCTCTTTTTAAATACCTCATTTCTTCACCAAAAAGTACTGGGTTTGTCCCCTTTCCTTCTTCTAAAAATACAGATCTTTGAATCTAGATCTCTGTTTATAGTTTAATCAAAGATGGAATGGTACTTTGAATTTGGGGTTGTGATTTTTTTTTTTAAAGCAGGATGCTGTTCCTAATGCAGCTCAGTAGCATGCTTTCCTTTCAGAAAAGAAGCACTCTTGATTTGTCAGCCACAAGTCCCTAAGTCTCTGTGAGAATTAATATTAGTCATTATCCCATTCTATAAATTTTACAGTTCATTAGACTTGCCACTATGTATGGATCACTGGTGTCCATCTGTATTGGTTCTTTTTTTTGTTGTTGTTTTGTTTTCTTGGTGGGGTTTTTTGTGTTTCCAACCATTGCTTTCTTATTATTTTTTTAATTGCTGATCCTTCCCTGCTGGTTTTACAATGACCATTAAGAATTACTTGCGGTCAGATGTTTATCCAGTGATGTGTTTGCTTTATCATGCTGTAAAACCTTGCTTTTGAGATTGATCCAAGAGTGATATCATCCAGCCGTCATCCGTTGGTTTTCATCTGCTGCTTCTCCTTTCCCATGTCAACTAGTTAGGAAAACTATGGAATAAAAACAGTTGAATTGCTGCTAATATTTTTGCTTCAGCTAACTCGCTGAACAGTTGCCAACCAGTCTTTCCTGATCCTGGGGAGGAAAAAAATCCAGAATAACTAAACACAGTAACTGCTTAGCTTTAGCTGACCAAAACCCAACCCCTTTCTCCCTCCCCTACCAAATGGTAGCATGTCAGAAAATCCATTGGAGACCCTATGCAACCCTGAGTCAGCAGATCCCATCCCCCATCATCTCTGGGATGTTTGAAAGAAGGATGCTGAGTCTTCCCAACTCAGGCCACCTCATGCACCCATCCTGAAAATCTGTGAACTGTGGGAGAATTATGAATATGAAGATAACAAAATCATACCATCTTTCCTTCACAATGTGTATGTGAGCTCTCATTTGATTAAGGCCTATGAAGGTTTTGAATCTATTTCCATGAGTTCAGCAATATATGTAATATATGTAAGAGTTTCATAAGCTGACTCTAAAACAAGAAATGTAGCCCAGAGACAGCCACCTTTAAATAATTATATTGCCGATGTGTTATTTTTTTTCTTCTTCTATTTTGTTTGCAGATCAGATGGCAGATTTGGCATACATTTTGTATTTATTTAGCAGCAGAAATGAATACATTTATATGATTATAACTTTAACATACACTTTCAGATTCGAAACTACTTTCTCAGGCTGAAAACATGCCTGAATTGGGTTGCTATTAGAAGGTGCAGGGGTCATAAAAACCTGCAATGTGAAAAACCATGCCACTGATTGTGGCTGCTGGTGGTAGAGGCTGCTTGGAGATATCTGTGGACATACCTGTGTTCACTACAGTCCAAGTTGTGCTCCTTTCCATAGCTACACAACAACTTGTATAAGATGCATGCAGTTTAGGCTTGTTTTGAAATTTGGAGTGGGTGTTTTATCCATTAAGCTACCCAGTGTTTGGCTGCTACCAATGGAATTTGCAGGGTTTGCATTAGCCATGGGAGGGCTCTCTTACCAAGTCTCTCTGTGCAATACAAATATGTTGAAATGACAAGAAAAAAACCCACAAATAATTAAACATAAAGGTGACAGCTCAAAAGAAAATATTCTTCTCATTTCATATTAAAGCCTAAGTACAAAGTGTTGCAGAAATCATACTTAATTTACACCATGCTAGATTTTGCCATCCCTATGTCGAATAAAGCTTTGCTTCTCAGATAGTTCCATGCCAAAGTGGAAGTCAGACCTTACATGTGCAATGCTGTGCTGCGGCCAAAGTATCAAGAATAATATTCTTTTGATATTTTGAGCTACAGCATATCTCCAGAAATAAAACAAGGCTAGCAGTAGTATTGTATTTGTTCACTTCATAAAAAAGGAAAAGTTTGTTTGATTCCTGTTGTGAAAAGGAGAACAGTGCTGACTTTGAGATGCTTGATTCTATTAAATAATTTCAAAATAACTCAGTTGCTGGAATTTTGGCAATTCATACCCAAATAGTTAGCACTTTGTTCTGATGACTGTCTAGTGCTTGCAGCAAAATCAAACTTATTCCTAGAGTTGCTAGATAAATCAAACTGAGATTTTTTTTATTATTATTTTTTTTTAAAATCATTTGTACATAGTTAGTCCAAAAGGGGACATGATCAGTTAATCATCTTATACACATTTGCCAAATATTTAGATTTTTTGAAAGCTGTCATGGTTCTAAGTATTTTGTTCCATTGATCAAATACTCTTACTTAAAATAACGTGCCTCGTTATTTTCAGGCTATGCCCAAAAGCTGCTTTCAGGCTTTAGGTTTTCCCTTGGCTGTTGTCATGTGGAGAGACCTACGTTTTCAGGTGTTTTCTTCTATGTGCATGCCTACAGTTTCCTGTCAAGTCACACTGACAACATTCTCAAAGTAAGCTGCAGAGAGTCTTTCAGAGAAGGGTGATACACTCCATTTTGTAAATGCTACTTATTATTTTCTTCTCTTCATCTTTTTTTTTAACTATCCTTTTCAAAGTGTAGATGCCCCAGTTCTTTTAATGTAAGTACCAATAATCCATTGTCATTTTATATAGTGCTAACAGTAAGGAGAAGTCCTAGTTCAGGAGAGCATGGAAACATTTGTCAAATTGTAATCACACAGTTAAACCCCACTGACGTGATACTTCATGAAATGCTTAATTTCAGCACATACCTAAGTGCTGCCCTCACTGGAGACAGGCAGACACACATGCTAGAATGATTTCCTTGGCTGAGGCAGAGCAGAACATCTTTACTGTGATAATGAAGCAAGTGGACCAGGCAGTGCCCTTTAACTATTTTGACTTAACGTATTTTATTTTATTTCCAAGGTATGTTTGCTGAGTAAACCATTCCAATTTCTAGAAGAAGTCATATGCTTGGGGATTTTTTGGTTGTTGTTTTGTTTTTTACTTGTTAAAATATTTACATAACTGGCATTTGGGGCTCAATAGCTGACTCATTTAGACTCTCTCTGTTACCATTTTATAGGCTTTAATAGGTATAATGACAATGTTCAGTACTATGTAAGTAATATTCAGTATGTATCCATACTAAATTCCTTCAAGAGATGTCTAGGAGTAGTTTCGAGTTCTTGTTTCAAGTCTGTTTTACAAGGATTCAGTTGTCCTATTCCATCATATAAGTTAACCCACTGTAACACAATTCTTTGTTTACTTTCTGTAGGAGTAATGGTTTAAGCAAAGGACTCAGAAAGTCCAAACTCTAAAGACGAAACACACTGTACTATTTACACCATTTGGCTTAGAAATTTGTGGAAAGGTGTAGAAATGTGTGAAGATGAGATTTTTACTTTTCCCAAAGCCTCGTTAGAGGTACCAAAGAAACAGTCTGGGCATGATACTGGATTAAAAACTAACAAGAAGTTAGCAGATTATAAAAGCAGGGAAGAATCTTCAAAATACTTTGTTGGGTTTAGTCCATGTGTCAAGTGTCAACTGCTTTTTCTCTTTTTTCTCTGAATGTTTTCTAAAGACAATGGTATTGTTTATAGTTTCTCTAGAGCATTTACAAGTCGGCTTTGTTGGACTTTGCTGACTGGTGCTCAGCATGTTGAGGTGTGGCCACATGGCAAGAAGCAGAAAGGAAATGCCGAGGCGCAGCCCCTCCAGAACTATAATACCTGTTTACATTTTCTGCTAGTACCAAAAGGAGACTTGTTGAATCATGAAAGAAATCCCTCAGGCCACATTTATGTCATAAATTCTGTGTGTTATAAGGGATGAAGCCTTATGCCATCCCAGTGACAGCTTAAACCTCAGCTAAATATGTTTGTACAGCCACATCACCTTGAGCAGTGATTTTTGTCAGACTTTTGAAGCAAAGAAAGACCAAGTATTTCAATGGACTAACCTTAGATAAAGTGCAGGATTGGTAAGCACGTATTCACTGGGACAGCAGTAACATCGGTCTCTGAAGTTGGTTTAAATGGTGCTGAGCAGTCAAAGAGGAAATGTAAAATTAAGATGAAACCTATAGCATGGATATTAAGTCCGTAAGAGACTATGGACTTGTGTACCTTCTTTTTTGCACGTTACAAGCTATTTTGGAAGAAGTAATGAAAATATGTGCTATGTTTTAATTTAGACAGATCTAATGATGATTCCATAGGAATCTGAATGGGAAGTTATTTTATAATTCAACACTTACGTTTGCAATAGATTCTGATATTGTAGCTGGAGCCAAAGAGCCTTGCCCTTAATAGCCAAGGATCCAATCTGGAGAATTTTGATTTTTGGATTGTTAGCACCCCTCAGAAATCTTTAGGAGGGAGAAATATGTATTGTAAATGGGAGTTTATTTATGTTGCTAGGTATTCTAACGCAGGGAGTTAGCCCAGTTTGTTTCATTGTGCTGAATACCATGCAGTGAACCTTAAGGAAAATAATCACCTGGTGGATCTTGTCTAGTCTTTAAAGGCATGCTTCATATTTGCTTGATTTAAACTGAACCCTCATCTCTGAGGGGGGTGTGTGGGTGTGTGTGGAAATAATCTAAGAATGTATGGTACTGTTCTCTTAGATCATACTGCCCTCCTTTTGGTAACTGATACTTTTTCCAGAGGGAGCTTAAAGTCAGAAGTAACTAAATGGAAGCAGAACTTACTAAGACATGGTGGACTGCCAGGATGGTTAGACTAATAGTGTTGAATGATTAGTTTTATGCTACAAAAGCACCCTGAAGGTGGGAAGTCCTGGGTGGATATTAATGAACCCCCATCGTGCCTATTTGGGAGTATCTCCATTTCATAGATGGGGACATGGAGGCAGAAGGTGCCTGCTAACACAAATCCATGATTTACTCTTCTCTTTTGGTAGAATTCAGTGGTTTCTTGTTTCCAGTTTCCTCCTAATTTCTGTGGATCACAGTGTCTCTCCTGATGTAGGTTTGCTTTTTTTTTTCCTTAGACAAAGAGTCCGAACCTTTTTGTCACAGTCTGTAAGTAGCAAGGATGATGGCAGCTGTTGGGGAGGAAGAGGACTAAGAGGGGTCTTGGTTCCAGTGCTCTCTTTCTCTCTTGTAATATTCTGATGGCTGAATGCTATCTGTCAGTTCCCAGCTACACTATAATTCTACAACAGTATATACAATAGATCTGTATATAACTTACTATGAATAGTCATTTGTAACATGTGCTTTGTCAAACACTTCACAGATAAAACAGAGATAGTGTGACATATTTGCTACATTTATTATACGGCCAATGAGGTAGGAGACAACTGAACAGTGCACATTCATTCTGGGGCTGAAATCACGGTGGATTTAGTGTAATGGATGTAACGCATTACTGCATATGATGAACAGACCATCCACCTGCATTATAAATGGCATTATTTAAACCAGCTAAATTGTTATCAAGAGCAATGTTTCTCAAAACGGGAATCCCTGGGGAGGAGACTCAGGCAAAGCCATCAAAGCAAGGATGAAAAAAAAAAAAGAAATGTTGGTCTCTCCATTGTGTTTAATCCTTGCTGGGGAATCAGCAGAACTGGAATCATCTGCCCTAAGGGCTCCGAATGGAAACAAGCCCCAGGTACTTGTAGGGGAGTGACACATCCAGGCCAGAGCCTGAAGGCAGGTGTGGCAACTCCCCGTACCTCCCCATGGCTTTTGCAAGTGCAGCTCGGTCAGTTCTGGGCCATTTATTGGCGCATCTCTACCCTGACCCTTGGTCCTGCTCTTCGATGGCTCCTGCTGGCACTGGCTGTATACAGTTGGGGACTCCAGCAGCTGCCTGTGCTGGGGTCTCCTGGGTCTGCTTCTAGAAAACTTGTGCCATCTTTGCATCCTCTGGATTCTCAGCTGCTCTGCAGGTCAAAAAAGCCCCTGGCTGCTTTAAATTACGGCAGCCCTTCCCAGGCTGCTTCTGGAGTTGCCGTATTGCCTATAGTCCTGATAGCATGCCTAATTCTGCCCCTTGGCACATTTCCTACACAGGTGCGTGCGAGAAGAGAGGAAGCAGCTTCACGGTGTGATTTACGGTTGCAGCTCCCAAACAAACCCTTGCAATGGCAATGTATTAAGGGAGCTGGGCAGGGAACCAAGTCAATTGACAGAGAAGAGTGGATCCAGCTGCATTTAATTTATTTTGCGTTTCTCACTGGACAAAGGTGGCAGTGGCAAAGCATCTTTTTTTCCCTCTATTACATGTGCAATGTGCACCTCTGAAATGCATCACTCTTCCTGTTTCTTTTTCTTTCTGGGAAGGGTTCTTGCACACTTGTCTTCCAGGATTGTCCTTGGGGAGGTTCACATATCATTTATGCACCTTTGGGGAAAAACGCTGTCTGGGACTAGGCTTGAGAAATGTAGAACTAGCCAAATGTGGCAGATTTCCAGCCTGTAATTGCATTATATTATAAGGCAAAATGATTTTACAGTAGTTATGCAATAAACATGTGTAATGTATATATACGTACAACTTGTGTAATTCATCAGGCATTTGAAGCAGAGCAATTTAAAATTTAAAGTTGGCTCTCACCTTTAAAACGAAGGAAATAAAATAGAGTAAAACAAAGAAACAAGCTTCTGCACTAAACTTTGGAAGTCAGCAAACCAGTCCTAAGGAGCATATCTGTGTTGTCATACCACAGTGCGTTACTGTCAGCATGTTATAAATATGATCATGAATAAGGGTTCCAGCTCAGGATATGAAAATAGGGCTTTCTAATAAAAGCAAAGGTCTCCATTAAATCTGAAACATCTTGTGAAATTAATTTGTTGCCATTTTGATATGCTGGATATTCTATGGGAAACATTCATTTAAATTTCAGTTGTTCCATAGACTGTACACAGGAAAAATGACTGCAGTGTATTAACATAAATCATCAAAAAAGGGCAGAAGTTAGATTTACTAAGTTTTCTTGAAGCCCCTTGGAAAATGTGCTGATTTTTGTTTCAGAGAGCTTGTGCTGCTCTGGGTGAGTGCTATCACATGTGGTGGTGAGAGCCATGTAATTAGTGTGTGTTTCTTCAGCATCTTTGACCACTCATCTGTGTCTTCCAGAACTGCCTTTCAGTTTCTGAAGTTACCACTGGCTTTTTTTTCTTTCCTTTTTTTTTTTTCTCTGAGCACTTGCAAACTTTCCCAACATACCTCTTTTTTTCCTAACATAAAGAGCGCATCATGTTGGATTATTGACTTCTTATTGGGATGAATGGCATATTGAAAGCTATTTTGAACGATCCCTAGGAAACAGAGTTTTCAGCACATCTTTTCAGTAAACTTTCCCGTCTTCCAAGGATCTTTTTCATGTTACTGATTGTTGTCATATTTCTTATCTTTCTGTTTCTATTGGGGTTTTATTTTTTTGTCTACTATATGATTATATAAACATTCCCCTATGTGAATCTTGATGCAGGTTTTGATCCTAGAATAATAAGTTTTGGAGGATGAAGAATATTTTATAGTAATGTCTATAAAACACTGCATTTACTTATCATGTTGTACAGATATTTATTAATATTAATGAATGTGTAATTAAAATTAGCAAGCTCCCTCAGTAAGATAAACTATTCCCTTTGTGTTTTGGTTTTAAAATAGATATTTGTTTCTTAAAGCACACTTCTAATCTGTGATTCTGCTGGCACGTAGCTCTTGTCCAGTTCCCCTAAAATTCAGCCTTCTAACTTCTATGCAAGAAGAGTGATCTCAAGAGAAAAAAATCTATTGGGAAGGGGTTTATCGCCTGCATGGTTTTGGTGAATTGCCTTCTGAGACTCATAGTAAAATGGCTGAATATTTGGATCTAGGTCTGAAGAGGAAAAAAAGGATAGGAGTTTCTAAGTGGTACTAGCAGGAGAAAGAGAAGTTACAGATACACCTCTGAATACCCTATTTGTAAAGCTGTTGGGCAATAATTTTCAGAAATGTTTAAATCACAGCCTTTTACTGAATGGTGACAAATGGGTAGATACTAACATAGTGGTTTTAGTGTTCTTTGATCATTGAGTCTATAGGTTGCATATAGGCTAATTTATTTTTAGTGTCAGAGGAGTCCATTATGATCATCTATCCTGAACAATATTAGCCACTGAATATGCATTGCGGAGAACCTGTTTTTTTTCTGTTTGAGTTATAGAAAGGGGACTTACTTGGTCTAAAGATATTACACGGTGGTGAATCCCTTACATCTTTGGTGGAATGGTCCAACAGGCAATAACCCTTGTTGAAATCAGTGTTTCTAATACCAGCTTCTCTCCACAAGATGTCATTTTGTCTTTTCCCTCCCCCTAGCTAGATTGCAGAGCTCCCTGCTATCACAAATGTCTTCCTTATGTTGTGACCTGTAGTCTGTGGTCAGTCACCACTTGGATTTGTCTGTGATGAACTAAATGGGTTGAGTTTCCTTGGTCTCTCATTATAAGACAATATTTTCAAGACATTGAATCACTTTGTGGCTCTCATCTGAGCTATCACCAGTTTGCCAGATTCTTTTGGGGAGCTCCCAGTATACTACTCATGGTCTCACTAATGCTATATGCAGAGGGTAATACCAGTTCATTACTCCTACATGCTATATGCTATTCCCCTGCTCATGCATTCAAGGATTGTATTAGTTCTCTTGGCCACTGCACCTCATTGTGAGATTTACTGCTGGGAGGACTTGGATAAAGCTCTGAGATACTCAGACAACAGTTGGGAAGGCCTTATTCACTAGTAATGGCTGGGGCTCCTTCAAGCAATTTGTCAGCAATCTGGAAGTTTTTACAGTTGTGATAGAAATGAGATCAAGTTCTGGCTGCACCTCTCCCTGTTTGAGAAATACTCTGGTGTGCTCTCCATCTAAAACACAGTTCATTCCAGCAGTGCCAATTCTACAGCTTTCTTTCCAGCCCCTGAAGAGCCACGACATCATGCATATGCATCATGCAAATACAATCCTGCTTGCCTAGCTCAAAAGCCAGACAGTGGCTTCTGCTCCCATGGCAGTGCAGAGAATTAGGAAATGATGTGCAGTCTTCTCTGTCTTTGCTTGCACAAATATCCACAGTGGCTTTATTTTTTCTTCCTCTGTGTGACTCGGAAAAAGCTCTTGGCTCATTTCTCCCCATATGTAAAATTGCCATTTTGAGGTCTAATGAAACCCTTGAATGAATTAGCTGGGAGCCCTTGTGTGTGACGTTACTGGTGCCATCATGAGATTATTGTCCCCTGCTGAAGCAGTAGAAACCTATGCATACCTCCCACCTAACTGAACCCCAAGCAACCTGTATCTTTGTTTATTGCCAATGTGTTGGCCAGGAAAGTTGGCATAGTAGAGAAGCATTTAACCTGTTCAGGGGGTTTTTTTGAGTGTTTGTTTCATGTTTTTCATGGTTTACACAAAATAAAATAATGCAAGGGGTTTTGTAAAAGTGGTGACGCACAATTCGTTTGATAATGTCTTATTTCTAGTCAAGATTTTGGTTATGACTAGTAACCTCTACTTTCATCGAAAGCAGTAGATTTTGATTTAAGGTGTTTAGGCTGTGTGTAGTGGACAAATAAAAGGTGACTAAGGAAAGCATGTTGTTATGAATTGAAATGCGTTGACTAACCTTCACATGTGACATTTGGAAGCAGGTCTGTACCCTCACCAAGAAACTCTAAAAGAGTTTCAACTTGAAGAATAGTGAAAATCAGTGCTGCAGGGTGAATACTGGTGGTCAATACCTATTTTCAGTACCTGTTCTACTTGGACAAAACAGGTACGTCTTATGCCTGCAGTTTGTTCTTTTGAGCTTTGGAACTGGATTTTCTCAGTCTGCTCTTTTTTGTTTTTTCCCCGTTATGAGATAAAATGAACCTGCTGTTTGTGATGTGACTGATTACTAGACAAAGCCAGCCTCTGACATGCACCAGCCATGTGCTCGTTCCCTTTTGGCAAAAGTGCAGAACTGGGGAGGTGCAAAAGTAGGGATTTTTAAATTTTTTTTCCTTTATAAATGGTTATCAGTTGAGAACGCAAATGGACCTTCATAGGAATATAGTGGGCACAGATACCCTATGAACACAGGTTCTGAAGGAGGATATTGTCAAAATTGCACCTCCTTCCTCGGTGATTTTCAAGCTAATATGAAAAATACTGTCTGTAAGGCTGACATAATACACAGCCACTGGGAACTACATAAAACAACATTGTCATTTCTAAACCTTCATTAGAAGAGTGTGGAGCCTTCTTTAATGTGTAAAGTTACTGTCTAGGATTATCCCAAAGTCTGAATTCAACTTCAAAAGCCATTAGGCTCCTATTCTTACCTAATGTATCTTTTTATTCTTATTATTTTTATTAATTAGAAAAGTTTAATGGATGGGACTGTGTAAAAAACAAATCATACTGGAGCTCAGCATCCACTGAACACTGCTTTCATTTGTTTGAAAGGAACCTCTCAACTGTTTTCTTGTTTTACCATTCTGGTTAGTTGCCTCCCAGCCTTATCCAGACCATCTACCCCACTGTTGGGGTAAAACTTAAAAGCTACAAGCTTCACAGAACAGTGCAGCATGCAAAAGCTTTAGTCTAGTATCATAAAATCTCTTAATATGGCTTGTCTGCAAACCAGCATGCACCTATTTTGTTGAATATAACCAAGTCACTTTAGTAGACTTGGTTTAGAGAGGTGCAAGTCTCCGAGTTAAAAACAAAGTAAATTCTGTGTGGTTTAAATCAGCTGCAGTGTTGCACAGACCTTGCATAGGTTTGACTAAACCAGTTTAAAATTTGCATATGAGACAAAATGTGTTTTCCCAATTAAAGGTGGACATACAATTGTTTCATGCATGCCTGATTCTGTATCCAGGCACAGGATCAACCCTTTGTGCTTCTATCTTATTCACTTTTGATTTTGTTTTAATTTTTTTTTTACTTTTCCTCCCCTCCCCCTGTTTGCATGTTTGAATGACTAGAATATAATGAAGGATATAGGCATGCTAGATTTCTATACTCAGCTTGGCAGTTTGTGAACGACAAATGAAAGCAACTAGTCATTTGATTTTCCTGCCCATCTGCTTTAAACATTAAAAAGAAAACCCAAGGAACTTTAATTTTTATTACAGAAAAATATGAAACTTATAATTGGGTTACAGCCTTTGCTGAGACCAAAGTCATCCCATGTTCTTTGTGACCCAACTCTATGTGTTGTGCTTTTCACAAATGGGCATTAGCAGAGCAGCAAACCTGTGCACTTGTGATGTTTTTTGAAGACCTGCACGGCAAGTTACCACAAGTGTTGCAGCAGTGACAACTTCATTCTGCCCAACCTAGATCTCGGATTCTAAAGCAGTACAAATGCTTTCATTTTCCTAACAAAATGTGAAGCCTTGAAAAAATAAGGCAATCGGAGCACATTAATCAGAATTACCAATGTGACGGCTGTGACAGAAATTTGAAAAAAAACAACCCATAAACAATGGCTCCTCTGTAAGAAGAATCATTTCAACCCAGTAAAAAATTGATCTGTAATTAAAACCAGAAATTGCCCTGAATGTTGAACATATATTGGAATATTTCATGGGCTGTTTTATCATTGCAACTTGTTGACATTATTTTGTACTTGTAACTTCATAGACTATAGCCATTTGTTACATCAGCATCAGACATCTGCACAAGCATTTGTCATGCTGCTGTTGATTTTTTTTTTCTTTCTTTCTTTTTTCCCCTCGTTGGCTGAAGGAAGGCTAGAGCTAACAGAACAATATTGTGGAATGTGAAGGCTATCATTAGGGGGCAAAACCGGACTTCAAAGAGGAAGCACATATGGTTTTGACTTTTATAAAGATGGCAGGTGGACATGAAAAAAGGTTGATTTCAAATTTATTTTCATGATAGCTGCAACTTCTTAAAAGTCCGAGATGATTAATTTTCAATTTGGAATTCCTAATAACTGAAACAAGATCACGGTTTTACAACTTCCTGAGGCAGAGTGTGAGAGAGGCAAGGTCATGTTGGTATAATAAACCAATGGCAGCCCAAAGCAGAAGGGTTGGAAAGAGCAGCAAGAAACGTTTTGCAAAAGGCTTTCTGAAGGTAAAGTGTGTATAAGAAAAAAAATGTTTCTGAAGTCAGCCTGTTTTGAAGCATATGTTAAACTTCAAGGATGTTGGGTTAGATTTGAAAGGTGAATCTTATGTTTACAGACTTGCCGAGTGTCACTCGTGTTACTAACTGAAATAGCAGTTGAATAGCAGGCTTGAAACAAAATGAAACAGCCGTCCCCCACCCCCCCCACCAGCAATGCTGTCTTTCCCTTAGTGATAGGGGTTTCTTTTTATATGAAGGAATACATGACACTTAATTTTCATTTCTGGATTATCATATGTCATTTTAAATCTAGCATCTGAAATCCTCTTGGCTGGAAAGTCAGAGCTCTCTGAACCCGTGGGTGACTTGCTGATGATGTGAAAGAATAAGCAACTGTCAGTTTTAAATACAAGTTGAATTTATCCCTTATAGATGCTGTATATGGTATTTTAATTGAAAAAGAATGTTACTCAGCTTGCCTATATACCTTAATATATTGAAACAAGTAGCTTTGATAGAAAATATTTCTGCTGCTAGTTCTGATCAGGGATAAGTATGTTCAGTGCTTCTCAAAAATATGGCAGTGCCAGCACCAATGGCTCAAATGTAACTGCAACCTATACAGGATTGGGTTTGGATCACTTTACCAGCTTTGCTGCTACTCTGACGTGAAACTTTCTTCTATCCTGGTTCCTGCTAATCCACTTCCCATTGCCTGCATCTACTTCTGAAATTGTGGACTACTTAGAATATGTCTTGACTATGCCTCGCCCAAAAGGACACATATTTCCACTAAGTGTTAATGCTATGAAAATAATGATGGTATCCTACAGGGATGATTATTTATCATTATTTCTAAAGCCAATGTTGTATCAGGGTGGGATGTGTTACAATAACATCATTCTTCAGAGAAAAAGAAACAACAAACTTTCTTCTGTCTTGTTATTCATCCTCTCTGAGAACGTCAAGAAAGGCTTAGTTTTCCCTAAATAAAAAAGAATTGAATGTCTTTTATCAAGAGGTCAGAAATACAATAAAACTCTATTCCAGAAGTTGTCTGCAGATTAGGACTTGAATATGCATTGTTCTCACAGAAATAGGATTGATTGCTTCTTCTTATAATCAAATCTTTTCTTACTCCTCTGAGAATAGTGCTACATCGTTTTCTCTAGGGGGAAGTATTATTTTTAGTACCTGAGACATTAAGCTGCCATGTTGTGTCTGTCCTCAGAAAACAGTCTCCAGGAATGACTTTTTAAGGTTTTCTTTTGAGGGTTGTCTTTATTTCTTTTCATTCAAGGTTACGGGGGCTTTTTAGGGAGAGTGATATATTGCCTTCTACTTATATGAAATAAAAGAGATGATGGTGCATGCCAGCATATCTTCTGCCATTAAATTTGAAGAAAGAAATGTTTTGTCAGCAATTTAGTTTCCAGTGCTTGTGTTGTGGGCCATGCCTCCTTCCAAGCTAAAAGCAAGAATTTCTGGGTGTTTGTCTTCTGTATCAGGCAACAACCCCTCTGCCTGCCCAGCAAGTTTGCCTCAGTTTGTAGAAGCTCACAAAGCTTCTACCTGGTCCCCTCAATAAAACCACTCTTCTGAAGCACTTAGAGAGAGTGGGAGCCATGGGGATTGAACTGGGAGCGGCCCCATGCCTCCATCCTCTCTGAGGTCTCATCAATTTCCTCCACTGGAAACCTGGTAGCAACATTTTGAAGGGTTCCCTGAAGGCAGATGTGATCATCAAAGAATATTTAACTTGAGCACACTTCTTCTTACATCTGAATCAGTTTGCCCAGCTTCCTCCTGAGTATAGAAAAATGTTTCCTTTTGTCAGTTAACATAATATGTTCTGGAGTGCTGTCAGGCTCTATCTTCAGACTACTTCCTTGCTAGAAACTTTTTTACCACTGAAATTGGAGAATAATAATCCAGAGAAGTGCTAAGCCTGTCCAAGGAATAAAAAAATGCATCCACTCAGCCTTTCTATCTCTTTCAGTGGGGTTTGCTGTCCCAGTTCAGCACTGATATTTTCAAGAGCTGCTGAATGGATCCATGCATCTGATCATAAATTTATTTCTAACTTACACCGAGGAATATTTAAAAATCAAAATGCACCCTTTCTATCGACAATAGAAGCACATCCTTTGTATTTGTAAATTTTAAAAAGCTTCCTCCTCTAGGAAATCACGAGGGTACTGTTGGCAGAGCTGTTCATCCCTTCCACCTTAGTTCCTCTTAGTTTCCTAATATCTGTCTTGATGGGAAGTGGTCAGAGAATTCTTCATTTTTCCAGTGGAAAATCAGTGTGAAAGGAGGGGCAGGAGAAAAAATAATTTTTGTCCTGCAGAAAATACAGACTTTTCCTATAAATGCAAGAAAAAACCATCAGCGTTCCCTCAGCACATGCATTGTTGATTGCAAACAGTGTTTGGCCATAAACAGACTAGTTTGGTTCTTGGCATCTTCAGGGAAGTAAGCAGTTCCACAGCTTTTGTTGGCTGGTTTTGTTTAGCCAAAACTCAGGTTTGCCTCAGTTGCCTCAGCCTCAGTTTTCCACCATAGAATGTCTGAATGAATAAATTTGAATTAGACATGGGGTATTGTGTGCCCAAATTTGCACATAGGTGTCTTTAAACAAAGTATATAGGAAGCACCTTCATTATAAATTCTTTTCTTTACATTAATTAAGTGAAAAAGATTGGTCTACATGGGAAAATTTTTGAGGTAGAAAACAGATTTAGGGAATGTAGCATGGAAACAAAACCGGGGAAAATGTTTTAATTAGAAATTGCAGCTGCCTCAGTCAGAAAAAATATTATAAATCCAGTGAAAACCGTAGTCTGAAATGTGCTATGGGGAAGGTAGACATGATCTATGGGAAAATAGCCAGTCAAAAATTAATCTTCTATTGGGAAAAATAATTTTGATCAAAAATACTTTTCACCAGGCCTATAAGGACATTTGATGTTTCATTCTGTTGTGGTTTAACTCCAGCTGGCAACTAAGCACCACACAGCCGCTCGCTCACTCCTCCTGCAGTGGGATGGGGGGGAGAATTGGAAGGGTAAAAGAAAACTCGTGGGTTGAGATAAAGACAGTTTAATAGGGAAAGTAAAAGCCACACATGCAAGCAAAGCAAAAGCCACGCACGCAAGCAAAGCAAAACAAGGAATTCATTCGCTCCTTCCCATGGGCAGGCAGGTGTTCAGCCATCTCCAGGAGAGCAGGGCTCCATCACGCGTAACGGGTACTTGGGAAGACAAACGCCATCACTCTGAATGTCCCCCACTTCCTTCTTCTTCCCCCAGCTTTATATGCTGAGCATGATGTCTGTGGTATGGAATAGCCCTTTGGTCAGCTGGGGTCAGCTGTCCCGGCTGTGTCCCCTCCCAACTCCTTGTGCACCCCCAGCCTCCTCGCTGGTGGGGTGGGGTGAGGAGCAGAAAAGGCCTTGACTCTGTGTAAGCACTGCTCAGCAGTAACGAAACCATCCCTGTGTTATCAACACTGTTTTCAGCACAAATCCAAACCATAGCCCCATACTAGCTACTATGACGAAAATTAACTGTATCCCAGACAAAACCAGCACACATTCTCAAACAGAATCACACTATAATCTTTGAAGATAGTGCTAAAAGAAGCCACCATGTACTCTTTTTCTGACTCACAGAAGAGTCAGCTATAATGGCATTGTTCTTAACAGACTTCTTTCTAACTTATTCTCCATGATCCCTGGTGAGGGAGATGCTTTACTCCTCAAAAGAGTCTACTACAGTCTTTCACTATCCTTACATTTTCCAATATCTAATCTATTAAAGCAATTTTAGCCACCTAGCTCTTTACCTATCCATTGAAGACTCAGAGTAGAATAATCTCCTCAGCTATTTGAAGACCAATAATCCAACTCTCTTCCCAGCCCAAAGTCTTTCAGATTTTCCTGAATTTCTTCTTTTTTTCACATTTGTAATGATTCTTCTTTCTTGTCTTTGGGCGCTCTGAAATTGGTCCACATCAAAGGAGTGCCCCTTAACCAGTTATTTCTCATCCTCTATTTATGCAGTTAGTTATTTTTATCTACCTTACACTTTGCCTGACTAATTTTTATAGAGTTTCCCCAGTTTTCAAGATTGTTTTAAAGTCTATGCTTGCTTTCCAGCATATTTACATATTGCTTCATGTTAAGAGCAAATTTAAGAAGGATACTTAGTGGTGGATGTATTCCTTTTAGTCAGTGAATGCTCCTGGGTGATCTTATGGTAACATAAAGAAAAGGATGAGGAGCACATCTACCTAATAATGTAGTAACACTGAATGGAAGAAAAAAAGGTATGAAAGCAAAAGATTTTGAAGTCAGCATTCATACAGGATGGTTGAGGTGTTGCTTAAAGTAAAGATCTAGGAGCTCAGTAGAAGTTAGTTCCAATTGCTGGAGACCTTAGATTCCTAAGAGGTGGACTATTTTGAAATAGGTCTTAAATAAAAGCATACAGTCTTAATTGCTGCAATCAGGATGTTTTCCAAGTAAAAATGTCTAGTCAATCCACCCACAAATTATCTGTACCGTGTCTGCTTGGTCAGACAAGATGACTTCCAGAGATCCTTTCCAACCTCAACCATTCCATGACAGGTTTCAGTGTTTTCAATTGCAAACATTTTGCACACTACAGTTTAGAAAGTAGTGCCATGATCACACCAGGAGGTATCTCCGTGTCTCTCGGTTCTTGGATCATTTCAAAGTCTTTGGGTCCCTTCTGCTCCCTTCAGAAGTATTAAGAAGTGCATGAGGAGACAGTTTTTGGTATCCAGTAAAAGCATCTGAGAGAACACTTGAGAGACCCTGAATTAAATTTAAAAAAGGGAGATTTAAGGCAGTATGGCTACAGTGCCAAATGGCCTCTCATGGTAATATGTCAGTCAGGAAGCAATAGACTGTGTCTTGTTGGAAAGAAAAGGAGCTGGCCAACCTACACAATTCCTCCAACGTTTCTTTAAGTTAGCATAATAGGAAATGTTGCCTGGAGAAATCATTGCAGGAGAAGTCATAATAGCAAGGAAGAACATTTTTTCAGGTGAGTTATGCTGAGCAAGTAGAGGGCATATTGAATACCTGAGGTGAATGACAATGTTTTTTGATTATGCGGGCTTAAAATATCAGAGAAATGTAGACAGTCTCAATATATATATATGTAGCTGGGAGTGGTAAGTTATCTGAAGTGTAAGAGTCCTTGCCTATCATCAAGGTAAGTTGTCAGTAACTTGCAGATGAGCGTATCTCAGTATTCACCAGTTAATGGGTGCTGTTCATATCTCATTAAGATAACTATACATACGCGTACAGAATATAGTTCCAAGTAAGCAAAGGTGTGTATATGCACAGATAAAGATGTTGCAGCTGGTATCACTTTTATTGTTTCGCCCCAGCTACAGTTAAGTGCCCAGAATTGTGGTGTTTTGTCCTCTGTTTTTTGGGAGCCAACTCATGATGTTCTGCTGTAGCTCCTGTTCTCTTGACATGATGAAGAAATCATAGAAACCATAAACCAGTATGAAAGCCTACTTTTACTGTTTATTATTGCTAAGTGTGAGAAGAGAAAGTCCCAATGGTGTGATTGCTATTGTGGAGCCTCAGGGAAGTTAAGTTATTAAACAGAGTCTTCTGTGCTCCTTATTTGATCAATTTCTAAAATAATTCCTAAAATTAAGATGTAAATACATTTGTTTGTGATTCAACTTCCAGTGCCTGTTAAAGTATTCAATTGATGCATAACATTTTAAAGCCTTTTAAGAGCCAAATAAAATTATTACTTATAAATTATTAAAAGCCTCCGACAAATGGAAAAATACTTACTGAAAACTCCTTCATAAATAATGTTCAAACTAAATTAAATAGTAGTATAAGGAATGCGTTAAAGTTCACCAATGAGATATTAGCAGCGTGCTCCCTTAACCTTAAAGTTATGATAGCTGGAGCACTTGCTACCCCTGTGAAACCTTGCGGCTCCAAGTCCCGGCTCACTCTGGGAAAGAAACATGTGGTGCTGCTGAAGATTGGAAAAAGAGCTCGAGGTCAGGGGTCGACACAGTAAGGGAGTTTGCTCTTTAAGAGGTTATCTGTGGATCTGCAAAGCCAAAGTGTAATTGGGTTCTGTGATGTGATTTTAGTGTGTAATTGTATATGATCTTAGGTAGTTTCAAAGACAAGGTTGGAAGATTTTTCTAGCCTGCTTGTGATAGCAATTTTGGGGAGTCTGTGTAGCCTGAGATGGACAATGCAGTTTCTTCAGAAATTGTCATCAGAAGTGATACAGCTGGTATCTGATTCATTTTAATTATAATTTTAGCAAACTGGTAATATGGTTTGTTCTTTCTCCTCTCTGTAATACCGGCCCTGTAAATCAGCTGCTTTGTGGGCTTGTACGTTCTCTGCAACTGGTAAACTCCTGTTTGCTTCTGAGCTGGTACTGCGTCAGAGAAAATTTTGCATTTTTATTAAGACAGTACAAGTCACTGCAATTGATCTGCCTGGATATTGCTTTTTCTTTGGTCTTTTAGTAGATAGTTTGCCAGTGGGTTATCAAGTTTCTGGTTCTCGATTATTCAAAACAATGTGAAACAAACATTTCCTATTGTTTTAGTTGTTTAGGGTTTCCTTGATTAAGCTGTCACCGCTGTCAGTTATGTTCTTATAAGCCTGCTCGGATCTATTTCATGTTAAGAAAAAGCTCAGATAAATCCAGGAAAGCTTAATGTTTATCCAATGTGAAAATAATTACTCAAAAGTGTTATTCTTAATCCAGATAATTAGAGTGAGGAAGGAGAGATCAGTGTCATTGTGAATTATGCCCTGGCAATTGACTCGTGGTCCTTGTACGTTTCAGGTGAAGATGTGAATGGATAAAGGTTAGATTAACCATAATCCAAAGTAGCTGCAACCTTAATCTGTTATGATACAAGGATGATCACTTAAAAAGAGCTGGATTGTGGGATTGTTTCTGGTTGGATAAGATGCCGCTCGACTGGGACTAGTCTTAAAACATGCTTAGCACCATGTCACTGCAGCTGTAAGCACTTGTGCACGGTTTCAGACTGCCGCAGCTCAGAGGCAGACTGCCGGGCTCTCGCTGCACAGTGTAATACTACACGGCGTTGCAATATCTGTACTTTACATTAACATGCTTCACCCTGTGCTTCATGGAAAATAGATGGTAACTGTTATGCGGAGTGATTTGCTTGATGATTACTTCTCTGTGCTGTTAAACGTATTTCTTTGTATTCCCCGTCCGAAATGTTCAGTGTGTCTGCAGGCGGTCATACTGTACAATAGTATAGGTACACAATTACAAAAACTGCCCAGTCAAAATGTAAAAGAGAGAGAATATTTACTGTCTCTATTTTATTTTATACCGTTATTTTGTATAGTTACTAATTACTAACAAAAAAAAGTGTAAAATTATATGCTTATGTAAGGATAACGTTTGCAGCTGTGGTTTTCTGTGAAGCTGCAGTTTTCAGAAAACCGTTGTAAGTAAACAAGACCAAATCAAACCAAATTCACTTAGAATGCAGGAAAAGTAGCATTAAAAAGGGGGATATGCATGTATTCACACGTACGACAAGCAGATACATGCAGGAAGTACTTGACACTTCAGACTTTTCCCTGTTTATAGATATGGACATAATAGTTATA
Organism: Mycteria americana; assembly: GCF_035582795.1. Lineage (NCBI taxonomy): Eukaryota > Metazoa > Chordata > Aves > Ciconiiformes > Ciconiidae > Mycteria > Mycteria americana. The sequence goes on from NC_134368.1 coordinate 60,859,625, forward strand.
GCTCAGATGACAATATGTGGGGTAACTCTTCGTAAATACAGACTCTTGAATGCCAGTGGTTACTAATTGGGAATAACGCTGCTGAGAGAGGAAGAGAAGAGGGTGAAAGACAGGTCATTTCTTAAAAAATGGTACAGGAAATGTTTGGTCTCAGCAGATAATTTAATTGCATGGTCCAGTCTGTATTGTTGTTTCAGGCCAAGTGGAAAATAAGGTAAAGGCATTTTTTCCCTCCTATTCAATTTTTGTAGTAAATTACGTGCATTTATTTTGCAGGGGTATATTTGTGCAGATCTCCTTCATCCTTACTGGAAAACTGAAAGCAGCCTTCCTTGATGCATGGCTAAGGTGAGGAAACAGTTAAGAAAGTAATTAGTGGAATGCAAAAGCTAATAAGAGGAAAGTACTTTAATACACACTTGAGCTAGAATCTTCTCTGTGAATAATTAAAATTCTTTAAAGTTCATTTCTATATTTTTAATAAAGTATATCTCAATAAGACTCCTGTTTTTAAATCTTTCCACACGTAACTCAATACCTTCTTTTTTAAACTATTGTTAGAATTGCATTACTTTTACTTGAATGGGGCTTTAGGTAATGTTTATGTTTGTTGATGTGTTAAAAGTAAATTCTGCAAGAGGCATAACATTCACAAATCTCGTTCCTAACATAAGAATTATTCATTTAGAGCACCACACGAAAGTGTTACGTTATTTCTAACGCCACATTCTATGCTATGGATTGGTGTGTATATAACTGTTGTGTTCTCCTGCATCCTAGAGTCTCTGCCTTTAAAATAATGTTTCATGGAAATGTACGTCACTAATAAAAATTTCCAGACTTACATCAGAAAAGATTTTAGGGCAGGGATTTAAGTCTTCAAGCTTCAGAATGTAAGTCAATCTTTAACTGAAGTAGGTGAGGAAGAAACTTCCCTACTTGATAGCTTGTTACAAGGCCGTATAGGACAGAGTTTCCCCACACCTTTCAGCAAAGGCTTTTTGTGATTGATACTGAAGGGCACACTGGTCTCATGTAACATAGCGATTCTTACATTAGAGAAAGAAAAGAGGAAAGTAGGAGAAATTCCCTTAGTATAAAGGGCAATAAGAACTAAACGGTAGAATTTCTCATGCACATCCTGACTCTGAAAATATTAACACAAAAAAAAAAGGTTAATAAAGCAAAATGTCTTTTCAGGCTTGAAGCTGCAGAGAAGGCATCATTTGGAGAGAAGTGGGGGTGCAGTTTTCCTTAGTGGAAAAGATGATTTAGGATGAAAATGAAATTATAGAGCTTATAGTTGAACACTCTTGGCCCCTTCTGCATTTTACAGGAGTAGACTGGTAGACAGTTGACTGTCTCAGCCATGGAATATCATGGAAATGTCATTACTGATATGTGAGGAAGGTAAACAATAATGGTGCTCCCTGTAAAAACGAAATTAGTAAGAGTAGTAAAAACTCTGAATATTCTAGAAAATCAAAAGGTCAGTGAAATAAAAAAAGAAATAGGAGCACATTAAGTGTGTTGGAGAAAAAAAAGACAGTCCTGTGAGAGCATTTGTAGTGTCAAAGACCACAGTCAACTTTGTACCAATATCTGTTACTTTGGGTTCTTTAAGTAGCTGGAAATTGCTTATGTATTAGGGATTCAAAAAAAAAAAAAAAGGAAATACTGTAACTTACTGTGCCTAGACCTATCAAAAGAGAAGTAACGGAGAAGTAATGAAATAATTTAAACATCAAATTGCAAATAGTCACAGAATATAGGTTTTACTCAGAAGAAACTGAAGTAACTGGTAAAAATGTGACATTTATCACTTTAAAGCAGCTTCAGTGTCGAATGATGACCAAACGCTGTCAGTCTCCTTGAGTAGTGGTGATCCCAGGAAGCTCAGGGAATTGGAAGAGTTTCTGATGAATCAGGCTGAGGATTGCTACAGGGTGGACACATTGCTTCCATGTTCAGCCTCTCCGAGGTCTGGAAGCCATACGTCAATGGAAAAAGCCTTGGCTGATTTCTCTAATTTTCCAGGATTAGTGGGTTTTTAAGCTAAAGTTATGATCTTCTGTAACTTCCATTAGTGTATGAGAAAAGGTAGCTCAAGAATAAAACAATTCTTGTAATGACTTTAAATCATACCTACTTACTTGCATGTTCAACATGCATCAACCAGCTACATTAGTGTTTCAGATTTTTATGAAGTATTATAAAATAATACAGAAATAAATGCTAGATTTTCTCTTGTTCTGAGACAGCACAGTAATTTACTGACCATGGACGATTAAGAAAGAAGTAGGTACCTAAAGACAACCATCAAACCAGTACAGATTAGTCACAGCTCATCTATTTGTGTAACCCCATAGAGTTTTTCAGTTTCAGAGAAAGAGGAATTTTACTTGTGTTTAAGGCTAGTTCAAAGTGAATTGAACATTCGTGGAATTTGCATTGAACATAATGCAAGTTTCTTAACTTGCATTAAACTGAAGTATTTTAAACAAAAATGGTGGAAATGCATAAAAGCTATTTATTTCTAGCAAATATAAATGGTTTTGTCAGTGTTTTCTATTACCTACTTCTTCCATCCCACTAGACAAAAATAATTTTGTTTCCTTGGTGTTTTGGTATAGGAACATAAGAGTGACTGTGTTGAATCACACCAGAAGTACGTTTTGTCCATTAGCCTATTTCTGACAGTGGCTGGTAGCTTAGGGAAAGAGTACGAGAACATGTCCCGTAGAGAATATTTTCCATCTTCTAATGATCTCAGTTTTAGAGATTTCTTCTTATAGGCTTTACCATATTGTTGTATTTTAGTCCCCTTAGTAGTCCTCTTTTCAATAAATTTGAGCAGTTGCATTTTAATTCTATTTACACCTGTGGCATGATGTAGCAATGAGTTAGTTTAAACACGAATTTAATTCTGAATTATATGAAAAAAATAATTCCTGGTAAAGTGCTTATTTTAAATGGACTGCCTAACAATTTAATTTGATATTCCCTAGTTCTTCTGTTGTGAGACACAGCGGAAATTTTTCCTTGAGATCATAAACAGGGAACAAATTGTCTCTCATCTGCCTCTTTTTACCATATTGAAGGGTCCCAGTCTAATTAATTTCTCCATCTACGGAGTGGCTCGTGTATCTTTGTTCATTCTTGGTCATCCTGGGTACACTTCTTTTGAAGCTCTGCTATATTTTTATGGAGGTCAGAACAGCATCCAGTATTCAAGAAGTGGCAGCTACACCAATAACTTACACTAGCATAATAATTTGTTGTTGTTGTTGTTCTCTACTATTTACAATTCTGTTACAAATAACAATTCTGAACATTTTGTTTGCTGTTTTGTTCTTTTGCCAGACATTGAGCTGGCGCTTACTGTCCACAATATATCCACAGTTGGTTTCCTGAAACCTGACTTTAGTATCCATCATTATATAATTGGGATTGCCTTTCCTGTCTGTGTTGTACTTCATATTCATTGACAGTAAATTTTTTTCCCAATCTCGTCATCATGAATTCTTTCTACAATCATATGGTTAATTTTTGTGGTGTCAAGCATCTTTGTCATCACAAAATTTACTTTTTCAAGGTCATTTAAGAGGCAGTTGAACTGTGCAGATACCCATGGGAATCCACTGACAACTGCCCTCCATTGTGAAAGCTGGGTTTCCTTTAAAGTCTGTTTTCCTATTTCAAACTTTTTTTTTCCAATGACATGGCCTTATATCTTATTCTGCAACAGATTACCATAAAAATTGTTGGCGAGGACCCCATAATTTTTTTTTTTTTCTAAACTTAAGATATTTCCAGCTGGTTCACCTGGCCCAGAAATCCATTTCTACTTATGCTCTAACTGAGCACACAGACATGTTTAACTAAAAATGTTGGTTAACCTGCATGCAGCTTTGCTTTGCAGTCAGTACTCATCTTGCTCAGATAAACTTTTACTTCTGCCCCAGATCTTTGTGAAGATATGAAATGGCTTCTAAGTTGGAGGATCAGACCTTACATTTGGTTTGAGTTGTGGGCAGTACGTCAGCTTGGCTGCCGTTTTGTTTGGCTGCTGCTTCAGGAAGAATAATAAAATACATGGGAATTTGATTCCTCAAAATTGGAAATCCTTGTCTCGTTAAGGATGTTGAATAGCGCTGAGTTCTCCCTGAAGCTCTCTATCATCAGTATCTCCTTTATATGCAGTTCAATAGCCTTGGTTAAGAAACTAAGACTAATTGCAAAGTATTTATTTAACTGTGTGTTTTGATTACTATTTCTTCACTCCTGTGTTACTCGGACTCAGCCTTGCAAGATTGATCAGTAAATTGTCATTACTAGGGATAGGTTTTTAGAAAAGTGTGTCTATCAAAAGTTGTTATTCCCACATGTTTTTTTTAAATATATTTCCTGCATTAACTTTATGGAAACTGGAAATCCCTAGTCTAAACAAAAGGGGTAACAATATAAACATTAGTAGATAAGTACACATATATATATTTTAAAAATGAAGTATAAGCTTCTAAAAGTACTATTACTTAAGACAAAACCTTTTCTGCTCTAAATGGCAAAATGACTGAAACTACACTTTATAGATATAAACATATATATAAAATAGATATTTAATGACAGGAAACACAACCAGCCATGTTCTGTAGTTCAGGTAAAAAAATTTCATACAGTTCTCTTCTGTTTCATTGTCCTGTATTAATACTGATGAATTATAGCTTCTGCCTTCTCCACAGTCCCTTCACACAGAGAGTTTTGCTCTTAAGCACAAGATAACAATGAATGAAGGAGGGTCAAGAAGACTCCTGTCCTGTGAAACACAGAAATGAAAAGAAATCATTATTTTGTAGAATTTGCGAGTAAAAAATTCCAAAGTGAGTAAATGCTTCTGGTTCTAAAAGAAATTAATTTAGAGGCACTTTGTAGTGAAACCAATAATTATGGCATTTAAAACAAAGGATTTGATCGTGTTCTCTACATTTGGGGCTTTTTTCCCCCCAAAAATGGAAAATCTCCCATGTATAATGTGTTTTAAGGCATTATTGCTGTTAGGTTTTTTTACTTCCCAATTCCATTGTGGCTGCAGACTCACAAGCCAAATAGGGCACTTATAGTCATGTATATAATATGAAGCTAATAATTTTCTGCCCTATTGTACGTGAAATGTTTGAACTAATAAATGTTTGATGTTTGAACTAATAAATCCTATGATCTCTGCAGTGACCCTGTCAGGTGATTAATGTACATTTCAGACTAGTAAAGTCAAATAAGAAATTTTCTTTGGTTGGGACACCTGTCCCAGAACATGTACCCTACGGCATAGTATTTCTGGAGCTCATCCTATTCATTGTCATGCCCATAAAGAAAGCTCTTTTCCAAATTCCACAGGTCTCACGTATGGCAATAATAATCTAATATATAATGCAGAGAGAGTAGAAAGAAAATCTGTTTCTGTTTTTGCATGCTCTTCAAATGCAAGCCTTTCAAATACTGCAAGGTACGAGGCTGTGTTCATTATGGTATTTCTCATGTACCTGCTTTAGCTTTGCTGTCTGGCTGCTGTTTGCTCCAACGAAGATGGAGTTCCTCTCCTGAGAACAAGCTTTCTTGGAAGTTTTCTCATGCTTCCTGGTTCTGATCAAAGGATTATTACTGCAAAGTTTTTCCTTTTGGTGTTTTGCATCCCTGATTCCTGTCCTAATAATAAAAACACACACACACAAAATAAGGATTGTAAACCAAATTAATCTGCTTGTTTCAAATCAGAGCATTCAGGCTTGCTTTAGTTCTGAGCTTCAAGTGCTATTTCAGGTCATTTCTAATAGTATCTGAAATAATTTACATATGGTACATTTATTAGGAGTCTGATTTTCAGATAACCTCTTGGGTACACTTTTCTTCCCCAGCCTTAACATGAAAGGTTTTCAAACAATGGAGATTACTCTGCCTTGAAACATGTCTGAGATGTGACCCACACCATACGCACACTCTACTGTTTTCTTTTACACATTTCCTCTTATTTCAAAGATCTAAAATATTAACAGTACTTTTCTTTTTTCTTTCTATGGCTTTCTATCACTTTCTTTTTTTCTTTCTTTTTTTTCTTTTTTTCTTTACACTGGGTCTTGGTTTGTTACAGGTTATAGTGTTGCATAGACCTCATAATCTGTAAATCCTTCTGGGCTCTTTTATTGTGTGGTTGCCTTTATGTGCGAGGGATGGGACTCAGAGAAGCAGATGGTGCCCTGAAGTCCTGTTCCTAGATCCCTGTGAAAAATAGTGTCGGTCCACAGAGTAGACATTTATATCACAAGTTAGGCATCACAAAGATGATAGTACATCCCTAATTTTCTCTGTTCTGGAAATCTGAGGGATTTACTGCATGTGTGTATATATAAATCATGGCAGCATTAGGCACTAGTAAGCAGAATTCTTGTTTCAGGTGCAAGGGCTGTGGAACAGCTTGTACTGTATGGGTGAACTTCTGCAGTGCCAACTTCATGGGCAAAACAAAGCAGTGAAGCATAACATAGGGGGGGTTTGCTTTGTTGATCTACTCACAGGGCCCAAGCATAAACTCTTACTCTTAGTGTGTGTTCAGTTTACTATCCAAATCAGAAGTTGTCTAGGTACATGGGAAATTGGCAAAAAGCATTTCTGATCCATGATTTGATACAGGTTGGAACACATCTTGTGTGCCTGAAATAAAGTTGGGACTGTATTACTTAATACCACTCCTTCTGATGTGGGACAGTTTCCAAAAACAAAGAAACAACATTTATATGAGCAAATCTATGTAATTGAGTTCTAGTAGGCATGCAGTGAACTTAATTTAATTTTGTGATTTTTTCAATTCTCAGACCTTTAGGGCTCCAGAACCAGAAAGGGGAAGGATTGTGACCATGGCTTACAGTCAGGGCGGCAGTTAAACTGGGTGCAGCAGAACTGCAGATGAAGAGTATAGCAAAACCAAAGTACAGTATATGATTGTATACCCCTGGTGGGATGGGGGAGAGAATCGGAAGAGTAAAAGTGAGAAAACTCATGGGTGGAGATAAGGACAGTTTAATAGGTAAAGCAAAAGCTGCACACACAAGCAAAGCAAAGCAAGGAATTCATTCACTCCTTCCCATGGGCAGGCAGGTGTTCAGCCATCTCCAGGAAAGCAGGGCTCCATCACATGTAATGGGTACTTGGGAAGACAAACGCCATCACTCCGAACGTCTCCCCCTTCCTTCTTCTTCCCCAGCTTTATACGCTGAGCATGACGCCATATGGTATGGAATAGCCCTTTGGTCAGTTGGGGTCAGCTGTCCCAGCTGTGTCCCCTCCCAACTTCTTGTGCACCTGGCAGAGCGTGGGAAGCCGAAAAATCCTTGATTTAGTATAAGTACTACTTAGCAACAACTAAAACATCTCTGTATTATCAACACTGTTTTCAGCACAAATCCAAAACATAGCCCCATACTAGCTACTATAAAGAAAATTAACTCTAGCCCAGCCAAAACCAGCACAATGATCCTTTTCTTCTACAGAACTGGGCATGGTTTAAGTGTGAATTTGTTAAAACAGAAATAAACAAACCTAGAGGTTTCTTTATTTGCTTCTTTGAACACTGATGCTTCATTCTCTCATACAAGAAGCCATTGAGTCATCATCATACGGGGAGACCATATGCACCGTATATGTAGATGTCCACATCTGAACTATGAGTCTATACTCTTTTGTAATCTGTGGAAAGAAAATGGCACTTTTAGGGTGCATTTCTTCTTTTGAGACCGATATCTAAAATTTGTCAGGTGAACCATCCTGTAGATCTGTCTGTTTCTTTCCTTTGAATATAAAAGAGATGACCAGCTCCAGTCTGAAGGTCTGTATTTCTACCACCCAAGGTAGGGGGGATGAATCCTGCCCATTGTGACTGATAGGATAACTCTCAGGAAGGTGTAGGGAGAAAGGACTACAGCTGCAGTGTCTCTTAACTACTGACTGTGTTTATCTGCCCACTCAGAAATTGCTCAGAAGGTAGGTGAAGTGTGACGCCTTGTTAGTTTTTTCTGTTTTCCCTTTAGGGAAGAGAAAGTAACTAGAGAAATAGTGAAAAAGCTGTGTTTACAGAGTAGCCCAAAGCTGTAAAGTAAGCTATAGCTACCTTTAGCTAGGGTAGCTTTAGATTGTTGGGGTTTTTTAAATTTTTAATTATTTTATTTTTAGGAGTGCAATTTGCTTAGAAAAACCGGTATGAATACGCTGGTTTTGGCAAGCCTCTCTTCCTTTCATGTCACACTATCTCATCCTTTGCCTTTCTCTTACACCCCCCCCCTCTCTTGCCTTCTTTGCTAATGTATAAACCACCTGCACACCTCCCGACTAACTTTCTCTTAGATGGGACTCCAGTGTTTGGTTAAGTCACAGGAGACGTGGGGATTTGCGCAGCCCTCTCGCTTACGCGCTGCGGAAGTGATGACAGAATAGTCCCTACAGTCACTAGAGAAACTGACACATCACACCCAATTATGTGGCCTCCCCGGCCCCTCGCGCCGTTCTTCCCTGAAATATAAGCTTTCTGTCTCATGCTTTATTTTATTTTTTAAAGAAATTTGTTATTTGAAAGAAAAGGAAAAATGTTGCAGGGGGGGAAGGAGTTAGTGTACCATTCTAAAGAAAGCTATTATAAAGTAAGTCTTCAGGGACATTCAATATATCAGATTAAACATAATTTAAACACTTGGAAAACTTTTTTTAAAGCTCACACAGGAAAAAACACCAAATTTAAACTGATGGTAATAGAGGAGTCAAGCCTTGTCATTTACTGTGACACTGCCCATCAGCTGTCGTGGGCTAGTGGGAGTTATTTGTCAGTAATCATAAAGTACAAATATATATACTAATCTATATCTGCCTCAGGATCCCACACAGCATTCAGATAGCTGTAGAAAAAGCAGATTATTTTTCATGTTAGTACCACATATGCCATCAAATGCAGATGGGTTTTTCTTTCCTCATCCCTAGAAGGACTCATCCCTCAAAAGTGAGACTGCATGAGCGTCACAGCTTCCTTCCCCTGGTACTACAGTGGCTGACACAACAGAAGAACAAAAGCAAAGCTGACTTTCAGCCATTTGATTGTATTTGTAAGAAGAGGAGTAATTAGAAATAAAAATACACGGTGCTGTGATAATGAGGTGCATTTTTCCTACAACTGGATTCCAGATTATAGATGTGGGGCACTGATTACTAATTTTATAAAATTACCTGAGCAGAAGCTCTCTCTTCTGACCTTGCATGGGAAACTTTTATATTACAAAATCTACTGCAACTGGAGTTTTTCTCCAACAGCTAGTACTCAAGGTGCACAAATGACTGTGGTTTTTTTTCTGTTCCTTGTTAAGCTGTTTTCCCTTCTTTAAGTTTTGATCGCTATCCTAAGACAGCAGGAATACAACATTCATGGTGTGATTATTTGGCAAAAATTTTAATACAAATTATACACATATCTTTGCTGTGAATTGCATAATAACAACTTGAGAAATTTCCGAGCAACGAAGACTTTTCTGCTACTATTTCCAGATCAAGACAGGGAATATCAAAATATACAGGATAGTGAAAGAGGAAAAAAGCCCAAGCCCAAGAACATGGAAAATGAGTGGTTACAATCACCATATGGGAAAACAAGCTAAGAAGAAAGGAATGTATTTCCCTCCCTTCTGAACGCTATTGCAGCAGAAGAGCTCCTAAAGGACAGCGTGGTACAAGACTTACACTGTGTGCACATTTTCTGGCTTTCTGCTTTGCAGCGATAGAAGTTAAAAATGCTGGGACAGCGGTGAACCAGCCTCCCAGGAGAGCTTGTGGGATGCCTCTCGTCCCTTCTGCCTAGGCTTGAGCAGGAGCTGGGAGCAGCGGCCATCACTCCGTCCCGGCTCCCGCAGCACGACAAGGGAAGCTCGCACTGTCTCAGCACCCCTGAGGAGCTGCCTCATAACTCCAAACTCCTTTTCTTCCTTTTCAGTCTTTGTTGATTTGAAACAGGGAGAAACAAATTCACACTACTTCAGTGAGCGATGCGAAATTAGGTGGAGTGTGGTACCAACTGTTTTTTTGGCTTCAGCTCTTTGACAGAGGTTCTGGGTTCAGTGCCATAAGCCTTTGCGCCCTACTCCAGTGACTGCCACGAGCGGTTGTTTCTCCTCTCTCCACCCTTGATCGCCTTTCCTCATATCACAGACTTTGTCACGTTAAAACATCTGACTTGAGCTGCTTTACAGTCCCCTTAGCACTCAGGCAGGTAAGGTGACGTGGTAGAATACAAGAGGTGCCACGTGCCTTGCAGAATACGACAATGTCTTTGTTGCTACGTGCTTGAACAGGATATCTTCAGCTAGCTGAAATGCCAGGGGCAAAGTCAGCATTTCTGCACAGTCTGGAAACCCTGCAGACATAAGCATTGCTAACACAGAGCGAATTTCAAGCCCCTGGGCCATGTTGGACTTGGTATTGATCAGATTCATTGTACATATACAGCCCGCTCCTCCCTTCTTCAGAGATGACTGTCCAAGTGTCGCTGGATGTCCTTCATACCTAAACAGACAGGGTGCAAATTTAGTACAGATGCTGTAACTCTAACACGTGAATCAGTCTTGATCTGCTGCTCTTTGGACTCCTGGTGATGGCAGCTCTGCCAGCTCCTCCCTTTTCTTCTCCCTGTGCACGAGGTACACTGATTCACGCAGTCTACCTGGACCTAGCGCAGGTGATGGACCATGAAGCGTAACCTTCTATTGTAAAGAAAGTGACTAAAAGCATTCCCCAGCCCACTGCAGGTTCAAGCTAATATAGCCCTATGAGAAATAATCAGGTGAGGATCTATATTATGTATTTCTCTATGTAAAAGCAAGGCAAAAGATATTCATAATTTTTAAATTAATGATTTATTATGTATAGCAAGACAATATGTCCGTTTCCAAAACTTTGGTTAAATCATAGGTTTTTTATTAGTAAAATGCTAACATTAATGCACATGTGGATGCTGAATACTCAGGCACAATGTCATCCTTATTCATACCACTTAGTCCACTTCTGTATGAATAATGGTATTGACTCAGTCACTTGCTAGTACAGGACTACTTACTGTATGGAAGGATCTTTACTATTTAGTGTGGAGATCCAGTAGATACTGTACTATTTTTCAGTATTGTAAGTTGTTATCAACTGCTTTTTAACAGAAGTCCTTTTAAAACCCTTTACACTTGCATGATTGTAAAGACCAAAGAGGCACATTGGACTGCCTGGGATTTTTAGAAAGCCAGAAATGTTGTCTGAACAGCTTTTACTGTTTAGACAGGAACTGTGAAATACTCCCTGTTCAATGTGCATTCTCTGGCCAACATTGTTTAGCTAGGCAAGGTAGCAAATGCTTGTCTGTGACATTGTGAGCCTTAAATCTGGTGATTCACTCACTGTGTATCCCAGTGGAGACTCAGTGAAATGGGGTGTGATGATCAGCCCCCAAAATGCAACGGTATTGTTATGTGTAGCCCGATGGCTAAGAGTTAACTATTGGCAAGATTATCAGGGTCTTGCAGAGGGGATCTGCCCTGGGAAAATCAGCTGAAGACTCAAAGTGACATGTTAGAACCAGATGAGAAAAAAATCAAATTGTCATTTTAAGTCAGTTTCTGTGGTAGGGTGGAGTCGAACTGGGAGTGGGTGATTTCAGCAAGGAATCATAGTATTGCAAGCACAGTTTTATATACTTCTTTGCTAAATGAATGATGAGGTAATGGTAATGTTAAATTGAACAGCCTGTGTCTGAAGTACTTTGGGCAGGGAGCGATGGGGTCTACACATGTGCCTACATGAAGGATGGTATTAGAAATACAATGTTTAGACATTCAGTGGGGATATGACTGTTGTGCACGCAGAAGGTTATCTAACGATTTGAGGTGAAGCATGGTTTGAGATATGGGGATTATCCATTCAAGAGCTAATACGTTATCCCCCGTTTCGTTTTTATAGGAACGGGTTACCTTTCCTACTTGAAACCACATGTTACAAATATACTACATATTCTGCTGAAATACAGTCTTAGTTTGTGTTCTTTTCAGAAGCCTCTTGCCTTTAAAACTGGCTGCCTGAAGTCTAAAAATATATTCCTTGGAAGGAGAGAAAAACACGGAATATATTTAGAAATACTTAAATATAACTTCAAATAGTTTTCCCATTCATTAAAAGTTTGCTTGACCCAAAATGTCAGGACCCACCAGTGTGAAAAGCAAGAGATGAATATCTCTTGTATCACCTTTCCACTGGTATAAGCCCCAACTTCGAGCCTGCTGGAGCAGGAGGTGTCTGGAGTTAATCCTGTAACTGCAACTGCTTCTTCAACTCAGCCTCAGTGTATTTTGAGATTTAAATCCACAATTGAGGAGGAAGAAGGAAACATTCATGATGATTTTTTTCCATAGCAGCTGTTTGAAACAGTTAACATGCTTGTACCTTTAAAAGTAAATCCTGGGGGGAAGACAGACTGAGAGGCAGATTGCAGTTCAAGTGCTGAGAAGTGCACAATAAATGTAGTTAAATTCAGAGGTTTCTTAGATAAATATGTCATTGGTAATTGAGAGAAGAGGGAAAACTGTGTAAGGAGATTTGCACGCACAAAAGAGATTTGCATGCACTTAAGATATATAGTGCACCTGCTAAACACATTAAAAACAAACTTGTGTGCAAAAGATGGTTACCTAACCATCAATAAAAAAGCAAAGTTGTATCTGCAAATAGTCTTATAAAGGAAAATTCGTATTTTCCCATTGGAGCACACACCTTTGATTAATCAGACATATTTAGCAATTATAATTTAGAAAACTGTCTGAAAATATAGATCTGTGTTTGAAATCAACTTAAAAATAATAATTTTAAAATCATATATTTGATTTGTTAGAAATGTTACGAAGGCTGCACATAACTTTTGTGCTTTTAAAGTTAGCTAGGATTGGTGCGATATGTCTGAATGGGATACACTGTGTGTGATCTAGCCTGTTGGTGAGAAAAGATTATTTTCCTTTCTTAATCTTGAGTATCATGAAGAGTAACTTTTGAAGGATGTGCCCAAATATCTGAAGGGAAGACATATAGACAGATTGCACACTAATTTTTTACTGATTGCTGTTATTTTTGTCAGAAGTTTTTATACATAAGGTTCTTATTGTCCATGTAGAAAACGGGAGGTAGAATCAATTTCCTCTTTAACATATTGATAAACAACTCCAGATATAGCGGTAGGGGGAGGAGGAAACTACATTTACCTTTGTGTGACCTATATAGGAATGCTGGAAAAATTAATTCCAGAATATTATGGTGACATTCCTTTAAGTTGTGGATATGATTTACATAGTAGGTCTTCTTGAGCCGTCCAGCTTCTTTCATCTTGATACTGTAAATTGCTTTCATTCCCCCCCCCCCCCCCCCCCATCTGTATGCTTGAGGTATTGTTGTGATAAATTATGGAGGTACAGAACTGAAAATGGTGTGTAGATTGTCTAAGAAATTGAGTGCAGTCAGCCTTCAAAGTGGTGGATGACGTGCTAAAACAGCTACCTTCCCCTGGTCAGGTCGCACATGTCGTCAATGAGCAGCTGCTTTTAACTTCGCCGTTTGCCCAGAGCACTGAGAGCAGCTGGATTTATTGAATTAATAACTGCTCCATTTGGGGTGTTTTGTTTTCCCATGACCGTGAAATCTGGCTATAATGTTAGCAAATTGTAAGACAGGTCTCCTTCACCAAACAAGGCGGTGTCTTTTTTGTTATTATATAGTGCTTAATCCGTAAGGCAGAAAATAATTGGAAAACTGTACCGGTGGGGGAATGAAATGTTTCTTGGTAAATAGGTAAGGAAAAAGGAGGGAAGCACGTAAAAATGAGGTAGGTAATACACACATGCTGAGTGTAATTTTGAGGACACTTGTACCAGTCCTCAAATTACTCTTTGGTTGCAACGCTTAGTAGTGGCCTCATTAAATCACCTGACGTACTCCAAACAACGTTCGAATGTTAGCGGTAGCGGTCGAATAAACAGTTTCTGTGCTTTGGACCAATTTTTTCTTCTCAAGGCTCTGGATTTCATGAGGCTGGCTGAGAAACAGTGGCAGTGTGTTATGCAGATGGAGACGGGTGAACCAGTGGCCTCCGGTTCCTTTGACCACACAGGTGTGAAGGATGTGCCCTACCACAGAGCTTCGGGGCAGTCCGGCTTAATAGGTTTTTGTTTGGGGTTACTATAGGTAGGGCTCACTAATTTTCTAGAAGCAATACATGAGGTAACACCTTCAGGTTTTATCAATCATGATACATATTAGAGTAATCATTCTCATGTTATGGTTAGTCTGCCGTGCTGAAAGTGTTGGAGTTACCTTATTATTAATGAAAATAAAAAAAAAAAGTAATACGTATGGGGGGAGTTGTTTAGCTGTGCTCTTGGGATAGCAAAAGAAAAGAGAGGAGGAGTTATTGGGAACATGCATCTGCATGTGAAACCTCTTGTGTGCCCTAGTTATTGCAAGTGGAGCCTGGTATCAAATCCTGATTCTGTGTCTTCCTCAGCATGTAAAAGAGGAAGCCCTGAAGCACTTTAGGCCTTGCTGACTTGGCTTTCTGCAAAAGGAAGGCACAAGCTCAGGAGAAATGGGATTGAACGCCAAGCTGCCATGTCTAGCCACAGCTGTACTCATTAGTTAAGCACAAGCTGTGTCCACCGAGGAGGTGTGCGGCCGCTGTATCCCTAGCCGAGGCTATTTACAGAGGCCTTCAGCCTCCTAAAGACTCTTTGGGAAAAGGTGGAGGAGATCTGACCCGCTAGAGCTACAGAGCTCCATCCCATTTTCAAATGCTCACCAGTCCTTGTCATACCTATCCATCAGTATATGCCAGCCTGCTGCCGCATCTTCTAATTCTGAAGACTCTCCCTTGATGAAATCTAAGGATATACCAAAACTGTGGAATCTCCTTTCAAGTATGGTGAACTTAACTGGGCTTTACTTTTTAGTTTACTCATGTTCCTTATGTGGGTTTTATGTCTCTGGAGTTTCAGACTTCTGCAAAGAGATTTTTTAAAAAATTATTTTGGTTTATATCATATGTATAGATGTATGTTTTTATTATGGAAATTACTGCCCTAGTAATTGAAAAATGTGCAACTGCTAGGAGTAGAAAAGGTCATTTTACCCAACCAATTCTCAAATTGCTGCAGAGGTAGTTAAAAAACCCAGCACTTTGCAGAGGCTCTGCCTCAAGAATCTGGCTCCTATGCTTAGCTATTTTCAGAATGAGGCATATCACAAATGTTAGGATGTGCTAAGTATTTCCTTCAGTTGCTTTTTGATTGCCACAGAATATCAGAGTGATTCAGGGTGTTTCCTCCAGAAAGTCGGAGAGTTCAAATTCCAAATGGGAAGAAAGGCAGTTTGTTCACAAAGCAGCTATCTAGTCTGCAAAACAAGTACCAAGAAACTTGAGAGGGGTTAAGATGAGAAAACACAATAACTTGTCTCCTTGTTTTGTGTGTACTTCTTTGTAAACAAACAATTCCGTCATCAGTTCCTGCTTCTTATGGAAACAACCTTTTATTTAGGCTTGACATTTCAGATTTAAAGAAGCCCTGTGCCTCCTCATCCAGAACTTGTTTTACTCTTTTCTTTTTCTTCAGAACATATGGTATGTACTTAAAATACACAAAGCATACCCAGGAGTGGTGTATTCTGCATATCAGCACCTTCAGCCTGTGTTCAGGTGTGCAGGCAGAAAGAAATGCCTAGATAGCGTCCATCTGCGAAAGGTTTTCTTTCAGAGATGCGTATGTCAGAAGAAGCTAATTCTCGAGTGTGATGCTGTACTGCTCTGATGATGAGATGTCATCTTCTGTGCTGGTCAGCTTCCTTTACTGCCGACTTGGTAGCATTTGTGATGGATGAATCAAGGGTACTACAGCTGCTGCGGTCACAGCTTAGATCCATCTCCAGAGCAGCTCAGTCCTGCATATTGAGTGAGGAGAGGGAGAGTTGAGAAAACAAGACATGTTTGTATCATTAAAAGCTGAATTATAAGGTGTGGAGGGGGAATTGGAGTAAGGAAGGGATTTTGAATGTTAGCATTTTCTAATTAAAGAGCAGTTTGTTGTGTAGAAACATTTGAAAAAAAAGACTCTCCTTGGAGGAACAAATGCACTGGCTATTAGGATATTTCTGTGGAAAGTGGAAGGCTGAGCTTCAAGTCCAGGTCTGAATTAGGCCCTTGAGGGTAGTCTCATAGTGCTTAGGCAAACATTTGAAGCACTGAGCTATTCTGGGATAAGTTTTCTCTTCCCTTTCCCTCCTTTCCCCCTGGCCTTTTTCTCCTTCCAAAATTTCCATTCAGGAGGTGAGAACCCTTTCCTGAATGAAACGTAATAGGAAAACTCATTTTTTGCAGGAAAGTTACAGGCTTGATAAACTAGTGCTTCCTAATTAAAAAAAAAAATTAGCTGAAAATTTCTCATTAAATCTCATATATCGTCCCCCTACCCCATTCTTTATAAAATACTTGTCACAGTTTTTCTCTCTTCTCTCCACTTGCATGTACACCGGGCTCCTTTTTGCAACCCCCATGTCTCCCTCCTTGTAGTTTTCCATTGTATTGGCTTCCAACTCCAGCGGCTTCTCCCCACCTGCCGTGGGAAGAGTAGCAAGGAGTGGTAACAAGGAGCATGGGAAATGCTGGTGATGCCCTGCTCCCAGCTCCTGTCCCCGGCAGCAGACCTGGAGAGGAGCAGCCCTTTGAGAGAAAATTTGAGAAACACTTCCAGGTCGCCCTTGCCCTGGCTTGGTACCCATCCTCTCTTTTGTGGGGACCCGAGTGAGATCAGTAAGATGAAATCGTCAGAGTTTTCACTTTGAAAAAACTCTTAAAAGTGAAAGCTATTTTTACTGAGCCTGTACTGAAGTGTGATTTTCTTTATTTTTTAATTTTTCCTCACAAAGTTTTACAATTTGGCCAACTGAAGGCATTTTTGAGAGCGGTAACAAGCCATGCCTGCTTTGAGTATAGAGGCATTCCTGTATTTCAAAGACAAGAGGTGAGATCTCGAGATATTTTCCAGAGTAACTATGTCAGTGTGGAAAATGTTATCCTTGGGAGTTAATTTTGCAAAATTATAAGCAATGTGAAAAGAGGGTCTTGTAACAAGGAGGATGTGGCAGCTTTGGGAAAAGGCTGAACTCTTTGCCCCGCCAGTAACAACTTTTGTCATTTATCATAGGTCTGTTGGGCAAAAGCTTCACAGTGGAAGTCCAACAAAAAGAAATGTGAGAGATATATATATTACTTAAAAAAAAAAAAGTGCATCTGTGTGCTAAATCAAAATGGGTAGTAATAATAATAAGCAGCAATAGGTACACCTTGACAGATGCAGAAATGTATTCTGTTAAACCCTAAGAACTTTGAAAACACACTTACATGTTTTTCTGCTTTACCTACATAGAACAATCTGCCCTGAAGAACAGGCTTTAAATTTAAATCATCTCTCCCTCTAAGTTTCTCATAATTCCTAGTCCCAAACTGCTCAGCTAGTTTTAGTTTCCCCTTTGATCTCAGTCAAGATAGGCAATGCAGAAACAGGTGTCCATTAATATAACTAAAAATGCGCAGTTAACTTCAGGATTGATATTCTAAGGGAATCTTTACATTGCTTTTAATTTTACATGCTCAGTTTGCTCTTCTCTGCCAGGCTGCAAACCCCAATTTAACTGGACAGAATGTTAAATGGCAAAAATATTTGCCAGTTCCCTTCTGCAGCCAAGCTGACACGCAGAGATACTGAAATCCTGCAAGGACTCTGCACCTCTCGGTACTCTCTTTCTTCTGGAGTTGGAGGAAACAGAAATATCACAAGAAAAACTTTTCTCCTGACTTACCTAGAGAGTACAAACAAGAAAAAGCAGTGGTGGTTTAGGTATGCCTCATATGATGAGACAGAGAGTCAGATCCAGCACTGGCTGATCCTGCCTTGATTAATGGACGTCACAAAATTCTTGTTCAGTTGGGACTGAAGCAAATTGTTTGCCTATTAAGTCCAATGTGACCTAAATCTGGACTTCTGTCAAACTCTAATAGAGCCCTAAAACTGCTGTGGACTTTTAAACTCTGATAGCATTGATGGAGCGTGAGGGAGCTCAGCTCCTTCAGTGGTGATGTTCTGTGTCTTGCCAATATTGCTTTTGGTTGAATGCATTGCTAACCTGAGCAGAAGCCAAGAAAGTGATCTAAGTAAAAATTGCTGACCCTGTCTCTTCTGCAGCTTTAGCTTCAAACACTTCCATAATAGTGCTTGATAATTTTTTTTTTCTAATTTCAGCATAATGTTTGGGCTAGGTAGGATGCTTTGCATAGTAATTAACAGCTGATTTTCATGGCACCAAGTAGATTATTTTTAACTATACTATCTTCACTGAAATAAACCAAATCAAAACAGCATCATTCAACAGTCGTTTTGTGCAAGGGAATGTGCATTCACCTGGTCTGCTTGTGTTCTCCTCGGTTTGATGCTTTGTGTAGGAAAAAAAGGCACCTAAAATTGTTTTAATCCTTTACAGTTACATTAAAATGATGCGGCTGTCCAGCTGATAAATTGACTCCATTGTAGCTGTTCTAAATTTATAGAGATAGCAAAGTTCTGCAGGTCATAAATGATTTATCTTTTGTATTTGGAGTAGAGTCATAATCATTCACTCTTTTTCAAGTCTAGTTTGGCAACTTTATCTCACTTGCAGTTTGCATTTCTGAAAGTGGAAATATATTCTGCAGCTTTTGATGTGTTGATTGGTAAGAAGGTAAAGACAGCTGCACACATGTCTCCAGAGACTCAGCTCAATGGCTAAATGAAGACCTCTAGTGCTTTCTTGTTAGCCAAGATAGATCTACATCCAGATGAACCACAATTAGTCAATAGTGAAGGCTATAGGTTCGTGTGATCAGAAGCCACAAATCAGTTTTCCCTAGGACTTAGTTATTGGCAGATAGTGCCTTAGGCTATGCCTTGCTGCCGCTTGCCTGACTGTAATTTTTCTGCTAGTGAAGTTTTTAAAGTCACATACTGAGACTGGAGCAGTGCTCTCCTGACAACAAGGCTGTCACTGGCCTGTCAAATATCAATTGCTTATTGAACAAATTGTCTGCTACTTTAATGTACCTGGCCCCTCGCTATTAACAAAGCTTAAAACGCTGCTGGTTTCTGTACCGCTGTTTACTCTGTCGGTACCTATCTGCTTACCCGTATACCTCATTATTTTGCTGTGGCGTGGGCCACATCCTTCTTTCCTGCAACATTGATAGAAACACACCAAAACGATTTATAGCCAAGGTGACTGCGTATCATTGTGAACTTGTGAAACGGCATCAGTAAACCAGGAAGGAGCCCGAGTTCCTGCTGGAATCTAAACCCTGGTCCAAAATGGTTTTGTTTCAGAAGGTTTGGTTAATGTATTTATTTGCTTGGCTAGCCTCACATTGCACACAACTTTGTGTTTGGTTTTGGCTAAAATTAGAAGCAAAAATATATTGTGAGGAAATTTCATCTAAGGCTTTCAGAGAACTTGGGGGGTGGTGGGGTGTAAAGCCACACAATGCTCACAAGAGACAGATAAATAAGATTCCCCAATTTTATGGGTAGCTAAAACGAGTCGCAGAGAAGCTGCATTACTTCCTCACCCAGTGAATGATTCCTTGAGTTGCAGACGGAGCCCAAAGGTTTTATCATCTGCCCCTATTTGTAGTTACCAGCCAGTCTGTCTCCTCCGTAGACAATTTATCATGCCAAAATGGCATCCGCTGTACCTTCTGGGCGGCACACTAGTTGAATCAAATCACACCTTTCTCATTGCTGCTCTGCAAATAAAGGAAAAATTAAGGCCAGTAGAAGTAAAAGTAATTCTTCAATGAACTGAGCATATAAAACGTGCTTTAAAATTTCCAGCACCCTGCGGTGACGGTGATTAGTTAAAGAAACACCACAGCCTTGTTACTATCACATCTTTTAAAACCTTTTTACATTACACAAAGATGGTCTAAGAAATTAATTAAAATGTTGGACAATAACATAATCAAGGATATCTATATTTGCAGTCTTTTCTCTGTGCTTGCATACATCTTTTATCTGTCAAGTACAGCAAATAGCTAATTAGCCCCCTTTTAAGTGCTTCACTGCTTATATTGGAGCTATAGTCATGCCCTAGTGGGATGGTTTCCAGGAAACCTGATACACATTCTCGGCTGAAAGAGCATATGCCTGTTCGTAGGCTGTTAAGAAACCGGTAGCGATTAGAAAATGCTCTTTGAAATAAATCAGTTGTTTGTGGTTCTCAGAACATATCTGATCCGTCGGCGTCTTAAAGACAGAGCAAGCCAAAATCCGGAGTCCCTACGTGGCTCCCATGCAGCAAAATTCTTGCCAATGTCAATCAGAGGGTTACTAAATATGGGCTGCAGGATATCACCTAATGTGTTCCCTAAAAGGTAAGTTTATAATATGATTGATATGACTCATCATGTTAAATTCTTGCTTTTATTCGCTCATTTTCTGCTTGGGCAAAAGCCCAGCATAGTCAGAACTGAACTAATATGCACTTATTTTGATGAACTGCCTTAAAAGCATTAGCTAGTTAATATGTTACACCACCGTGCATTAGTATTAAAGTAGTAATTCTGACAAATAATCAAATTAGCGTAATTTTGCATAATGATCAAGAAAAATGTACTTACAGATTTAAGTGATCTTGGGAGATTCTCCCCCCCGCCGTTTCTGCATTAAAATCTTTACGATGGAAAGGCCTCATTGAGGGTTACTATAACATATAATGTCACATGCCATCTCATGCTGACCACAAAAATAACTCAAGGCGCCACTCTGCTGCAATTAGCAGCTGTAAGATTATGATGTTTTGACACAGGTGAGGCAAAAACCTCCAAGCACAGAGTGAAGATATGAGCTACACAACTATTTCCTCACAAAAATACCACATATTATTTATACACCAAAAAGGTCATAAGAAAGGACTTTTCGCAGACTCCTGAAAGTAAGTTCTGCCACCAACTAATTTGCAATGTGACAGCAGAATTTGACTACTGTTATTTAAGGATTTCCACTAGTCTTTGCCTTCTGAGTAAATATGCTCGTGTCTGCTGCTCTGCCTCATCAGAAGGTATCAATTAAGGTATGATTAAATACCAGCCTTTCCTTACGTCCCACAATAAGGCTATCTTTTCTGACTATGAGGTAGACTCTATCCCCCTTCATTCACCAAGCAGCATCCTACTCCATGAGTGGTGTGGCTGAAGATACACTGGGCTACTTATAAAGCAGAATATTGTGGGTTTGAAAATAATAATTATATAGCTCTATGTTTTATTGGCCCAGTGAAAGGGCATCTTACAGATATCAAGCAAGTATTTTCTGTGATAGTTGTTTGAGATGTGATTAGTATATATACTACACAGCTTTTCAAATGTAACCTCGCAGCAGATCATTGTGTGAAAAACGTATAAAAAGGCATTAGATAGTAGCCTCGTTCTTCCTGTCTGTGCATGTCTGTTTTGCAAGACTTGGCATTTGCCTGATATACACTCCTATGATACCTCTTCTCTAACATTGAAGTAATTTGTTTGGTTTTTTTTTGAAAAGCTGGAATTTGCAGCTACAGTAAAAAGAACATAGGGCTAATATGCCAGATGAGTTACTTCCATAGTAAAAGCCTTCACATACACCTAGGAGCGCTTCCGTGGTGCATAAAAATAAATTTCATTTTGGCTGGTCCTACTCCACGGATTTCCACAGGATGTTTGCTGCCTGCTGAGTTCTGCAGGAAGAGAAGCACCCTGCCGGAGACCTGTCCCCCGGGAGGCAGGTGCCTGGGTACGGGGGCTCTGTCGCCCGCGTGCTACGCTTGAGCCCCAGGGGGCCTGGGCCTGGTCTGAGCTTTCCGTGTGTGATTCCCTTGGCTAAAAGAGAGGGAGAGATCACAACCCTGCAGCCTCGGTCTTAAGGGAGGTTTGTAGGAGGGAAGGGATCCATGTTGCACTCCTCAATGTAAAGTAACTCAAGCTCTCAGTGAGGACAGGGGATGGAGCCAGGACATTGAAACCTCCGCTCACCACTGCTACCAGGTGAAATGCGTTGCCCTAACCTTAGTGCTGGTTAGTTTTAAAGTCTTGCTAAATTTCCTGTTTAGCAGGAAAGGCTGCAAAAGTGAAACCTGCAGGCCCAGAGCTCTGCGGCTGGGTGGCAAAGTGGGAGACGCTGGCCTGACCGGCTGACTGCAGACTGAATGTTCGGTTTCTAAAAAAGGGATAATAACAGTCTTCTGCCTCACAGAAGTGTCAAGAGTTTAGATATGCTAATACTTTTGAGGCGCTTGTACTCTGTGGTAATGGGGAGAGAGGGCAGATGGCAGAAAGGGTAAGTGACGTACGTCCATTAAATACTGAAATGTGACCTCCATCCTCCCTCTGTGCTCACTCTCATCTACATACATAAGCACATACATAACCATACAAATATACCTATCCAGATAAAAGTCTGCATCAGCTATGGTCCTATTGAATTCTCTGAAATGATTTTTTTTCAGCACAATGGGTTTTAGCATTAAAGTGAATGAATGAAACTCTATACTTCAGCAGCTTCGGCAGGAGGGAAGGGAGCGAGAGGGGTGTTAGAGAAAGGTAAAGTGCACATAAAAGTGGATAATGTCACCTGCTGCTCCCCATCATGCAACTTAAGAAATGTACAGGAATTTACAATGTACAAATGTTCTGCTTTGTAACTACTGAATTTCACGGTTGCATATTTGCCACTTGTGAATTTGTAACTGGATATTAGCAATTTCCAAATGGCTGGGATGTTTCTGCACACGTAGTATCTAAAAGTGTGGTAAATATATGAGATAACCTGCGTATTCACTGCAGAGGGCACAAAAGGAAACAGAAATGCTAAGAGCTGTCATGCAGTAAGCTATCAAACTGGCACAACCACATTAAATATGCAATCATGAGCTGATACAATCCCCAAAGCATTTCCATATGGATGTGATAGAAAGTTGTATTGTCCAAGTAAGGGGCTAAAGCCAAAGGGTTGTGGACAAGATGGTTTAAATGTAATTAAGTCATTAGAAGCTATTGCTAGGGCAAAACCCAACTTTTATTTGATCCCCTTATGTTACTTTGTACAGAATGGGCTGAGATCCAACCTGTCAGTGGTACTGGGATTATACATCAACAAGTGAGAGGTAAAATTTGCAGAACTAAAATAACCCCTGATTTCATTCATCTCTCCTGAAATGTCTCAAGTGTCACTTTTATAGGAGACACTTTCTTCCAAAAATATAAAAAGTTATCCTGGTGCTAAGTATTAGGTGACCAGAATGTAACATATTACAGCTATCATGTCATATAGTGACATGTAGTGGTTTTAGCACATTATTATTATTATTATTATTATTATTATTATTATTATCATCATCATCATTATTATTATTTTGCTCTTACTATGAAAGTGTTAGAAACTGCCTTTTTATTTTGTGTTTTCTCACAAAACACATCAAGTTTCATGCCTCTGCCTGGGTGTCCTTAATCCTACTATCCTATACTATCCTGATTTTCCTATTTTAATATTATTATGTGATATCTTATTATCATGTCCTTGATCATATCATATAAATAGGCGGGTACAAGAAGGCAAAATTGAAAAGTATGCAAAGTTTTAAATAACATTAAAAATCAACTATAAAAATTTCCAAAAGGACATTTCTCTAAAACATAGTTTTCTAGAACAGATATACATTTTTTGCTTAGAAATATTATGGGATTTTTAAAAATCATCCCAATTCAGAAGGAAAATTAATTTCCACGTTAAAAGAAAAATCCCATTAAAAATGAACTTTAAAAATATGCATACTGTACGATGTATTCGTGACATATGGCAAAGGGGCATAATTATCTGTTTCCGGTGATGTTTGTGAATAACAATCGAAGCAATGGTTAGCAGAGGGAGGTGCCCGTTTTCCCTTTCCTTTATTATTTTCAAACTCTTCTCTTCTGTACCTTTGGGTTAGGAAGTTTTCCGCTTTTCATTAAGGCCTTTTGTTTGTGATCTGCTGCCAAATTCATCTGTATGCATCGTCTTCAGTAATATTGAGAGTTGTACCTTCCAGGAGTCTTTGGCACTGCATGATGAAGCGCTCTATTTATATTAAAATGAAGAAGTTCCTAAGGGAGACATAGAACAGAATGAAACAACAAACAGAGCTTTAGAGACTGGATATGCGAAGTGACAGTGACAGCAAAATGGTAGCTCTTGTTACGGAGTGGCCCAAAGGACCGCAGAAAGACTTATAGCATGAGCCACACTGGCTTGAACTTGGCAGCTCTTACAGGCTTAAGTACTTGCCACGAGAAGATGTTTTACAAGACAGAAGTTAATCAAACAATTTCTCAAGATTGCACATCTTGATTTGGGATGTCATTGACATAATACGTTGTGTGAGGCTTTGCTATATATAAATTAGAGGAATTATTTTAACATCAAACCATATTTCTTCATTTAAATCAACGCACAGCTATATTGCTGTTGTTATGATTTACTTAGTCTAGATAATAGGAGAGACAAAACATAGACGTCACGTTATATGGCAGCTAATGCCCTACCATTTTCAACTTGAGGGAAGGGAAAAAGTGAATTAAGCTGCTACTGAAGTGTGCCCTGCAGGTCAATTTGAATTGGACAAGAGTGCTATAAAGTGGTTTATTGTGGTGGGGGGAAGCTGTTGTTAAATTGCCTAGAGGACTGTCTCAAACTGACCATGATGAGGGAAGTGGTGAAGTTGCTGTGCCCTCTCTTCGGATGGTACAAGCAATCCACCCGGCCATCCAGAGGCACCAGGTGCGGGAAGAGCGAAAGGATGGGAAGTATTAAAGGTGAATTTCAAAGAAAAATAATATTTTGCAAAGTATTTTTAGAATGGGGAAAGAAGATCAGATATGATTTTTTGAAGGGAAAAAATTGAGATGGAGTAGGCAGGAGAGGGCATTGCAAATTGCTATTTTCTTTGCACAACAACGCCCTGTCCGGGCCAAAAGAGCATTGCAGGTGATGGGCTGTGATGCTACCAGGAGGGGAGAGTTAAGACTGAGCATCTGCGAAGGGAATGGGCTTTTATCTGTTTCTGTTTTCATCACGTGATACTTGCCTTCGGTGTATAATTCATGTTTTATATAAAGGAAATATTTTTTGAAGATTCAACCTGTCCTTTCCCAGACCGCCAATTAGCCAGTTACAATTTCCCACCGAGTACTGGAGGGAGAGCCCATGCTTCGTACTGGTTCCAGTGCAAACCGGCGGCAGGCTACACTTGACATTCCCCAGTCGTAATAGCATACGTTTAAGGAACTTATTTTCAGTTTCAACATCTGCTACAAAAGGAGGGCACCATCTATTGGAAATAAATAAAGTGGTAGTCAGATACTTTAATGAGCAAACTTGTTCAGGAAAAAATTAATTGTTCCCTGTGGATACAGACCTGCAGATGCTGATAGCACTGGTAGGGAGGAAAGATCACCTTTTACAATGCAAAGACATAATTTATCCCATTCCTAGCCCACAGGAAGTCAAGCCCAGGGCATATCCTTCACATCTTTATTTTTTGAAAATCATTTCTATAAGAAACAAATGAAACAAAATTTTAAAACATCTGAAAACACTTTCCATCTTTTAAACTGACCTTCAACTTTTTTTTTTTTTTTTCATAGCTGTCATTGCAGAGGGCAGGAATTGTCAAAGTCAAGTAGGAAAAGTTCCCAGAAACAAAAGCTAGACCTGTTTTTTCGGGATCCGGTTCCAGACTATATCTACCTCAGGTCATGTTTCCTGATACGCTAGCATCCCTACCACAGAAAATGTGCACCAAACGGGGATTTCCTGTCAGCACCTACTTGGGGATCCATCACTGCTGAACTCCCTCGGCATCTCCCCTGCTTGCCATCGCCCTGTGATTAGCAGGAGCCTCAGGAGCTGTTCTTCACTACTATTGCTAATACCCTCTGAATACTGGGAAGGGAGAAAACAAGGAGAGTGGAGAGGAAGATTGGGATATTAATTTCCAAATAATAGAGAATGGCGTTTTTGTGGTTTCTTTGCAATCAAGAATAGGAGAGTTATGAAGAGATCCAGGACTGAATAAACTCTGCGCAGGGGTAGCTCTGCAAATTGTCCGTGAAGGGCAAAGTTTGAAGGAAATCACCTCCTCCAAAAGGGCTTCTTTCCTTACGAATTTTGCATTATGGCCATGGAATATGTGCGCAATTTTTAAAAAGTGATTTATTTCATCATGATTTCCAAACCTTTTTAGTAAACCAATTGTCCTTTCTATCCTGATCTTACTCCTCACCCAAGATTTGATCGGGTTTAATGTTAAAATTCCACTATTTGTTAACAGATCGTGTGTGAGAGAGACTTGAGGTATTTTTCATACATGAGCCAGTCCAGAGTGTGGATTTCTCTCTGCTCCTTGGGATCTCTGCTAACTCACCTGAGCTGCATTTCTCATGTCAGACTGTCCTTGAGACACCTACCTTCAAAATACCTGGAGACAGGGAGAGTAAAAATTTGGAGAATGGCAGTGCTGTGGGGTTTTTCCTTCTGACAAAACACTGTGGAAGAGGTACTCCTTTTATTTCCACATATTTACAATTTTTTTCCACATAAGCAAATTTGTCTGAGCTACTTCGGATGCCTTGAACATGTCCTTTTTATCCTTAACCTGTTTTGGCTGCAGTACAGGTTTAATTTCTCTGACATCCATTTCATGATTTTCCTGGTAGAACTAACACCTGTGACAATGAAACAGAGAAATTTGTAAAGTTTGATAACTGGGCAAAAATAAAATAGGTATTTCAGAAGAGATTAGGGAAGGTAATAAATCAGTGAGGCTACTGCCTGTTTAGTCAGAAACAGGTAGGAATTAAAAGGAAAGAATTTTTTTTTTTACATGTTTTTCTAGTTACACTAGATTTCTCAGAGATACTTACAGAGCCTTAAAACATGCAGCCTTAAAAAGCAGAATATTGCACACACGCCCCCGACGCTAACATCCTGGGTGAATTCTTCAGTGTTCATGGTGTGGCTAATTCTGCTAACAGAAAAAAATACTGTGGGATGTGCCCCTTGTGACCTGTAACTGAACTGGATCCCAGAACTCGGCACCAGACTCCCACCACTCCAGAATATCCATATTGCGCAAAAAACCCTCCCCCTTTAAAACTTTAACTAACCTGTCCTACGTGCTGACCATTGTACAAGGTACAATGGTTTATATACTTTTGGGGGTTTAGTCAAGCAGTCTGTAAAAATCAGCTGGAAACAATGTATGCTTCACTGTGATTAAAATGCTTGAGACAGTAGCATTAAGTGTAAATGACACTATGTAACAGCAATTACACATTATTGGTGAGATCTTCTGCTAATGTAAATTCAAATAACTGTGTTTGAGGCCATGTTTCTCTAAGACACTCTGTAAAGATTTCAAGTAAGAGAGATCAATTTTAATTAAGCACATGTTTTAGAGATCATATAAAAGTAGAGAGAAAAAGAATCATATTTTTTTTACTAGCAGGTTATTGAATGTATTGTAGAAGATTAAGGTTCTGCTTTTGTTAATTAAGCTTTTTTATGATGTTACAGAGTTTGGAATTAACAAAGATCAGGAAAAAGCTAATTTTTATCTGAGAAAAATTACAAGAATAAAAAAATCAAAGGTATACATTAAATTCAGAGACAGAGGTAAAGCTACATTTTTTTGATGATAACCGTTACCGCAAATACCTTTCTGTGAAATAATTTGTTGTCTAAACTTGTTAATGTAAAACAGTTTAACTAACCTATGCTTTGAGTAGACAGTAGAAATATTCAGATGGCAAAACAGTAGTTTCTTCTAGACTGGCTCAGAAGTTTAGCATAACTGTGAGTTTCATCATGTATCATTCTTTATCTGCTGTAGTTATTCCATCAAACAAATTGGTTCTTCCTTTCCTGACCACAGTATAGTATGACTCCAAAAAATCACTGAGAAGAGAAAGACTCCCATTGTGTAAAATGCATTTTCAAAGAAAGAAAGAAAGAAAAAAACAAACCCCAGGAACCATAAATTGGCCACCTACAGCATGCAAATGGCAGCAGGTTGAGCAGTTACCTCTCTTTCTGTATGGTTGTGTGCTTGAGTGCTTCATTGCCTGTGTGCCTGTGGACATGGATCATTCCAGGTTTCTCTCTCCGTGGGTTTATTAATGACCTTGGTGCCTCAACAGGCTTCCAACGGCTTGGAAGTGGATGGGGTGGAGCATGTCTTCTAGCACGTGGACACCAGCAGCAGAGCCTCCCCTGGCCTTGTCTTCCCTTCTCGCCTGAAGCGTCTCATGTCAGCCTGCCACAATTGCCCCACAAAGCTCAGCTCAGAAGTCCTTGGGCCCACTGCATCTTGCTTTTGCTTTCTGGATCATGCCCACGGTCAGAGTTTCTTTGTGCAATAGTTAAAGTGGAGAGCAGGGTCCCTGCTTGTGGAAGGAGAACCTTTCGTTATTAGTCTTCTGTGTTACGTTACAAAATTTGGAATTAGTGAATATCAAGAGAAAGCCAATTTTTAACATAGGGAAGTTGCAAGAATGAAAAAAATCCACAGTATATAAGCTTAATGCACTTCCTCCAGAAAAAGGTGGAAGAGTAATTTCAACACCCTTTGATTCATCAGATTTTTAATTGCTGCTGTAATCATTAGACGTTATATATATGGCCATACTGAACAGCCTGGTCACTAAAGGTCACTAGGTTAAGGCAATGTTTTGTACCATGTTGTGAGGAAGGCTGTGTTTATTTTTGTGTTAGTAGATATGCTCCTCTTGCTATATTTTGGGTTAAAATTTATCACATCTTTTTCTCAGAAGACCTGAAACAGAGATACAGAGATACTGTATGCTATGACAGGCCAAATTTGTCTCTTCGCTATAAATAATTACTGTAAGAAAATTAAGGTGCAAACCCATGCCTGCTGTAATTGTTGCATACTTATTAGAAGCTTTCCCTTTCCAGATTCTCTGGGTATTTGTTGCCCATGATAATGTGAATACTTAAGGGGAAAGTGTAATTAGCGACTGTGTAGTTCATTCAGTAAACATTTCTGAGCTGTTTGATGTGACTGAACTGAGCGTCACATATAATTTTACACTTTTATCCTACCAGGCAACTGACAGGTCTCTAATCTCAGTCTCAGAGCTTTCACTCTGCTTGAACTTTGCTTCATAGAGGTCATTTTCCAACCACTTGGGAGCAGGAGCCACGTCCGTTAAATCCCACAGAGTCGATAGATGCGATAATAGCTTTAGGCACATTTTCTTAGAACTCGGGGGAAAAGACAATTTCAATAAATGTAAAGCTATACTATCTACAATCCACAGAATATGTAAGCAAATCTCATAGGAACACATCTTTCTTTTACCTCCTGGCAAGAATCTCTTTAATAATAACATGTATTTGTTTGTTTTCAATATCAACACTTGATAAGGGCAGAAAAGTCACGCACGATGCTTCAAGAAGAGAATAAAGAGGAGGAGAATGCACGAGGTGAAATGATCAGCAAAATATTCCCTCAGGTTTGGATTTTACAGACTATTAAATAGTCTAATACATATTTCTACCCTCAGAGAAAGGCAGATGGTAATAGGGTATGCTCATGGTGGTCTAACCATCATATTGCAAATACGAAGGCAAGTGTTAGCTCAACGTACAAACTATTGGTAGGAGAAAAGTAGAGACCAAGCCTCTATAAATACATGCTGCTAGCATGCTAAATAGGCTTGTACACATAATGCTTTGACATATTTTACGTTGTATAGATCACAGCTCATCAAAACAAGCTTGCAGGTTGTATCTGTCAAGATAATTAACACACAATTCCTCTGTAGCAGATGTCTGAGACAAGTAGGAAGGACAGTTCTTCCCTTGACATGGCATCAAAGGAGAAACAACTAATATTAAGATCAAATCATGTGAGTTATTTCAGTTTGATTGTAGCTGCCTAACATAAAAATTAACCCCCCTCACACAACAAAACAAACAATCCTTGCTTGACTGTCAAACTCTCATACTGAGATTGAAAATAAACTTTCCAATTCTTTCAACATTTTTGCTATTGTCTTTGATTTTTTTTTTCCTTGATATATTTGTGGTGCAAAGGAATAAATCTTGAAAGTAAAGTATCCCCTCCAGCAAAATATTTTACTCCATTTGCCTTGGAGAATTCCACTGCAGGGGAAAGAAAAGGAAGGAAAGAAAAGCCTCTCAGAGTAGCTGGAACAGCTTCAAATTCAATAGCCTATGAGATTTTCCTTTAAATGATCTTTCTAAATATAACAGTTCAATAGGTCAGTGGTCAATATGAATGTTATCTGCAAGCTGGAGCTATTAATTTCTGCAACACTGTTCCAGATGCCAAATGTTAGCCTAATTTTTTATACGCCAGCTTTCTCACACATATGCTTAAATGAACATTAGGCAAAAACAACTGAGCAAGTGGTGCTGGTGCTCCCATATTAAAAAGGAAAATAGCTGCTAGATCACAATACAGAATTTTTATTTTTTTTTCCTTTTCTTTAAAAGGTCCTTTGAGAAATGGTCAGCCTGAATGGAAGAATGTTTCTGATGGAGAGGTGAGAATTTGTACAGCTTCTTGACAAAGGGCGAGAGAAACAATGCAGAAAATAATGCTTTAGAATAATTCAACTCCATTCAAAACTCAGTAAGACGTGGCAAATGTACTGAGTGTCTGTACGGTAGCAAAAGGTTGAAAGCTTGTAGCAAATAAGTTTTGAAATAGAAAGCGTATTAGGCCCTGGGAGAAGAACATGGATTAGGAGTTGACCCTGGCTGTAGTGGCTGGTCCAGCAGAGGCAGCGCTGGGAGGAGCTTTGCTCCACTCCGGGCTCCCAGGGCTGGGCTGGGGCTGACGCAGGGGCTGCAGCGGGGCTCCAACCCCGCATGCGGCATGGTCCCCCGAGACCTGCCAGTGGCAGAAAAGGGAGGTGAGCTCCTTTCCTGACTCTGACAGGTGTCGGGCATGGGGGACGACATAGGGCACAGCATTTGCGCGGCTGGACAGTGCACCCCTGCCCTGATCTGTGCACACTCACCTTGGAAAGTAGCAGCCTGCATGTGTTGCAGCATCTGCGAGTGACAGATAACAGAGCTGACCCACCGGCCACATCACATTTTCCCACACGTTTACACTGTGGGCCACTGCCCTGCTAGGTCCTGGTTTAAAATACATTTTAAAATACTTGGCCGCCCTTCTTATTTCTGCTCACCACTCTGAGCATCCTTGTCTGTGCACAGTTCACACTCCCTAGGAAGAGTTACCTAAGGTCTCTTTTCGTCCTAAGGCTAGTGTTTGTTCTTGCAAGTTCGTCTACGGCTGTCCAATAACTAGAGGCCACTGAGAGTCGTGCCACTCGTTTCAGACTTGATCACAACATGGAAAGTCTAAACACGGCAGTCGGTGTGTACAGCCCGCAGTGTCACTGGGTTATTTTGCACCTTCAGATGCATCGCATAGGAATCCACAGAAACAGGTCTGCAGTTTTTGTCTTGTAAACAACACAAAGTGACATTTTTATTTTCTCCCACATCTCTAAGCAAGAAAAGTCAATCGTGTCACCCAGAAATCCACTGACTTGCAGTTATCTGAGTGCAAGGTGCTAACCTGTTGAGCCATGTGCTTGAATTAAATACTTCCTTGGGGGACCAAGGCTGGACAGCTAGTTCTGAGATATGATTTGGCTCGACACTCTTACGTTATGTGTTTCAGTGGTGCTGCAAGAACCCAGAGAAAACTTCTGGGAGAAAACATGAGAGAATTGCTATGGGCAGAGGGAAAACACTGTCAAAGAAACCAATTAAGGAGAGGAAAGGAGCTCAAAAGGTTTGCTCCCTGTTGTACTGAAGCTGGTTATTCTGTTTCGAATCACGGCTGCTGAGCTGATTTTTCTGTTACAATATTTGTGGTTGCAGTTAGGCCAGAAGTGCATATTCGCACTCAGAGGGCCTTATTCTTGTCTTTATTTCTGTCTTTTGAGTGACAACTTTATTTAAGCAAACTGCTACCTCTACATCATTACCCTGGACCTATTTTCTTCTACTCAAGCTAGTACCTTGGCCAGTTTCTTTGCCATTTCCTCTCCCATGTTTTGTCATCACCTCTGGTTCAAAGATTTACAATGACTTCTATTTCCTCTCAGCAGTGCCTCCTGTTTCGGTCGCTATAGGCAAGTCAGGTCAGCCTGTCAGTCAGGTCTATTCACCCAGCTTTGACCAGCTTCTCTCTAGGTCCTGTCACCCAAGCTATGTTTAAACCTAGGAGATAATATTCTTCCTGATGTTATAAGCTGGGGTCTTTCCTTCACTCATTCACCTACCTAGAATGAGGAGGTGGTAGTTACTCCTACTCCTACCTGGGTTCTCTTCCTCTGCCAGTTTGATGGCCACCTTTTCTAGCTACATGCACTCCTACCTTTTACGCATACAAACCTTGACAGCACTGTCATAGAAATGCCTTCACCTTACACGCCAGGTTTTGATGTGCTGTATGGAATAGTGCAAGTCAGTCAAAAGCTGATTTTTAAAGTTTTTTATTTGCTTAAGCAATTCTCATGTCTGGGAAACTTAATGTGGGTGATTGATTTACTAATATCGCTTTGCTGATACATGTTTAGAATTTATTTTTCTCACAATATATCCCATGTACAAATAATAAATATAACTGAAATAATAACAGATTTACTATTTTTATGATCAGTTTATGTCCCCATGTGATTCTAATAAGAAGAACCCAGGTTGGGAAAGAAGCCATGAAGTTTTATTATGTCTGTACTCTAATCCTAATCCTCCAATGCAGAGCAAAATCCATCTATGCCAGAAAATATCATATGGAAACCAGAGACCTTTAAGTTTTTACTGCTGCTGTCCCAAATGGAGGTATATATGTGAACACTGCTGAGCTCAGAATTATGGTCCATGACCAGAAGTAACATATGTAGTGCCAGAGGACCTTATTCATTACAGAGGCAAGTTTAACATGGTTATGCTTTACCTAAACATATGGCTGACGATGGCTCCCAAGGATCGCACTGGCACTCAAGGACTGTTGGGAAGCATACCTCTCTTTTATTGTAGCCAAATTCTCCCCAGCAGAGAAACAGTGAAGAGGATGTTCTGTTGGTCCTGTGCTGCTCATCATTTCTACCAGGCATTTTTCATTTACGGGGCCCATTGAGTTTCTGGTAATTTGCTCTTGTGGATTGGTACAAGAAGGTCTCTGTATAACTTTGAGTCTGAGAGGAAAGTTTTCTTTTTAGAGCTTTAACATTCTTTAAAAAGTAAGATATGCTAATTATTTCTATAGCAAAATTTAACAGCTTTTTTGAACTTGTTGCACTGCATTAGATAAGCAACCTTCTTACACAAAAGAGTGTCTAAACAGTAATTTACGTAGTAGAATATGTTGATGGTCTAAAAGAGCTTGTTTCCAAAATATGTTTAAACAAAATCCTTATTTAGTATGAAACTACAAATAAAACTGAAACATCAGTCGGAATTACTGAATTCACTGAATTCTCAAATTCTCCTCAATTTTAAGTTGATCAGCTCCTTGAAATGGCCACAGACACACTTTTATACTTGCAAGCTTAAAATGACCTCAGGGAAAAGCATTTTCTCTCTTAAAAGCTAGACAGAAAAGGAGTTGAAAAATGTAAAAATGGTTTCTATAGCATAAAAGCTGAGAGACTAATCTACAAATGGGATCAATCTACCTCGCTCCTGCTGCCTTAATCCAGCACCTCAAGAATCAATGTCTCAAGTCAATCCTTCCAGATGAGGTGCTGATTGAGTTCCAGGCGCTTCCAGTGGTAGGAGGAAGGTTGCTTTTGAAAATAAAGGGCCAATGTCCTCAGAGAAGTAACTTTATTTCATGTAAAATGCTAAAAGATCCATTTTCTGCCACGGCAGAATGTGGAGGACTGGGTGTCTCTTCACGGTGTGGGGCAGAGCTCAGCATCATCACCTCCTCAGCCAAATCTTCTTGCCTTTAGTCATGCAAAATCGTTGATGATGTCATGAGAGAATTGTGAGTAAAGGGCAGAGTTGAGCAATGTGTCTCTGTTCTCTGTCCTGTCATTTCTGGCTAATCTGACTCTCATAAAGGGAATAGTACAAAACACTAATTTTTAGAAATCCAGTGCTGGGGATATTAGTAAGGCTAGTCACCTAGTAAGAAAGAAAGCCAAAAATGCCAGGAAAAGAAGAGAAATCTATTGTGGACCCCTACTTCTAAAATATCCATGGCAGGGATTTAGCAAGCAGGAACACTTCTTCCTGATTCATTAAAGCTTTGCCTTTCTGGCCATGAACAGCCATATATTGCTGGTAAACAGCTCTTTGGAAGGTACGTGGTTATCCTGCAGTTTTTCTTTTCTGCGGGTTGTGCAGATCCATCTTGTGCTAGAGTACATTCCCCAGGGACCATGGATTCTGAATATCACCTGAAAAATACTTGCACCTATAGTGAAGCCACTGGGGCCACAGAAATGCTGTGGTTCTGCTATAGTACCTATCTGTTAGCACTTTTGCAAGAAAAGCTGCATTTAAATATCTTTCCTTAGAAGAACTTTGGAAGGCCAGTAATATTTTCTAATGGAACTAAAACCAGATTTAGCTGAAGCATTTTGATCTCTCTCTAGGGTGGGGCAGGCTTGCGATGGAGAATGAATCATTAAAACTGTATTTCATCTGGACAATAATCTTCGGGTATCTGTAAAGATCAGAGGGATGCCGACATGATCTTGAGATGTCAATTGGGTGTGGTCTCTGTGGAAAGGGTGGGTAGATGGTGTTTGTGTAGAGACTACACAAAATAGTTGGGGTTTACTATTTAACAATAGCAGATTGTGCTAAATATGCTAGGAAGGTAATCTTTACATTGGTAAAACGCAGAGCCATTTTAGCACCGTGCCCCTCCTTGGGTAGCACATCCTGCCCTCCCAGCAGACCGAAAGAGGCCAAACAAGGAAGACCAGGATGGCAGGAAAGTCACCTTTTTGTGCTGCTCTCCCCCGCCGACAAGGAAGATTCTCAGCTGTCACTGTTCCACAGCTGTTAGCAATTATTTGCAAAATGCAATAGCCAGCTGATTGCTTCTTTCCTTTCTACACATGATTTGGGGAAAAAGAGTCAAGTCTATCCTGTGCCCTTACCCGTACATTTCCTCCTGGTGTGGACAAGGTACCTCGAAGCTCAGCATGGCTGAGGAAGCCTTTGGATGTCCGTATGAGGCTCCACAGAGCGATTTCTTTCATTAGCATGCCTGAAAGTAAAACAAAGGAAATCCATCCAGAGCTTTCCCCAATCCTGCTCAAAGAGCACAAAGCCTTCAAAAATCCCTATGGTTGAAAAAAATGTTATGGTGGTTGCCAAGTCAGGCACTAAGAAGTTAGTAAATATTAAAATGGAGTCTTCTTTAATACAGCTCTTTCATGCATGTAACTTGGGACTTAACTTTCAACTGAATAAACACCAATTGAGAATGCAAAATGTTATTATTATCGTTATCTCATTATAGTAATATGTTGCTCAAGAACTTTTCATCATGCAATGTGTGGGATGTACTGCGCTCTGGGACACATGGAAAATGTGACAAGGAGGATCGCGGCCAGAGGTCGCTTGGTTCACTTCAGGCAGAAGTTGTCCCAGTGTTTTCAAGCTGTCCGATGTTACAAGAATGCTCGCTCCAGAAAAGCCAGGGAGAAAATT
The DNA here is from genome assembly GCF_035582795.1 of Mycteria americana. Lineage (NCBI taxonomy): Eukaryota > Metazoa > Chordata > Aves > Ciconiiformes > Ciconiidae > Mycteria > Mycteria americana. The sequence continues at coordinate 60,895,555 of NC_134368.1, forward strand.
AAGAAAACTTTCTTCAGAGCAAGGTTAGAATGCCTTTTGGTGATTGCTTAATATTCTATAATGCTTTATAATAGTTCTGTATGATGTGAATCAAGTGCCTGAGCAGAGCTACCTTGTATTATTCTAGGTAGCCCAGCTGGGGAGATCGATGTGAGGCTGGTACAGATGACCCAGGACAGATGGGAGATCTGAGCCCTTCTGCAACAACTGGACAAAAGGAATGTCCCACGTAGCCCAAGTGACACTCAATATCTGTGTTTATGCACCGCGTTGTTACTCTGATGATTACTGTTCTGCTTCATGAAAAGAATATGTGAATGGAAAAATTTACTATAAATGGTTTGATTTTTTTTGTTGTTTGTTTGTTTTAAGGAGAGTAGTTAATTATGGGCTTGCGTTTTCATGAGGAAAGGACTGACTTTATCAGTCCGAATACACCTAGAGGTCTTAAGCCAAGCCCTTAAATATGGGCTGCTCTTATCTGCTGCAAACAAGATTGGCACAATATCTTCATCTTCCTTTGTTTGCCCTCACTGTAATCTAAAGCTGTGGTTTCAAGAGGAATCGGTTTGGTAACTTGCAGATCCATACACACTCTACCCATCAAAACATCTCCACAGACTAGTGACAGACCGGTCACCATGGCAGAATAAATTGGTTTACGTTTATACCCACTTTGCCTTGCTCTTGGTTTTGGTGACCCATGGATAATATTAGAATTTTCTGTTCTCTCAAATTTTCTGTTCTGTTTTTAAAGGTGATAATTTATGTTGACATGGACAGCAAAACAATGCAAAGTGGTGTTTTTAATGTTTGCTAGGATGCGTTAAAATGAGTATTGACTTTAATTCTGTAAGCTTACTAGACATATGTTTTAACTGACTTTCAAATCTAGACAAAGATATTTCAGGCTTTCTTGGCTGTTAGGATTTGTTAAATTGTTCTGTTGGGATACCAGCTTCCCATCACAGTTTTACACTTCCAGACTACCCAAAACATTGGAAAATACAGTGCAAGGTCAGGAGGACAATTTCCCACTTTTCTAGTAACAGAACTGAGGAAACAATTGGATTTTTCCGTGCTGATACCTATGTTTGCACATGAATTCCCGCACTATGTTTCTGTTTTCTCACAAGCAAAGAGTTTAATATGGTTCAAATAAAAATACCAAACACATTTAAATGAGCCACATAGCATTTCCAGTGGTTTCATTTTGCTTTGAGTCAGGTTTCAGATCAATTTCGCTAGCACCAGGCAATGTTGGGAAGAGTGTATCCTTTGAGAACTGGAAAACATTGATTTATTTTACATGTCCAATTAGTTCCATAAATTAAGCAACTGTGTTCAGGTGTGTAATACAGCACTGCTCCTTTCAAAGCTGAGGAACCTGTAAAAAGCCATTAAGAATAGGACCTTCATTTTAAAAAGCAGGTCTGATTTTAAGGAGTTAAAAGCCACTGGAAAGATTCCCATTGATGCTGGGGCAAGCTTATCGCAAAGGTTCACATATTTATCTTTTAACAAAAATGAATCCTCTGGGAGTTTTTTGTTTGTTTTTTTAATTCCACGGAAACATTCTTGCTGGTTTTGTCAGTTTGTTCATTTTAAATGAAGCTGTGACTTAACCCTGTCTCATTAAGTGGCTGAACAACGCCAACGTCAAACAATTATGCCACAACAAGAGGCGGTGTCAGAGGTGTAAAAATATATGCACCTTAAACATTTGGATTTCCCTTTGGGGATAACTTGTGGGTTTTTGTCAATGTAAAAATATTCATCCAGTTGCAGATCAAGCCAATCAGCCTCCTCCTCCTCGCTAGGGTGAAGGTTGCCAGGCCAAGCACAAGCAATTAGCTGTGCGGCACTCGCACGGCTGGCGGCCCCGTCCCCGGCTGATTGCCCTGAGCTCCGCTGCTGCTCGTAATGCAAATTGTATCTGGTCCCCCGGTAATCGGGATCAGCGCTGCCTTGTCCGTCCACTCGCTGCTCGTGCCCCCTCTACGCTGCGATAATGGTTTTGGTGGGCAATCAGGGAAGATGCCTTCTTGACTCATCTCTCATAATAGATTGTCCTCCTCAGGCAAAATTGAATAACCCCCGACATGGCCTGGAGGCAAGCACTACGAATTCAATAAGTCTGCAGGGTCAACGTCCTGTCATTTTTGGCAAGCAAGTAATTATTCTGCACTAACATTCAGTAATGGGAGTAGGAAACTGCTGGAGACACCTTCCTCCATACCCAGAATAGCCACCTTAATAGGATATTCCTCTAATAAGTAATTCTGCCTCATCCCAATGCCCCTTGCCTTCAGGTTCGCTTTCATGCACATTTCATGTACATATTCTGCAGAGGCTTTTTACTAACAGCATCTGTGGGAAAGTTTAACAACTTCACTGTCTGTTGTTTAATATTTTCCACTTTTATGGGTTACAGTTGTGCTGTCTATTTGCTTTTACTGATTTGTGAAAGATTTATTATAAACCAAATACAGCTGTTCTCTCCTTTCATAAACTGAAACTATTTTGGCAAAACCTATTTTCCACTATGAAAATAAATTTTAAATTGCTTCCCTCACCCGGCTTTCCAAGCATGAGCATCCAGTTGTTATTTAGTGGTGCTGAATAGGTGCCAGGGTGGTTGTAGGCATACTTAGGGGAAAGAAAATGCCTATGTTTCAAAAATAAACAGCAGAAATGTTTTTTCTCCTTCCACCCCCCTTTTCCAGGGGATTTAATATTATTATCTGCAGATCTCAAGAGTTATGAATTATAATATAAAAAACTTCTGCAGATTCAAACAATTTTTGCACTCTAATTTTGCATTTATACTGAGGAATTGTACACATTTTGTTTAGATACTTAACCTTTACCTTAAACTAATATTATTATCAACCTTCTAACATAATTCAAGATTTTTTCCATGGAGCTTAAAATAGCCCTCTGCTTACTCTGAAAGGGCACACATTTCACTGGGTCAGTTTCCACTGTCAAAATTTGGACCAGTGCAGTATTCCCTCTCATTTTGAAAGGGAATATTAAGTTCTAAATTCTTCAAGAATATTTTGCTGCGGATTATAATATCCTTTCCCCTTTCCTAAACCAGAAAAGTTATAATTTTGCATTTTTAAAATGAAGTAAGAAACAAAAGAATAGGGATCCTTCACTAATACTACTGCTTCTATCTGCATCATTTGGTATTTTTCTCCTGTTTTAGGTTTGGGGGTTTTTTTCCCTAGAATTAAATGTGTTTTACTGCGTGAAAACTATTGCTTTAATCATTAAAGGAAACCTTTATCTCTTGTCTCTTGAGAACAGTGCACATATAGTAATGAAGATCCTTGTATAATGGCAGAATAAGCACTTTCTATGACTGATTGATGATTGATTATTGTAGGGCTGTCACCCTGTAGCTGCTCATCACGATGCTTTTTGATGAGCAGCATTCATTCCCAACATGAGAAATTTGTTTTGATCTGTACTGGTGTTGTTTACTAGCTGGGACAAAACTTAGGCTGATATTGCTCATGTTCAGCTGCCAGTGTTGATTTAGAGTGCAAGTATAAGAAAATCCTGTGCTAATAATAGACCCAATTTTTTGTGAAATGCTTCTCATTATTGGTGCTGCTTCCCATCTTGCACCAACAGTGATTGTTTTTCCTTTCTTCCATGCTTTTAAAATGTCATTTGCAATACAGCTTCAATATGATTTAATTTACAGTTGGAATGTTCTCCTCGTTACTGCGTTGACAGGCCCGCATAAGATCCATCTCCACTTGTTCGTTTGCCAGCTTGGCTCCATAATGCATGCTGCTTCAGCCTTTGGCTCACGGAGAGATTTTTTTTCGCTAGTACAAAGTTACCTTTTCTAGTGCTCCAGCCAAAGCCCCCAAGATTCATGGTGCTTGCACTAAAAACTTACAAATGCACATATCTGGGCTAGGAAAAAGTTTCTTTGTGTGTGTCACTTCACTGCAAAAGAGGAATGGTTTTCTATAGAGATCTGGACTATTGGGAAATGCAACAAGGAGAGGTATAATTCAAGGAAATAAAATAATGGAATTGTTCTGGACTACTGTGATGGCTCTTTTAGATGCAGCTCCATGTGTGTGTCTTGGACCCCTCTGTACTATGTAACACAAAAGCCATCGATTTTTTAGGCGGAGCAAATCACCACTCAGAAACTGTTGGCACGAGAAGACCTAAAGAAAGAAATAAATACACTTTCCTTAGTACAGAGGTGCTCTAAGAAAGACCGTCATCACTCCCTGTGGCCAGAAAAACTGTGTTTAAAATGTGGCTTTCCGAACCTTTTATGTTTTACCTAATGATGTAACTAAATTCTAATCCATGGCTTGTGATTTCAATGAAATTATATCCATTTCTCCACCCTATACAGAAATATTCATTTTTATATACATCATACACACAGATATACTTGTGCACATACAGCTATGTCAGTGTTTTCTTTTAAAGTGTATTTTGGAGCAAGAGAAAGCTGAAAAAGGTTTGGCAGTTGTAAAACATATATGGATGCTGAATCCAAAGCTTATAAACAGGTACTGAACTTACTGTTCTTGCCTTCTTACATTTATCTTCTGTGCTTTCTACAGCCTGTTTAACTCATAAGTATATGTACTGTATTTTACCTCAGGCTTTTGAAGGTATTTAGTTTTAAATCAGTTTAAATATGACAGATAAAAATTAGGACCTGATCCTGTAAATCCTTATTTGCTGGACTTGTCTTTACGTGCCTAAATTTTCCCGTTGATAAATGAATGCATGTGCAGTGCTTTGAAATACCTGGATGGTTATTATTGACCTGAAGTGACTACTCATGTGCATAAACGTTGCAAGGTCAGCGTCTTACATTTTTTAAAAAATAAACTTAATTTTGAGCACCGCGCACTGGGGTTTTTTGCATATATTTTACACAGGCTGTGCTGAATAAAAAACTAAACTTCACACAGCCGGTGTGTTTTTAGCTTTAGTCAGTGCATAAACGTTACTGACAGTAGCAAAATTATTTTTTTTACTTGAATAGAGAATAAAGAAAGTAGGCTTGTAAAAACTGTACTTTATCATTTGTTGGCACAAAGTTTCAAGTCTTCTTGTTCCCCTCTCCCAGCTGTGTCTCCTTACTTCTGCTTTTATTTAGTCCAAAATTCCTGCTGTTTCTTAAATGTGTGTTTGTACATCAACTATTAATGTCTTTTGAATTGTTTGGGGTTGCTTTTGTTTGTCATATTCATGCTACTGTGAAACATTCCACTGTTAAACCTAAAGGCAATACTTTATTCCAGAAATCTGTTAGTGAGCCTGACTTTTAAAAAATGCATTATTTTCATCTTTTCCTAGCTTTTTTTATAATAGCCAAGTATACAAAAAACTCAACAGAAGAACAAACCCCCAAACTTCAAAATTCATGCATTCAAAAATGAGTAGAAATTTCACAAGACTTCTTTGTGAAAAATCTCTTAGCATCTGCTCCCAGAGGCAGACACAAGGGACGCGACAAGGTGCAAGGCGAGGACCAGAGACAGATGTGCCAGCAACGCAGAAGGAGCCTCGTGCAAGTCAAGCATTCAAAGCCAGGGTCTCATCTGTCTCCAACTCTCTTGCGTGGGCACAGAGAGGAGGGACAGAGAGACGTCTGCATCACCGAACTTCCTTACTTACGGGGATGTTGGTCAGGAGTGTAACATTATTTTCTGGCATAGATTTTTTTCTCACAGATGTATTTGGGTAGTTACACAGATGGTTATTTCCCATTGATGTCAGAGATGAGGAGGTGAAAGGCAATAAAAGTGAGCTAGTTCTGCACTGAGACAGCATCCACGTTAAAGAAGTAATTGCAGAAAGATGTGTTTTCCTTAAGCTCTCCAAGTGGAATTCGTATAAAAATGAGTAAATATAAACATAAAAACTAACACTATAGCATGAAGTACAGTTAACTATCCAAACAACATTGGAAGGTGGGGTAAGCAGTGCTATGCATGACTGTGGGCCAAAGTCATCACTAGGGGACAACAATTTCCTGGCTTTGTATTATTATTTCTGTCTGACATGCTGTGTGTCATCTGCAGGTCTCCCTCTCATTTCCTATGACTGTTTCTTTTCCTCCCTGCTTTTAGCTCTTGCTTGTTTGTTTGGATTGGGGGGGGTGGGGTGGTTTTGTGTTTTGTTTTTTTTTTAGTAACCAGAATTAGTTTAAAAAGAAAGTATAAAATACCATCTTAAGACATGATTTTTATTTCACTTGGCTTTGTTTCCCCTCCCAGCCCCCATACTTCCTTGCCATTGCTAGTGCTTTTTTATGTCATGTTCCAGAAAACTGCAGTAAAGTGTGTTTAGTATTAAATACCTAAAGACTTCTTAGGTTCTTTTATTATTGTTGTTCCTGTTATTATTATTGTTTCTTGCTGTTATTGTCTTTTATTTTTACTACCATCATGAATCAGAGACAAGCCATAGGCCAGGAACCTGTTTCACTACTTGCTGTACCAATAGAGAACAAAAGATGAGTCCCTGCAGTCAAGCGTTTCCGATACCCAAGTACCAGAAGAGAGAAAACGGGGGGATGCAGACAGAAGAGGGAGCACCAGGAAACAAGGATCAGCACCCTGTGCAGTGGTAGAGCATGTCCCCAAAGTTACTGCTGTGAAGGAGAGCTTTAAAGACGTGTTGGAAGGAGGTTAAAGAAGTAATTTCACAGCTATTTATGGGTAACTCTATGTGCAGCACGGTAGAAAGTATGAAGATATGTATTTCTATGCCTAACAGGAATATGAGAGAGGCTGGAGCTGGGAGCAGACTGAAGACCCAAGGCAGAAGTCAATCATTTGATAATGAATGGACACAGGTGATGGCAAAGACCTCTGAAAGCGAAGACAAATGGCTTATGTCTGACACTGCAGAGAAGGAAAACGCATAGAGAAAGCAGCCACTGGCAAAGCAGTGAGCTAGGAAAACGATCTTAGCAGCAATACTCATCTGGGCGGATATTTGTTGGTCAAACTTGCATTTGCTTTGTCCCAGGATATGGAAGATACCCAAGTTTCATTGTACAGGCAGATGGGGAAGTCTGAATCCTATGTGTTGTAGAAAGCAGGCACAAGACTTGAATGTAAAGAAGAGGTACCTAGGAAAAACTACCCTGCTCAAAGCTAAGAGGTGGGACATAACTGAAAAAATAGAAAGGGCGGTCTTTATTTTAGCCATGTTGAGGTGATGGCTTGTCATATCAGAAACAGTGTCAGAACAACAAAGTCAAGTTTCAGTTTGGCTGGCAGCTCTGAAGCAGACAGGTAGGTGTGTGTGCCAACAGCCTGGAGAGATTACATGCATTTTTTTTTTTTAAATGGAAGGATAAGATCAGCCAGTGATAAGGTGTAAAATAAAGAAAAAAGGAGATTCAAGGATAGCTTTTATCTAGGATCTCCACAGAAAGCTGAGAAAAGGGATGAGAAAGCTTCTGCCAAAGAGGACAACCAAAGGAAAAATGAAGAGATGAAAGAAGAATCTGGTGCAGAGGAGCCACAAAAACTAGAAGGGCAGAAGAATTGCTCAGGATCAACTGAGTCAAAAGCTGAACAATTGGTGACATCTTGCTGAGTCCAAGATTGGGCTGGGAAATGTTGACAGCTGCAATACACAAGTCCCACAACACGTTTAGAAACCACTTATCTGACTTTGTTTAGGACTCTTCAAGGATATTCATACATTGACAAGCAGCCAAGTTGTGTGAACAGATGATAACAAACTTCTTGCTGTTATGGGTGTCTAAGGTCCATACTGCAGGGACCTATGCTAACCAGTTTAAATCAAACTTAGTTATCTCTGTGATGCTCTCAACTTACTTCTGTGATTGTAATATCCTATGACTTCCAACTGGGATAGTCAAAGAGGTCAAACAGAAGTAGGTGGTTGTAATCTACCATAAGCCACAAGCACTTGTCCTGACACGGGTAGATAGAGTACGGTCTCCCCTATTTTATCCCACTGTTGAAATAGAAAAAATAATATCAAAGCAAAATAATTAAACGCCACAAGAGGTTATTATTTTCTCAGTATTTGGCATCCTTCCCACATCTTTTCCTTTTCATTTCCTATATGTACAACTTCTGTCCATTTCCTTATGAACTCCTCTTCTCTCTAATTGACTCATCAACAACCTATTTCATCAACCTGTATTCACCCTGTCTTTCCACATACTGGTCTGGAACTGAGTCTAGGAATTTTACGTGATGTAAGGATGAAAATGAAATGCTCAGAAGGTCCTTTTGGAGCTTATTTAGGCTCCTAACTCATTTGGCAATCAGACGGGCATTTGGGAATTTGGATTAGAGATGAATAGTGAAGAAAAGCATAGAACTTGATGGCAGAACTACAAAGAGACAGCCTTTGTTCTCTGACTCTCTGCAATGCCGTGCAGCTCTTGCCACCGCCTCCTGCTGGAAATAATGTAAGGAGGTCATCAACCAGGAGCCGCGCATTTAAACTGGTATTTTCCCCTTTTTGCAGAGACTTGATTTCAATTGAAATGAGTGTGGTGTAGTGACTCAGACATCTGATCCATCACAACAGGTCAAGTAACTAATTTTCTATTCCCAAACCAAACATGTTTCTGTGTGAGAAGAAAAAAAATACTCTTGTGAAACTTATTCTTAAAGAGAGTTAGCCAGCTTCCTTTTGGAGGAAGAGTAGAGTACACATGAGCAATATCACAAATCTCGTAGATGGTTTTATTTTTTAAAACCACACTCAGTGGCACACAATAACTTTCCATTGACAGATTTGCCCACTAATTTCTTAGAAAATACTTCAGTGTGTGTTTTTTTTTAGACATTGTGTGGATTCTTGTTTCTACTTTAAAAATAAAAATGTAGTAACACTAATGGGGAAAAATAAGACAAAAAACTGTCATTACAGCCACATGTCTAAGATATGAGTCCCCCATGCAAATACATAGTAATTACTGACTTAGCTTGTGGGAAAAGGGGATGGTTACTATATGGAATACTATGATTAAAGCATCTGTTACTAGTCTGTTAATTTTTTTTTAATGTAACTGTGGTGTACATGATCTGCATGATTTCTACTTCTCTCATATTCTCAGAAAGGATAAAATGGATATAATATCTTTTGAGTCTCAGCTGGAATGCAGATTCAGCAACATTGAAGCTAGAAGAGAAATAAATAGTATTTAATACAGATATTGGAAAAGGGCTAATTTGGAACCTACGTGGTGGGAGTGAGTATGTACAGGGCTGGGATAAGCTTACTGGGCTGAGTACTTTGTTGGTGTAAACAGTATGGACTCAGCTTCACACTTCTGACTCTTAGTGACCTAATTGTGTCAGATTATTCTCTTTCAATTTCTGACCTAAGATGAGGATCAGTTGTTCTCCAGCAATGTAAAATTCCTTGGCTTCTTAAAATTTGAAAATGTATAACATAAACAGGGTTTAATTTTCACAAGTGGTGGAGAGTTGTAGTACTTGCTGAACTGGTCACTTACCTGCTCAGTTCTGTTCCTCTTCATAGTGTCATTGTCTCTCCTGAAGGGATGAAAAAGTAAAATGTAATATTCACCTGGCTATGAAGGGTGAAGGTTTTCTCTAAAATCTCCCTCACTGCACTAGAAGGTATAGGTTCAGTAGTTACAAGGCCATGGAAATGTTTGCCAGCTTTTGAGATCTGCACGCAGATTGATTTTATAAAGATGAAACCCCACTTGCTGAATGGGTCGTGCATGGGTCCAACACAGAAATAGTAAACCCCCCCTCCACCAAACTCTTATAGGCAAGAAAGGGGGGTTGTCTGTTCTCCCCCGCATTTCCAAGTCCTGCACTACAAACTTATATTTGCTCCTTTGCTGTTTTTAAAAAGGTACTGCTTATTGCTTCTAGGATGTGGCTACAGAGAGGGAGTCAGAGCCTCCCATTCAGCTGTTCTGCCTTCCTCTCCATCACCTGATCCCTTGCAAGAAAGTGCATTTGCTGTCCTGGTTCGTATGTCTCATTCTGATGGCATAGATCTCTGTTCTCCTACTTTACATGCTAGTGTGGTTTTTACTAGCTTGTTTGGCTTGTTTATATGACAGCTTATTCATTGGTTTGATATTTTTCTGTGTGCTTTATTTATGCAGTTGCCTGTTGGGGTCTGGAAAGGATTTCCCATAATGGTAGATTGGCTGGTCAGACTGGATTTTTCAGATTCCTCATAGCGGTGGTACTAAATGTTAGTGATTAAGTATAACCTTATGTCAGATATCAATAACAGTAACCAAGGCTGGCTCAATAATATGTCTAGGGGACCCTTCCTAAAATAAATAAAACATATGGCTCAAGCCCATACATAAAGCTCCCAGGCTTTAGGGACTTAAAATTTAAGCCCTGTAGTCACCTTTACAGGTATTTCTTCCCCAGTCTCACTCTTGGGAATATGAAACCACAGGCACACAGCGTAACACAGATATTTATATTAAAAATGAAATGAAGCATACCTTGAATAATGCGGTGGAGGCAATACCAGCCTCTGATTCACAATTATTATTTGCTCCACTGACTGAGACCTAGTCAGCATTTTTCATATCCACAGGACATTTGTGCTCATCTAGTTCATCCACCTCTCCCCTCACCATGAATTTTAACAGGCTCTGGGATGCCTGACCAGGCTTTAAGGGCTCTCCTCCAGCCCACGGGGTCTGTGGACACTTGGGGAGTGCCCCCCAGTGCTGTGTCCCGAGTTTGACTTCACAGCCTGGCTGCTGCGTTAGCTGGTCCTGCAGCATCTCTTGCTGGGGATGCTGCTCCACCAGCACCCTGACTGGCAGCATGGGGAGCACAGTTAGTCCCGTCAGGAACAGCCCCATCTCGTCCACATCAGTTCTGCGCAGGGTACAAGCCTTATCCAGAGTAAAAGAGGGGATCAGTCGGCTGAAGCCATTTCTTGCCATGTCTGGGTGGGCAGATTTCTACAGGATACGTGTCTTCTAAAGATTACAGTCTCTTTTCTGACTGCAGCTACTGTACCATACTGTGCTTCCTCAGTGGTTCTAAAACACAGAAAACATGCAAATCCGTGTACGCTCTGTTTTGTTTGCAAAGCCAAGTGCTCAAAATGTACCAATGGCAGAATTAAGGTTTCCTGGTGTGTCACCGGAAAAGTAAGATCTTTAAATATATGACCACTATCTTTAAATACATGACCATGAGCTACATTTTTTCTACAGGATTCCCATTCGGTGCATGGGTTCAAATAATGGAGTGATGAATTGTCTAAAAGTTATTTACAGTGAATCGTCGTTGTTTGAAAGTATCTGGTGAAGCCGAAAGCCTTTAGTACTTCTGGTGTTCTGGAACACAACATACAACTCAATTAAGGTAATTAAAAGGAGTTTTTTGAATGCTGATTGGGCTTTGTATTGAAGATGCATTGATTTCTGTTGCTGTAATTTGTACAAGGAAAGACAACTGATAGAACAGCCACTTAAAACATACTCTGACTAATTAATAGCATAATAATAAGCAGGGTGGCTGTAAATAAATAATTAGAGTAGTAGAACAGACATTATTTACCATCATGAATATCAACCTTATTCCTTCCTTTCAACGTTCGCAGACAAAATGGCTACGTAATAGGAAGACTGCGAAGCATTGCCGTACAAGACATCTTTACCCCTAAAATGATGGTGCTGTATGTGCAGTTTCTGGCAGTAACCATATAACTAATGCACTGTTAATTGCAGTTAATATCCTATCTGAAAGATCTCCTAAGCTTATTTATTCCTTTGCCGATAAGCAAACATATTGACAGAGGGTATTTTGTGTTATATCTACTTAATGTATTTTAAAATAAACCTATTGTTATGGTTTGTATAAAGCCTAAAATGTATACATATGCAAACATACAAACATAGCTCTTGAAAATGTATCAACTGCATTGGATACCTAAACAGGTATTTTCAGTGAGATTATTTCTCTGTTTGCACTATTTGGGGTACAGTGTATAGTGAGTAACAGGAAAAAAAAGGAAATCCTCTTTCAGGTATCTCAGAGCAACATTTTTCACCTTTCAAATACAAACCTTGCTAGTATTCAGTATGGACATTTTTACAAAACATAGCTGTATTGTTCAGAGTTTTCAGAAAAAACTAAAAGTGTGCTGTAGCAAAGTCATATGCAACAAAGTTATAATTATTTTATGAAATATACAGCCATACAAAACACTTGTAAATGTGCCATTCTTATGATACGTCAGCCAATAACTTTTAAGGCAGGTGAAGAAAAGATTTTTGTTGTTGTTCTATAGCAAAATCTTGTGATTTTAAATGCTTCTGCCCACTTATTGTTTCAATTCTCTGAGTTAACTAATTTGCAGTGAGCCTCCAAACCTTTGCTGAAGAGCAGATGTGCAAACTTATTTATATGTGTTGGCAGCATCACCATCATAAATTGCTTGAGCCATTGAAAAACAATAAACTGAACATGCTTCAAGAGGAACTAGTGCCTCTCATTGGTATTACCTCTTTCAAGATGACAGGAGACCTCAAGAGGCCTGAGAGTTCTTGGTTGTATGAGTTTGTGACTAATAGGTGGTTTGATGGGACGAGCGCTCACCACCTAGGGAAATTGAAGCATCTTTGAGCTCGATACCCTTTGTGTCTCATTCTTTTGTAGGTTATTTTTGTGAGGCCTGCGGGGACCTCTTTTACAGTTTGCATCCACAGACAATACGCGATCAGCAAAATCTTTTTGGTTTTACTGTTGCTATTGATCTGCTGCTATTCCGTGCTGTGGCTAATTTGCTTGTTAGCAGTAATTTTAAAAGGTAATTACAGTTTTATAGTCTGCCCAACTCTCATATATTTATTTCTTGCCTAATTAAAAGTTACAATCTTAGCAGTGAAAGGCTTACTTTTTAGCAGATGAGGGACAGTGTGTTTCCTGATTTTTCATTTCACTCTTAATCTGAAGATTACTCTGAGGATAGATGGAGACAACTGCAAAGTTTACTAAGACATTTGCGTTTAGAAACCCAAGTCGTACAAGGTTGGAAACAGCTTAGTGACTTACCAGCGGTACACAAGAAACTCTTGTGCGTGCTAAACAGAGTAATAGCTTGTGCGAGATTTCATACTAGCAGAGACCACAGACTGAGGAACCCATCATTAGAGTCTGCCTATGTCTCTTGTAAATTTTTCCTGACAGCATGTAAGCATGAGAAAAAAAAAGGAAGAAATATGATGGCCAAATTACATACATTTTAAGTTGAATTAAGCTCATCTGAATGTCTGATGTGAATCTATCTAAATTCCCAGTCTTAAAACTGAGCTGGGTTTCTCACTGAATTTGTCTTTCTAATGGAGCTCAAGAGCTGTTTGATTTTAGTATGGCTAGAAATATACAGAAGTGAAACACATTTTGGAAAGGAGCTGAGGGGGGATGCTGAGGGTTTTCATACAGATTTAACCTTTCTCTGAGCCTCAGCCAACCCCACTGTAAATGGGCAGTGGTGCATTTGGGCTGGAGAGGGCAAAAGAAGCTTCCACTGTTCACAAGCAAGAGCAGAAACGCAAGATTAAAATTTTTTTACTCATACCAGTCCAATTCAGTTTGGGAGGGAGAGTTTTGTCCTGTAGTTTCTGTAATCGTCTTTTATGACATTCCAATTCCAATGTCTACCTCCAACAACAGTGGGAACCAGAGTCCTCCAATTTTAAAAGTTAACAATGTTTATTATTTTAAAAAAAAAAATCAATCTGAGTTGCACCTGGGATTTGGGAGCACTTGTATATCACCATGTTTTCCCAACCCCTGAGCTAATACCCTACCCTTGAACAGCTTCATAGTCCATGCCTCTGCCTGGAAAGGCACCACTTCAGGTACATGAGATTATTGGCGCAGTACCTAGCAAACCAGTGCACCAATGGTTCGAAATAATACCACCCATTTTTCTTATTTTGCTGAGTTCACTCCAAGACCTACAAAGCTCTTGCCTTGCTCCTCAAAACAGGGACCCCACGAAACTCCTGTGGCCACGTGCGCTGAAGCTGTGGGCTTCAGATGGAAAGCTCTGGCACTGGCAACCTCCTGCAGGTGACCCCCGTATTTGTCTTAGCCCTTCCTGTTAAAAGCTCACCAAAGTGCTGTGTTTCTCTTAGCTGCCATTCTCCAAAGATTTACCATGGGCTGGTAAATTTTACTTGCTGAGGAGCCTGTCACAAAACATTTTGCTAGATAGGGTGGCTAAAGCCCAAAACGGAAAAAAGTGATGATCTAAGTGACCTGCCTGAGCACTGTTCTACATGACATCTGCAGTAACCACCAGCAGATAACAAAGTCTACTGTAATACTAGCGACACCTGAGTTACTTGCAAAAATGCCAGATTATTATATCATGTATATACAGCTCTCTTAACATGACTGTCAGATTGAGGATTCCTGTAAGAGAAGCAAAAAGCCTCTGAAAGTGGCATTTCTGCCTCTTCCATTGGATGAGACAATCCCGAGCGCCTGTTGGATATCCTCTGGTGGGAAGCTGGCAATCTGGCACAGCAACAAGGACTTGCATCTTGCTGCTGCAACTCCCCTGGAACCACCGAGGAGCTTCAAGGTACAGGTGAGATAAATGCTATTTCATGGCATTAAGACAGCTCATCAGGAACAACCATGAGCCCCTCTAAGCACAGCAGGAACTAAATTAGTCTGAGTTAATCCTTGAAGGCTAGCCGACAACGTTACAACCTCCTGAGGGTAAGGGTCAGGGCATTTTTGCGTTGACCCTGAAGCAACACGGGAGGGAGATGGGGGTTTAGGGAGGCTGATTCCCTCCCACCGGAGGGATGCGATGCTCATACCTCACGTTGCCGTACTCCTTGAGCTGTAGCTCACTCCCAGATCCATGTCATTGGCTTATGTTTGCTTCCTGAGAAGTTGCCTTTTATAGCAGATTTTCATTAACAGCCAAATGCAGATAACTCAATACTGAAATACATATGGGTTAAAGTAAGTCTTGAAAAATGTACGGGCACATGGAGACCTCTTTGACTAGTTGGACGCTGTCAGTCACCCTGGCAGATTTCCTGGCTCTAGAATATGTGTTTTTACAGCCAAAGTAGTGAAAAAGTTTAAAAACAGACATCCACCACAAACAAGTGGCCAAACAAACCCAGTTAGCCTTTTTTAATTACTTGCTGTAACTGTGTTATTTGTTTTCAGTCCTTATCAGTCAGCTGGGGTTTGTTAAGCCTATAACCAGAAACTACTAGAAGTAACTGGCAGGCAAGAGAGACTTCTAGATATCTTCTCTCTCTCCCCCTGCCCCCGCTTTTTAAAAATAATTAAAATAAAGAGAGAAGAATAGCGCAGATCTATCTTTTCAATAGTGTTTTTCTTATTATTTTTACATTAAATTATAATTTATAGTATTGTCTTCCTTCCATATTCCTCTGATGGTATTCCCAGTTTCTTGATACCTGCTTCTTGACTAGGTCTTACATCTGCTGGAGCCTGAAGTCACTGTAAACACAAACTGTTCAAATAAATGGTATTTGGGAAGTATGGTATAGTATGGTCTTCAGTCAGACTTCAGATATTTTGTTAGTGAGATCTTGAGGATCCTCTGAATTGCAACCTGTGAAATTTGTGAAAATTCTGAATTTCATAAATGTTTCATTCCTGTATCAGTTTCCACCTTGGCAGCCATTGGTCAAATGTGCTGGCACTTGAACAGCTTTGACTGTTTCTGTGAACTGCTTTTGCTGCAGCCGTACCTGCAATTGTCCATCACTCTTCTGAGGGATTGCCTTTTCTACTCCTGTGTTTCGTCATTGTCTTGATGAATAAGTGCTAATAGAGCAATTAAAATACATGTGATACTATGCTTTCATAGATTTGAGACATGCGTTTCCCATGATCCCAGATTTCTAAGCAGTACATAAAGATTCAGCCACTCAGCTCTCACTAAAGTCAATGAGTCAAAGGACACGTAACATTTTGGCAATCTTATCCCAAATAGCTCCAGGATAAATTTTATGCATGGAAGCTGCTCAAGTGTTTTTAAGACCAGAATAATCTTTGTCTTTAAAAAAAAATTAAAAAAAATAATTATTTGCTTCATATCTGATTTAATGAGACACAACATAGGTTGATTTAATTGCCTATCCGACAGCTAATTGACTCTTCAACATAACAAGGCACAATTTCAAGTAATAGATGTTAGAACAACTTTGATTGCCTTTTGGCCTGGCTCACATCCCAAAGGACCCATGGGGTCTAATGGGTAGGGTGAAGACTTCTGGGTGAAACCTTTATAGAGGACATGGGTCTACTGAGGAAAGCTCCGTGGAGGGCGGAAACCAGAGGAAGATGGGAGAGATCCATAAGAAGCTGCCAGGAGTATAATCCAGCATCTGTAAATGTTCAAAGTCTAATACTACCCCAGTGAAATCAATAGGATTTTCTTGGGATGAATAATAGCCAGTCCAATGATATTGTTATGCTGATTAAGGGAATAGTCCTACGAAACAGAGTCAAAAGGATTGCTTGCATCAGTGTACCAGCACTGATGTTTTCAAATATAACAGCTATGAAAAGTTCCAGTAAAGGTAATAGTATCTGGATCTTGTTAATTTAGATTATGATACACAAGAAATCTCACAGAAGGATTTTGGTAAAAAGAAAGCACATGATATCTAAAATGAGCTTTCTCACACCTGCTTGTAATGTTTGCATGCACTCTGCCCTGTATAAACCACAGACTTTCTTGCTTGTGTAACCATAAACTTTTTTTTTTACGTTTGGGATGGTGTTTTCTAATTTTCAAATCCTTCACTGAACTTCAGTAAACCACTTGTTGAACCTTACTCACTTAACTGACTTCATGAAGTTCAGAGGTAGATCAGAGCAACTCCAATTTCTGAGGAAATTGGGTTTGATATTCTGGTTTTGTGAAACCTTGTGGAGATGAACCAAAGCCACAAATATCAGCCCGCAGCTAATTCCCCCAAAGTTCAGAGAGATTCAGATCTGCTGCCTAGAACGTGTCTGCTCAAAATCCAGGCTGGTCTTTTATTCGTATCACACCCCATAAATGTAAGTCACAGTGGCAATTTCAATGTACTTAAGTTATGTATAATTGGTTCCTAAAGCTGCCAGCCACTGAAAACAAGCATATTAAATTCAGACTTACAAAATTCCTTATGTCCAATCCCCATTTAGGGTTTGGGTTTTTTTGTTTCTCCCTTAGAAACAGTGCTGATGTTGATTTCCTTTCCAGCATAGGTAATAAAGAAAAAACATTTTTAAAAGTCCAGGTCATTAAGCTGTCAGGAAATCTATAAGAGGCATCTCTTCTTGTAGACCAGATTTAAGAAGAATTAAAAATGAAACCTTCATAATGACTCTTTAAGTCTCTGAGTAGTTAAAAAAAAAAAAAAAAAAAAGACCAGAAAAAGAAAAAAGAGTGCAGGGAAGGATTTTTTTTTCAGGCTTCAGTATGAAAACTAACATTTTTTGCACCACTAGTGGAATACTGTAGTTATTAAAAAAAAAGTCAAGTCATGGAGGACATTAAAACTACCAGAAAACCTTATCAGAACAAATGCTCTACGTGTTTTGTAAAAGATGTATTAATCTCATCTCACAGGAACTGTCACTGTTACAACTAACCCTGGAGCTGTAAAACAGATTTGATGCCAGAATATTACAAGTTCTGTCATTATGGGTAAGATTAACAACATAGCCTGATGGAGGTCTGCTGCTCTTAGAGATGCAAGGATGTCTAGGACAAGAAACGGCTTCGTAATTATAGCTGTCTTAGTGGAAATAAAAGGGCAAAAGGGAGCACATTGAAATAATTATGGGTAATAGAGAGATGAATGCTCTGAGCAAGGTAGTAGTGAAATAATTTCATGGGGACAGGTTATAGAAATGCTTATGTCCAAAGTTAGGGGCTTTAATGCTGGAATAAAGTTATAACCTATTTCTGTAGGGCTGAATGATATGCTAGAGCATTGTACTATCTGTGAGACTTCTCTTCAGAGCTTTTAGCAGGATTATTGTACAGGCTCCTCTATATGTTCTGTTGTCACCCATACCTTTGGGATGTAAACACCAAAGTACTCGCATGTGAAGACAACGGGAAGTACATCGCATGCTGGGACTTTGGGAGAAATGTTATTTTCTGCCCAGTTTCTTTGCACGGTGAAGCCTAGTTGTGCGTACATTGCCTATATGACACTTCCTGACATTTGCATTGGTTTTACATACATCACATTCTTCAGTATTAGTCATCTGTTTTTGTAGGTCTACTATGGATAGCTTTCAGCCAAGTGGCTAAGTGAGTACGTAGCTCTTCCTTCATTTACAGTGGTGTAAATCGGGAATGCAGGTCTGGAAAACTGGTTTAGGCAATTGGCAAATGGGGGTCTAAATAAGTAGACGCTGGATTCCCAGCCTTGAACTGGCACCCCTGAAACAGGTGGGAATTTTGTATTTGACTTCAGCGGCAGCAACAGCAAGGACATTGTTGTGCTGGTTCTTGGTGGGCATTGTCATGGATCACAGGGACATCAGCTGGGGCGTGGAAACCACCTCTGTTAAACAGTAGCCTCTATAATGTACATTGGGTTCCCCAAACCCACAGTTCTGCTTCCAGCTGTGCACCCGTGCAGCACATTGACTGCCACAGGTGTGCTCAGCACTATCGTGAGAAAGCACTGTGCAACCGGGATGTAACACATTGGGGTGTTTTCAAGTGCCAGCCTCCATTCAGCCACTCACGTCCACCAGGACAGGAAGGGAGGGCCCCAGGGTGAAATGGTTTTGGGAGGAAAGAGGCAGCGAGAGGTTGGATTGGCCGTGGTGTGAAGGAAGCAGAGGGAACAGGAACCGCACAAGGTAAAGAAATGGATCAAGAATGAGAGGCAGAGGATTTTAGGACCGGGTTTTGTATGTGTTGGCACTGGGGAAAGAACAAAGCTGCAAACCAACAGAAAGTGTGGAAAATACTTTTTTTTTTTCCCTATACTGAGTGGTTTGAAAGTACAAGTCAAAATTCACAGTCTGAGTTGTCATTGCATTTCTTTAACTTTGTTTCTTCTGCTCCTGTTAGGGAGACACATTATAAACCTTGTAGGAAGAGAGAGCAGACAACGATGCAACTTAGAACTCTACTATTAATTAAACAGTGCTACAACTTAATGAAGCTTGTGGATGTTTTACCGAAGTTTCAATTTCTCATTTGCTCTATACCATAAAGACAGGGAGGAGTAGGATTAAATACAGAACACTGTATTATCTCCGCTTAACCATACAAATGACATTCATATGTTAGGCCTTTTCCTCTAATTGCATTTTTGCTTCTTCCTTCAGAAACAAAAATGTCTTGATAAAATGAAACTGATCCTTAGAAACAGCGTTTTCCTAAGAAATACAGTGTTCTTTTCCTCTTGCTGGCTTTTTCCTCTTGCTGGCTTGTGTTCATTGGGGGTTAGGTCAGTGTGGTTGGTGTGATAATGTGGTTCATTTGTCTCCATACACTTGTATACTTACACATAAGTTACGACTGTGGAAGCCACAAGCGTGCGGTGGGATGGAAAAACATATTAGCCTTAAGTCTGCCAGGATCAGGTCCAATGATGCAGTTTGGTTTTCCTTTTGAAGATGAAGAGACGATAGTACATGTGAGAACACAGACACATTCCCACTCTAAGATGCCCAAATCATAACAGGCAATCCAGAGAGAGGTTCCTCTAAGACACGTCCCAGGTCATGTCTCTGTGAAAGAGCAATTCTCACCTAAGCAGCTGGTATTGCCTCAAAACACAGTAAGGTTTCTTGAATGTAGGACAGATCTAGGCCCAGCTGGCTTCAGTGGCCTTTGTCCCTGGCTTCCCTGAGTCTGGGTTAGCCTTTAAACAGCAAGTTCATTAATACAGAAAGCCCGTTACTTTAAAATGACTCCTTAGAGGACCATATTTGATTTTCAGTTTTCTTTAGCCCAGCCAACACTACAACTAGTTGGGGAAATGCAGGAATGTTAGGAGTGAAACAGAGCAAGAAAAGACACAAAAAACTGCAGCTGGAGAGAAAGGATGATTTTTGTCATGCATATTGTCTTGCATGTTTTCATGCATGACCAGAGAGAGAGAATATTGGGGGGAATCTGTATCTCAAAGCAGTGACTATTGGGAACAGTTAATAACATTTTTGCTGTCACTTGTTTCTGCAGTCCATTCAGTTTGGTGTCTCGTAACAGGGCTCTCTAAGAGCTTGCAATCATTACATCTGAGTTCAGCTTCCCAATCTGTATTGGTGTTAACAGGGATCATGCAGCTTAAGAGCCAAGGCAACATTTTAGAAACGAAGGAGTGTCGGATCGCTGAGTGCATCCCTTGCCAGTTCTCAACAGCAAGTTTTTATGTTTTTAATTGTCAGCTGTGACACCACTGCTGCTGGAGGTTCGGTCATGGAACCGGAATTAGGATGAACCACAAACTCAGTCGTATTTGTTGATCTGCCAGACCCAAGAACAGAAAGAAGACGTGACACCTGAATACCAAGAAAACATGGGAATTAAGGAGAAACCTAGGAGTTCTTCATGATGTTGTATGTAACATGTAATAATTGTAATACAACGTAGGATTAATTTCTGCAGTGAAAGAACTCTTTCTATGATCTCAGGTTCATAATTCTTTATGTTAATGTAAATCATTTTCATTAATAGGTTGGCAGTTTGTTTGTTTGTTTGTGGGGAAGAATATTTCTCTTTGGGCACAAGAAATGCATAATATGTCCTGACATGAGATGTGGATGAAAGACAGGACAATAAAATTCATTTAAGCTCTAATACCATAGGTCTTAGACTAACTACTGCTAGGTCCCTCCATCGCATGAGAAACTCCAACAAGTATTAGTATGCACCAGGGTTTTTTCAGATATAGTGAAAACACTGATGCTGCCCTGCTGTGGTAAATTACACACAGTATATGGTGCAATGGCTTTGGATTATGTATACACCTAATTCCCTCCCTGTGATGGACTGTGATCTGATCTACATTCACAATCCTTTTGTAATGCAGTGTGTGGTTGCTGGAGGTTAATGGATAGCAATTGACTAATAAGGTATTTTGCTATTGGAAACAGGTGGTACTCATTTGGAACAAAGATGGTACAGAAGAATCTGAAAACGGTGAAGCAAAGATATGGTTTATAATTGGAGACAGGTGATTTAAAGTGTATCCTCAGAGGCAACTTGTTATCCTAAGGAGGGATGGGACATCTCCAGAAATCTAGATGACTTGGTTTTTTCTGCAGACCTTTTCAAGGCACAGGTTGTGTTGAGGACAATATTGTCTGAGAAAAAAATGCCAGTAGCGACCACAGAAAGGCAGAAAAGCAGTGGGGACTACCTTAAATTGATGTTAAAGAAATGAAATGAGCCTAAGGTATGTATAAATGACCTCAACTAATTGTTCTGTTTCTTTCTTCCCCTGCTACCCTGTCAGTATGTTGTGTATGCAAATTGTAGTATTATCAGAAAAAAAGAGCGTATGTCCAATGAACATGTTCAGATTGCTGTAGACAAAGCTAGCGTTGATGTTTAAAACAACCCTATCTAAAACACAATGAACACATAATTGTATCTTATCACTCTAAGCATCAGTGTCTTAACCCTCTGCTCAATGTTTTTAAGCTGTGAGGCTTATTTTAGAATCAGGTGTGCAATTAGTCCGAGTGTGTCATTATTGTAGCAAAATGATTTGTGTGTGCTAGCCAAGTTACTTTAAACCTTTAGTGCTTTTATTCATTGGATTAACCTTTGGTGTTGAATAATTATATGGATATACTTCTCTTTTTGATATCATGCCCTCAAACTCTTTAGATTTTTGTTTTAATGATATTTTGTATCTTTGACTATACTTAATGTATGCTGTTTAGATGACTTCAATTTAGTCAGTAATTCCTCAATTATTAGAAACATTGATACAAACTTCAGTATTACATATATGTTTATGAGTGATTAATTCATATTTTGTGACTATAGGCAACTTTTTATTTTTAAACCCAAATAATAGTAATATGAATAATTTAAAATCTTAATTCTAATTACTACAGAGTCAGGAGACCACGTGCCTATACGAGACAAAAGATGCAAATTAAAGAAGGGAGACCAGTAAAATACTATTTTTACATTTGTGAGCTTTTTGTAACTCCTTCAGAGGACCTCACAAGATTGCTTCTTGAAAACAGTCTCTGTAAAACATTTTAAACCTTTAGTGTCAGTGCTTACAATTTTCCGTGTAAGACATAAGGCCTAACTTTCATAGGAAAGTAATCAGTCACTCTTCAGCTGTGGTCCAAAGATGGACTTTTGTGTTGGAAACAATTTTGGGTTTACATGCTGGAAAAGAAATAGCTAAAATCACTAGGGATCAGTATCTATGCATAGGCACGCAATGCAGACTGGCTGAGACTCTTAAGGGAGTGCTTTGGGGAGATGGGGGTTTAATACGGAAGATGGTGGTACCGCTGCTTCTCAGCTCACCCCATTGCTGGCAAAGGATTTCCAAAGGCTGCTGTGCTTTTGCTAGGACCAGCATGGTCTTCCCCTGCCTAGAACAGAGACACAGGAAAAGATTCTTGAATTAAACCCCCAACACAAAAGCAACCACATCACAAATAGTGATCCCTCAAATATATTATGCATGGGCTAATTAAACTGTGACCTGGAATTAACATGCAGAGAACTGGAGTATATCACATGCTGTATACTATCCACGAGTGGTATACAAGGGCAAATATTACTAGAGTAGCACCATGTTAATCTTATTAATTCATATGTTGTTTAACTAAGGGAAGGGCCTCCGCTCCAGAAGCTGGTGCAGTTCCATCAAAATGCGTGTGTATAACCAGTAAAGTATCTTGCGGTCACTGGGATATTAAAATTTTGACAGTTCATATCTATGTTTCTTTTAACATCTTTGGCATCTGAGCAATTGATATTTAAGGTTTTATTAATGGAACAATTAAAACACCCCCTATCTTGGGGAACCAGGTTGTATATAAGATTTAGAGTTCTCCACAGGAAAATGTGCAACCCTCTTGTACAACAGGCAAGGTTACTGTAATGCTGTTGCTGTTGTGCCAAGGGTTTTTTGGCTAGGATCCAACCTGGAGCGGTGGTCAGGATCCTCTGTGCTAGCACAGACCCCATTGTATCCATGCAGTCCCTGCAAGCACAGAGCTTTGGTCTGCCTGCACGAGCAGAGCCTCATCTGGAAGAGCACTTGACTTTTCTCCCAACAGATCAGGATGTCAGGATGGAGGGAGTCTGTGCATAGGGGAAGAGGGGTGACCTTATGTTTGTCTACCTGTCGCTGACCTGCTCTCTGAAGAGGCCCCAGAAACGCTCTTCGGGTGTAGCTGTGCCAGTGCTGCAGCTCTGGCTGAAACCAATTCCTCTCTGGAAGAGTGGGTAGCAGCACTGACATTTAGATAATTTGGTTTTAGATAACTTGGCCTTATCTCATTCATTCTAGGCTGCCTGACGTTTTTTATTGCAAGCACTGCTTCCATCATTTTTTTTTTTCTCTGGATTTTGGGTTGCAAGAAATATCTGTAATACTCAAAGACTTTTCAAAGCAGAAATTTGCAAACAAACTCTGAATGGTTCCTAACAGCATGGGCTTCTGTAAGTAACTGAATACTTAATCACTCCAGATAAAACTAATTGCTACTAAGCAATACTATACTGAAACATCACACTGTCATAAATTGATATGTAAACTTTGGTAGTGCCAACAACAGCTGCTTTATTAGAGTTATTGTGACCATCTATCAAGGCTCAATGTCTAAACCTTCTTCGTGGCTCATTTTTCCCTGGTCAATCCGGTCAAAAATCTCTGTCCTAGCATGCAGGCAAGTGCTTTGTTTTTTAAAAAACTTAGGAGCATTTTAATTTCTTTCCCCATGTCCAGATTTCTTTAGGGAAATGCTTTAAGGATAGACTGTTTCAAGAGCTCTCTGGCCTTCCTGGTTCAGATGGGGTAAGCAAAATGAGCAAACAGCATCTTGATAAACTGTTGATTAGTTCTAACTCTAGAAAAAACAGACATGCTTCAGCGAAAATTTAGACTTTTTTTGAAACATAGAAAAGTTGGAAGTTTTTGAGTGACGAGTCTGATATCTCAATTTGCAGCTGCTGCTTTTGTGTTAAGGCCTGGCATGTGATACAAAGACCTTACCCAGTGCCCTGAGATTGTGGGGTGGGTTCAGCCCCATTTTGTGTTCAGTCTGCTTCAGTCACGCCTGCCTCTGCTGCTTTCATTGCTCAAATCCCTCTGTATAAATTTTCAAGTTTCTGATATCCGTTTCTTTGCTTCTCAGGTCTCTAAGCAAACCTGGCCATTTGGGGTTTTTTACATTTCTAATCTTTTGTAGTGCAAAGATTAAAGATATCTTGCCCATTTTTTTGACTGTACTACACCTTTTTTTTGCTTGTAACAGAGCCAGCATGAAAAAGAAAGTTCCCTGCCTCTGACACTGGTTAGAAACTCCCTGAGAGAGACATTGGTGACTCTGTTTCAGCTCAGTTTTTTCAAACTCTCCATTAGGACTTAATTTTTAGAACATACCTGTGCAATTTCTGACTTGTAGCTGCAGCGGGGGCTGCTGCTGGTGAGCACAACGCCAAGGAAGACTTTGGGCAAATTCAGCAAGGAAATTAATTATGGACCTACCTAGGTTGAATCCTGTGACCTGGAAATGGCATCCATCCACACTTTATTAATAAACTCTCCGTGAGCCCTAATTTATTTTGCCTTTGTTCTCTGCTGTTCTGGTGTAAATCAAATAAATAAGCATCGAAAGGCAGGAGCTGATGTTCCCAGGTCTCCACTGACTTGGCCACATAAAGTCGGATATGTGAGCTGCGAACCAGGACCACTGTTTCTACCACGCTGACTGTCGTGATGCTGAGCGAGGTCTCACCACCTTCATCTCCTGCTTCAGTTTGTTTGACAGCTTCACAGACTGGTGGGTTGGTTTGTTTGTTTGTTCTTGCTTTTTAGCACTGTGCTTCTTCTAGTGAGGTAAATAACAGGGAGGCCTACGATAAATTTCACACGTCTCCAGCGTGATTGCAGAGGCCTATGGTCAATTCTCCATCTTAAGGTATTTATTGGCACTTATTCTTGGGTAAACCAGATGTCGCTCTTAAGTGTCATCATAACCTTTCCTCCAAAAAACCAACCTCACTTTCCCTCCATATTGTTTCTGGTCTATGAGAACACCCAGCTCCTCAGAAGTCAGTTTGAAACCTTGCAGTACTTTGGTGAATTTTTTAACCTATTTGTGTTTAAAGTTGCTGTGTTCCATACTACTGCCCTGTTTCTCTCCTGGGCACTTCAAGTCTGTTCGGCTCTTTTGTAAAGAGAGAAAGTGCAGAGGAGGATGTCGGTTTAGGCAATTAAAATTTGTAGTTTCATGAGATCAGTGGATTCTCAGGTATTCTTTTACCAAGGTATTTTCAGGGGGCTTGCAGGGTAATGTCGAGATAATGGTGGTGGAAATAATGTAGTTGTCAAGAATTGCAGATATGCCTGACTCCTCTCATGTTATTAGGAGATTCTTTTTATCTCTTCTTTTTTTTTCACCCATCTTCCCCCCTGAAACATTCTTATCCAATGAATGCCTAAACATGTAATTTTAGATTGTGGGCTTTTGGTATGTGAGCATGCACTGGTGGTAGGGTTTCTGTATAATGACTTGATAAACCTGTCAGGATTTTACTAGCAATGCATAACAAATGTGGTTATTATAGAAGATATCCCTTTTCCAACAGTGGCTATTGGATCTTTAGCAGGTTAGGAATCTTAATTCTTCTGTAATTCTCTTTCTCTCTTTTCTCCTCACCTTTTCTCTTCCTCTTGATTGATTAAGGACTTCAGTAGGTTGTAGTATCATACCTTTCAGTCTTTGGGTAGGAAAAACCACTAATGGTAAATGTGTAGTTTCTTGTAAATATTGATTTTATTTCTATTTTTGATAAAATTATTTAAACTATGCACATTGTGAGCTGCTTAGAATTCAGTTCATTAATTTAAAATGCCTGTTAATTAATCCAGTTTGTTATTATATTACATCACCTCCTCCATAGCATCAGTCCAAACCTGTACTTCCCCCTTCAGCCACTGTTGTTTCCCCAGAGGAAAAGCAATGCTGTAGAAGACTTTTGGAAGCTGCTTGTGCATTCTTCCAAACGTCTCTAATGATGTGGCGGGGGGGATCAGGTAGAAAGCCACAAGCCACTTACGCCAAAGACCTTCGGTAACGCAAGAGCGCGCGTTTCCTGAAAGCCTCTGCTACAGTAATCTACTAAAGAGGATTATGCATTTTAAACAGCCAATTAGGTGCGATTAGGAAGAAAACCTCGAACCATCCCAGTGAGGGGAGAAGGAATGCAGGCAAACAGACAGCTGTTCAAGGGATGAACATAGCACCATAAATGGTCAAGTAGTTACAAGCAAAGGGAAAAGAATGGGCCCATAAAGGGAGAGGAAGAAATGACTGGTTTAAGGTCACAGCTTCAAACCAGTAGCAGAACCCCGCTAACCCGGGTCCCAGTCAAGAGCATTAAACTCTCCTGCCTTCTCCGAAATCGCAGGAAAAATGCCTGCTTTGCAGGGAGAAAGGAATTATTTACTACTGAGAGCTATGAGAATGTTTTAAGAAGCACATGAGCAATCACAAAATACATACTTTTAAAAAATCTTTCTGCCTTTTCAACTATGACCTTTGTACTGTTTCTTTTAAGTGTTTCCTTTATGAAGCTATATGAAGGTTGTGAAATGCTGCGCTGGTTTTGGCTGGGATAGAGTTAATTTTCTTCATAGTAGCTAGTATGGGGCTGTGTTTTGGATCTGTACTGGAAACAGTGTTGATAACACAGGGATGTTTTCGTTATTGCTGAGCAGTGCTTACACAGAGTCAAGGCCTTTTCTGCTTCTCGCACCCCACCCCACCAGCGAGGAGGCTGGGGGTGCACAAGGAGTTGGGAGGGGACACAGCCGGGACAGCTGACCCCAACTGACCAAAGGGCTATTCCATACCATAGACGTCATGCTCAGCATATAAAGCTGGGGAAGAAGAAGGAAGGGGGGGACATTCAGAGTGATGGTGTTTGTCTTCCCAAGTACCCGTTACACGTGATGGAGCCCTGCTCTCCTGGAGATGGCTGAACACCTGCCTGCCCATGGGAAGGAGTGAATGAATTCCTTGCTTTGCTTTGCTTGTCTGCGCGGCTTTTGCTTTCCCTATTAAACTCTTTAGCTCAACCCACGAGTTTTCTCACTTTTACTCTTCTGATTCTCCACCCCATCCCACCAGGGGGGAGTGAACGAGTGGCTGTGTGGGGCTTAGTTGCCGGCTGGGGTTAAACCACGACAATTACTATGCCAAGAGAGCAAAATTTTGGGAATGGGAGTGGGAAGTGGGAAGAAGCTCCCACTTCTTCCCTTTATCACCATGCAGCAACCCACATACAAATGGAGATTGTTCCATACCTTTTATAGCTATCACTTACCATTTGAACATTCAGATGGAAACCTGTAAGTCTGTTTATCAAGTACTACTTGAAGTTTTCATGTTAAAAGGCAAGGTTTTCTTTTTTTTTTTTTTCTGATTAATTTCTGGATAGAGAACACAGCTGAAATTATGTCTATGCATAGCCTCAGATGGTCCTTTCAGTAATTTAACTGGGTATCTAAAGAATAGCAATAAAATATTTTCAGTCTTTTTAATATTGTTCGAGAAGCAGCATGTGGTGTTTGTGTTTGATTTTGTTTGGTTCTTTCTTCTTTTTTTATGGAAGCTATTTTGAGGTTGGGATAGAGACATGATTCTTCCTGTTGCTGTTTGTCTGCTCTGCAAGGAGTGGAGATAGTGTCGTTGAGTTTGTCTCTGAGACCTCAGATGTTTCAGCTACATGCAATATCTCTGTCCTGTAGTATTGCAACTAACCTTTATTTTATCTTCCCATTACAAAAAAAAAAAAAAAACCAAAACAAAACAAAAAACAAAAACCAAACCACAAAACAAAAAACAAAACAACTTTCTGCTGGAAGCCAGGGTCCAGAACTGCTTCTTTTGCAACTTGCTTTGGGTTTAGTTTTTTGGTTTAGACAATTCATGCATCCACAATTTTTGGTGAATTTATCACTCCTAATTATTACCTGGATTTTGCCATTCCTTAAAGGAAGGCGTTTGATATGGTAATGGCGAACATGGACCAAGCAAATAGAGCTATGCAAGTGTGTCTTTTTCAGAAGCTTTTTCAGTGAATCATACTGAAATGTACAAAGAAACAAAATTAGGTTCAGTAATTGCCCAGGAGCACGCTCATGTGTAATAAACAATGTCTTTAATCACTGAAATTTAATTTTCAGAACATGCCGTACTGTTCACCTTTCCATTGAGAAAACTGTAAATTAAATCTGAGTCTCTGCTGAAGTCCTGGTTGACAGAGGTGATCCTCTGAAATCCATTCAAGGCACTTTTCTTCTTCTTTTTCTGAGTGAATGTAAGCTTGATTGCTAATGTAGACTACAATGGCAAATATCTTTTTCAAAATAAATCCCACACTGGATTTCTGTACCTCTCCTCTCTGGCTACAATTCAACTTACATGATTTTATTACTAAAGTGGCACATGTATTGTAAACTGCTAGGATGAACGTCTATTAGCTGAGGTTCTTCAGTGCAGATTATCGCATCCCAGAGAGCGGGCTAACGTCGAATGTAGTAAATACTCTCGGTATTGCTTGTCCATTTCTGAGTGTTCTTCAAATAGTGAAGATATAAGCAAGATGGTGGTTTTGCCTTCTTTGCCTTTTGCATCTCTGCAGGTTGGTTTTTGAGTTCGGAGGGGCTCTGGTTGGGCCACAACCATGCAAACTTCTCAGTGTCATGTTAAAACAGGGGTGTAGTTGCTTTGGTCTGCTGATTCACTGCACCCTCATCAGCATTGTTTTGCCATTGTGCTGTAGATCTGGCCCAAAAGAAATCTGTGGGGTTTTGCCAGCTTCTGATCTCCATTAACCTGATGTAAATCAGGAGAAATTCCACTTGGCTAAACACAGTCATTCTGCTTTAGCCACCAAGCGGGATCCAAATCTCACCCATTCTGCTGCTATGGGTCAGCCAAGACCTAACAGTGTAAGCAAAAGACATGCAACTGAATAACCTTTGCATGCTTGTGAAATAGTCATGAACTGATCATCATTTTGTAGGAATTGTTATATTATTTGTTAATCAATAAGATTAATTTGTTATTAATGTGATCAAATCTTGCCAAGCACAAAGACTGTTCTCTTCTTCATAAGACTGGGGTAGCAGACACTTGAGTTTTGGCATTGGTCATTGCTGTGATGGGTTTTCTCTTTTTCTGTGTAGAACAAAAATAATACATATTGCACACTACCTTACAGCATTAGTTTTCCACAGCACAGCAAGGAAAGCATTTATGCTCTCTTACCAGACATATATACAAAGAAAATGAGTTGAAAATGTATGTGCCAAAAAAATGCAAAATATATCTGACAGACTTCTGCACTATGCAGAAGCTATTATTTGAGTTATACATAAATAATAATTTTAATCTTGAATGAAACATAACTGACTTCTGTTTCATTCCTGGCCAATAGATGAGCTCAAGATGTACACAAGTGTGGTGAACCCAAGGGATTTACAGAGCATCATAAAAGCATTTTATTGTGCACTCCAATGCTGTCATCCACAGCTAGCTAACGAATAAGATAGTTTTTTAATATAATCCACCATGTCCCTGCCAGTGCTCCTCGCCTGTTACGTCATCTTGCTTTGGGCCAAGCGTTTGTTTTCCCCAGATGGCCATCGCAAAGCTGCTGACAGCTCTCCTGACTAAGAAGCTGTAGCACAGCAATCTTCCAATTCATTTAGCACTACTGACAAAGGAAAAGCTGTTGATGTCCCAATGCAAAAGCACTCTATCTGGCATTACATAGTGTCTGTGTTCTCAGCATGTTTGGGGCATGATAAGTCATAGCACATGCTTTTTGACATCTTCCTGCCTTTCAATGCAGTGTAGGATTTCTTGGAGCTGGAATTCAGGTGGCAGAGAAGATGTAGAAAGCCAAGTGTGACATCATCAGCAACTGGTAGCGGTCATGGAATCATAAATAATATTTTGTAGACTTTGGTGAAAAATAAATCCTCTGAAAGATGTGCACTGCAGTTCCGCTTGCTTAAACTTTTGCCCTCTTGAGCAGCCTGAGTTGCGTGGACTTTTGAAACTGATATCTAGCAGACCTATTAACATCTAGGGAAGCTGTTCCTCTCTGAGTGCATAAAAAAAGGCTTGCATTGGTCAATAATTATTTTCCATCCTATCCTATTGTATCCATGGAGTATGGGTGGATTAGGAAGCAGCTAAGTGCCCTTATTTCTGTCTCGGCCTCACTCCCAAGCTAGCGGGATGGGAGGAGGAAAATGTCAAATTACCGCTCCACACGAGAGAGGCTCGGTAGACTGTGGGACATGGTGTGAAGTTGCTCGGTCTTGTGCGTGGGATGGCTGGGGCGGCAGCAGTCGTGCCTGCTAGGATACACCCTGGGCCTCACCTTCCTATGGGGGCAGCTGAAGCAATCTGCTCCCTTTTATGAAAATTAGATGCAGCTGTCGGGCTCCTGGCAGCTTGTTAATGCAGCCTTTGCTTAGAGAGAGTCTGGATGCCTCCGCTTTAGCATTTTGCTGCCAATATTTATTTTATAACATAATTGTTTTTTTAAAAACAATATATATGTTAAATAATCTTCTTTAGGGTACCACACTCAACTCTTTAAAAAGTTGAAATAAGTGCAGGTAGGTTTTTTTCTCTAATTTGTTCAGATACACGAACATACCGATGGTGATTGTAATTAATTTGAAATTATTCTATTTGTCCTCTGTTACTGGCTGATTGAGCAGGAAATATCCAACGCTGTTCAGGTGCTCCACAAAAGGTCAAAGAGTCACTCTGGCACAAGCAGTGAGCGGTCCTCCCCCTGGTAATCTGCCCACCACAGTCATTAGGTAGTTTAAATTGTGGCCATCGGTGCCTGTAGCAGCTCTGAGTAAGCGTAATTATTTCAACTGTGTTATTTCAAGTGGGATGAATCTCAGTGCCTGAGTTCAAATTGGGTTTAAAACATAAAACAAAAATATAAAAATCAAGTAACCCTTCCACTTCCTGACTCTCCAGCTTCCAAAATACTCGTAGTTTCTCCAGCTCTCCAGCTAATGCTTCCATGGCTGAAATGGAAAGACCCTTGAAGATTACTTTATTTCACCCCGGAAACTGTTGTGGTGGAGCTGGCATACCTTCTGGTTGTCAGGTAAAAGGGCTGGTAAACATGTAGTATAGGCAGCAGCCCCAGGTCTTTCTTCCTAATGCTGCTCTTCCCTCTGTTCTTTCAAAAGTAGGGTTTTTGCATTATAGTTTGTCCTTTTTTGAGGAGAATGGTTAGCATAACGGCAGGAAAAAATAAAATAAAATGTGATGTAGTAAACAAGAGACACTGAATGCTTGGATAACTACAATAAGACCATTACAGTAGGGTCCCAAAGAAGATAAACTAACAAAAAATTCTGTCTATGTCAGTAATGAAGCCTGAAATGTAACCCTGCGTATTTCACTCTAGGTCTGTCTCTATCTGCTAAATATCCCTTTTTTCCTTCTGTTTTGTTTTCCTTCTGTTCTGTTCTATTCTTGTCATTTGCGTGTTGGGGTTGTCTTGTGTATTTATGACTCAAATTCACCTTAAAATTCACGGCAGGCCATTCTTAGAAGCATTTATTTGCCAATATATTCTCGCTTTTCTGTCCAACTGTCCCTTACAGGGCAGTCAATGGGAGAATGGTTTGCCATACTGATTGTATGAAATGGGAGCTTCAACATTGTTACCCAAAGAAAGCCCACAGAATAGTTGTAGACAGGCAAATTGTAAAAAAAAAAAAAAAAAAAAAAAAAAAAAAAAAAAAAAAGAAAGTATCAGGTTCTGAAATGAAAGACTTCAGCTGAAAATAAAACATGTTGTTTTTTTCCTTTTTGCATCCAAACTTGATTTATGGAAATGTATGAGTAAATTACTTGCACAAACAGAACTGCTTCATGTTGAACGCATTGTATTTTTAAACTATGTTTCTAAAGAAATGTGTTTTTTCCTGAAATGCATAAGCCAGCCAGCAATCAGTACTCACAACATTAAGCAATGGAAAGCTTTTCCTTCCAGTTGAGCGACTGCTGCAAAAGATCTTAGCAGAAGTTTTTCAGGAAACTAGGGAAGACATATGTGTGTTTTTCCTCATTCTAATGAAGTTCCTAATTTAGAATAGCAACCTGTACTTGGTTATTAATTCCTCTCACATGACATACAATGCAATGTGGCATCTTGGCGAAAAAAGTGTGGGCTTGAGATGTTACCTTGCAAAGTTCTTACTAGTGTAAGATTGAAAATGTTTCTATTCATAGCATACATTATTAAAAGTGGAATTGTTTTGGAAGTGTAACCCTCTGGGACCTAAAGGTTAGATTGTTTGTAACATAAACCCTTTTATTTCACCTTGTGTAAATGCATTGCAGGGAACAGCTGAAGTGTTACGCATAGCATTTAGTTTACAAGATTGGCAGATATTACCTGAAACGCACAACGTTACATGAACATCATCTTTTGCTCATAAGTTTTGAATTTTGAAAAGTCTGTTGTTCCTGGGTGGTCACTGTGGAGATAGCTTCAAGCATACAAAATATAAAAAGTATGCATGAAATATGCCAGTATATTAAATTAACATCCTGCAAAAGCTCCCTTTTTAAAATCCAGATGCTTATATTGCTTTTGACAGACTCTAGGCGGTAAAGTTTTAACTTTAAAGAAGGGGCTTTCTGTTTCTGTTTTCAAGTTAAAAATAATGAAAGGAAAACACACTGAAATTCCCACATTATTAAATAAAACATTTAAGTGGCATGGGGCCAATCATTGTCACGCCATGAACAAATGCCTTACGGTAATATGTTCCATAACTGTTTGCTAAAAACTACCAATTTTAACACATTTGCACATGATTAGACACAATAAAAAGTTACTTATTGAAGCCAGTGCCACAGCAGTGTTACTTAGGCCCAGGGGGAGGGAAACCTAAAGTAGAGGGGTGGTGTGAAATGGGTTCCATGCTGTGAAAACAGACCTTCAGGAGAGTCCCCAGTGATAGACTTGGCTGTCATGGCCAGGAGTTCATGGGGCTGTCCCTGCGCCAAGGAGCAGGGCTGGGCAGACTTGTAAGGGGGAAGACTTGGCGATGTGGCTGATGGGCTCGAGCAGCAGCTACCCAAGAACTGGGGTCAAAGTGTCGCTTTGAAATGCCCCTCACTACCCAGGGACTGGTCCATCAAAAGGGCGCATTTCAAAATGGTTGGGCTGTAATGTTGTGTTTGCAGGATTTCTGGGTGCATCCCTCTTTCTCCTAATAACCAAGGAAAGAGCTTCATAGGTCTGTGTTTGTAGCTGCCAACACATTAGCATGTGTTTATCTCGCTGAACCAGACCAGCCGGAATGCAACCAATAAGAAATGGGTCTCTCTGTCATAACGGAAGAAGTTTGGCTTTGCCACTTTTGCTTTGCTGACTGAAGTAGTGGAATAGCATTTTCATTATTTCAGAGTAGTTTATTCGAAGTGTAATTCTGCATAAATATTTGTTTAGATTTCACATATTTTTGCTGAAGGAAATAACAAAATTTAGACCAGGCAATTCCTTTGTATCAGCCTCACAGACCACTTCCATTTTGGTTTTATTTTTCTCTTTCAGGGCCTTTGGATTAAGAACCCACTGATATGCTTCTGTCTTTCAGAAAGCATGGCACTTCACATCCTCCACATTCATGTGAGAAGAGTTATCAAAATTGGACTGAATTAATTAAAAGTAGGTGTAATCTCCACAAATATGTGGTAGCCGGGGGGGGTGGTGGAATCTGCAGGGGAAAATTCTGAGTACAAGTTAATGGTAACATTAGCATAGATAATTTTTGCTTTGTGGTGTCTGCACATTTGGATTCACGAGGGAGTTTCTGGCTACTTGGGATTTTACACATTTATCAGCTATTGTAAATCTGAGAAGCCCATAGAAATATTATATGACGCTGAGATGCACCCTTGAGGGTTTTGGGCCCATAAAGTAATTTATGTATTGCCATCAGGGATAAACATTTGCTTTCAAAGGAGAACGCCCCGAATCTTCCCCTCCCGTGGGTCCTGAACTAAATTCAGAAGATACCCAGGGTTATGAAATATTTCATTGTGACCTTCTTACCTCCAGAAGGTGACGGGGCTCTGCATCCCAGCTGCCTGCCGCTCTCACTGGCGGTAGTTTTCTCCCTGTGCCTAGCGTACATGTTATTTAAAGCAGTCAAAACACTGTGCTGAACAAAACACTGCTCCTGGGGAGCAGAGGCAGGCGTGACGCCTGCGGACTGTGGCAAGAACAAACACAAAGTAAGTTGTTGTCCATGTTGCTTGTGCCACCCAGTAGAAAGAGTCACCTGCACAGTGCTGTTTGTATGCTCCCCCTCCTCGCCAAACGTGCTGGCAGGATTTGGGACTGGCAGTTTCTGCAGTGCTCCTGTACTGCGTAGGATAAGGTGCCCCTGCTAACAGAATCCTCTTGCCAAGCCCCGGGGACTGACAGCAAGAGTGCTGCTACTGATCTCCCTTACCATGTAGGGGGAATTACCTGTTCAGCAGCGATGCTCTTCTGGCCTGAGCACATACAACAACAAACCCACCACCACCAAAAAGTAAACAGAGCATTAAGATGAAGAAAGCTTAAATAAAACAGCCCTTCACAGTGCTTCGCAGTTTTATGTGCTGTGAAAAATACTGCCAGTAAGGCAGGAGATGAGCAGGCAATCTGTGCTCCGTCTCCTAAAAGAATGTGGTAAGGGCAAGGCAGGCCTTCAGTCTTTACACGACTTTTTGCACCCCCTGTTTTACACCCCTGTTTTATTTCCATGTAGGAAAGAGAGTTTTTTGGATTCATTTGTGTCTTGGGTGGCAGAGGGGCTGAGTTATCAAGGTTTGATGTCAGGCATATGAATAGCAGGTGTTTGCTTCCATGTCACAGGAGGCAGCCTTCATGCAAAGCACTCGACTCCTGGTGCCTCGCGCGGGGCGGCAGCGTACCCCGCACCAGAACTGCACCCCGGGTTTCCACAGGGCACCTCGTTTATACCTAGCCAGGAGGGTTTATCCAGGGGGCTTGATGCTGAAGAGGAAAGAAGTGGATGCTTTCCAAAATCAAGTGTGTGCAAACACTTTCTCAGCATTAACCTTCCCTCTTCTCTTGTTTTTGTTTCAGTTGGCAGCAGCGAGGAGTGGAAGGAGGGATAACAAACCCGGCTCCTTCCCCAGCTTGCTCCAGCACTGCACTTATTTCATAGCATTTCACTCAAAATGAAAATGTACCTCCTCTCCCATTGCCCCCATGACTTTTTTCTCTCAAAAAGCCTTACAAAGCAGGATAGCAGCATGATCCTCATCTTACAGAAACGAAGTGAGAGGTAGAGGAAGGAAAACGGGTGCCCTAAAAGCCTGCCAGCCTTTCTGTTATAAGGAGCCTCTTTGGCCCCTTAGTCTGAGCATGGCAATGCGTAGTAAGGCGTGAATTCAGTGCTACGTTTTCTGAAAGCTCTTATGAGACCCACACCTGGTTAATACCTTCTTTACAGTTATTTTCCAAAGGTACATATGGGACATTGAAAACTAGAAAGCTCTCCTACCACAAAATGTAGCTGTACATGATGCTAACAGCTGAGGGGTGCTTTGAAGAAGTGAGCATCACCAAAAGGAGCTAAGCAACAAAAGCGATCCCATGTCTTTTCTGGTGGTGCCAGAAAGTGGAGAGAACTGGGTGTATTTTATCCACAGCCCCACTCACCACTTCAGACAAGTGCCTGGACAATGTATCGAAGGTGAAAGATGACATTACTGGATTCGAGCTGCTTACAAGGAATGGCTGTGTGCGCGTGCGAAAGTGTCTTTCCGCTATCTCTTCCTTGAGGGGAAACCCCATTCCTGCTGAGGGGACTCTTCCCCAGGCTCAGCAGCTGGCAGTACTCTGAACCACTAACGGGCCCTTCATAGCTCTTTGGGAAACACTCTCCAACGCCTGGACCCTCTAAAGATGTCCTGCTGGAAAGGGCTGTCAGGAGTGTCTGCCCTCCGTGCTTGCGGTTCCTCGACTCCCCCAGAGGTCCGGAGCCAACTCAGCTTAGCAGTTAAAGAAAACAAAGCTTTTTATTCAGTCAGACTGAAGGTCAGATTCAAAACAAAACTCCAGAAGCAAAACCAGGTATGAGTTATAGTCCTGGTAAGCTTATTAAATAGATAACTGTTCTCATGCTTAAGCTTTTTTTTCCCCCTTTTTTAAATTAACCATAGATATATGCTGGCTTTTATAACTGGGACCCAGAACACACCATAATGCCCACGGGCAAATGCAGCTGCAGTCACATATCTAAGGGAGGGATGGACATGGGTCCCTTCCTGCTGTTGGCAGCTCTCTCAGAGCTCCCTCCCCACATCCAGTTGCATGTCCCTGGTGTATCAGTGCTGGTTGCTAGTTATCTTTCAGTGTGCTACTGCTCCCACTTGTGAAAGCCAAGCGAGGAGGTATCACATAAGACAAGATGTTGGGATCGCAGCATTAAGGTCATTTTGTGATAGGAATGCTGACAGCATTGAAATGTTTGGTATATTAAGAACAGAAAATAAGGAAAATTATCTAAGAGATGACTAGAGTGAGGCATGATCCACTCATATGAAGCACCATCACCCAGATTCCTAGTGACACTTTAGTGATGATTTTTTGCAAATTTGAAACTTGAAGCTGAGCTTCAACAGGACACAAGGTAAATGCAGTGTTGACAATGAGAAGAAATACAGATTATAGTGCTATTAATGGTTTTCTGGTTAAAAAATTTGACATGGCCATTGATTCAAGAACTTCCATTGCCAGTTTCAGTCAATACGACCTTTTGGGTTAGCATCAAAACTGTAGCAAAGACTTGCTTATTAGAGGTGGCTCTTAGCCATTAATGTTCATAAATACAAGGAGAGGAGCAAAGTACAAGATGGGGTTACGATGGAGTAACTTTATTGCAAGCTATAAGTTGCGTTGCTCTTAAAACAAATGAAGCAAGACACACTAGATTTTAAGCCATTTTCCTGTCTTGGCACTTTTGCCTCATTTTGGTGTTTATTGGCACAGGGGATAAGGATTCTTCCCAACACAAATCAGGAAGTTCATCTATGTTCATCATGACAACTGAGAGCCACGTTATTCTTAGTTTTCCATGGATTAAAAGAGGAGAAGCATCCTTCTCCTGTTGTCCTTGGATCTTCTGCAAGGGTACCTTCAGTCAGCATGTGAGTCATTATGGGAAGGATCTTGTCAAAATACTAGAGACTTCCAAAAGATAAGAAGAAGAGAGGCTTTCCTATTCATTGCATGGGGTTGCGGACTTCCTTTGTGCATAGTGGAAAGCTCTCATGGGGTAAGGTGCCCCGTTGTCCAGAGGTAACTTAACATTTAATAGGCAACTGTAGCAGACCCAGCAGTAATTGCAGCATCTGCTGTACTCTGACACTCTCTTTTAGGCTACCCTCAAATCTTCAGGTACTCTTAAATGTTTGACATTTTATTTCACAGGCAGGATTTTCCCAGAAGTTTTGTTTTTCCTCTAGTTTTTTTTATTTTTCAGGAAAGCTTGAGTAGTTGCATATTAACCATTACTGAGTTTGAAGAAAGTCTGAACTAGGCAAGAATGAGTGACTGCCGGTCATTTTCTTGTGACCTTCTTCAAAAACCTCTACAGTCAAAACAACTGAAGACTAAAATTATCATGTGGTCTAGAATCACCTTTGATTCAGTAGGACATCAGCTTGCCACCGAGAAGAGATGAATCATGAGCTAAGGAAAATCTCACAGCAGTGATTGTTAACTAATAAGTGTGATGTGAAAGGCAGCTTTTATCCAGGATTTACACGTGTGACGGTCATTTAGTTACTGCACGAAAAGTACAGAGAAACATGCAACCTCAAATTAGTAGGAATAGCTGGAGTCAGAGGAAGGTTTCTTTTTAAGTAGCAGTACATACTTGATATATATAGATATATGTGATAGGTAGGCCTGGTGACAGGGTTGTGAGGCCTCATCTGGTGCTTGAATAATTTTCCCAGCTTGGAAAGACCATTTATGTTGCCCTGAGACCATCTCCCTTCAGCCTGGGAAGCACAACTGTCTTTAAACACATTCGGGCTTGTGCCTTTGGCTCAGAAGTATCTCTGATTCAGTAGGCATGGTGCCGTTCTCTGCATTTAAACTCTTCTGTGCTCAAACTGAAAAAGCCAGTAGTATTTTGTAACCTCATTGTAGCTTTATTGAAGTCTCCATTGTCTCTTCTGCTGTCTCCCTGCAAAAATTTCAAATGGTAAATTGTGCCTATATAGACTATATATTAATCTCTCAGTGAATCACTATGTCAATAATATTCTACAATTATTACTCCTTAGCTAATTTTCTTGATCTTAAGGTAGGGCTCAGTGATTAATATAGCCAAATTTATTTGAAACACTTGAACAAGTTCACCTTGATACTCTCTGTCTTTCTGCAACAGCTCATTATAGTGAGACCATAGATTATTATAGTCGTACTTCAAGCTTACGTATTTCTACTTCAGTTTTCCCCAAATGCTTGAAGAAACACCAGCTGGTATTAGGTAACTTAGCTTGATTCCTGTTTTCTTATTCATGCTGAGGAACAGCTTAGTGTGGAAATAATTCCTGTTTTTATTAGGATTGTTTGTGAAGTTATAAATCTACAAAGCAGCATGCAGCGGGAAAAAAACCTGCACTTTGTATGATCAATGTGCTCTGACGTTTCCTCTTTGACACAGTCTGGCTGTACCCTGGGACTTCCAAGGGCCATCTCGTTCCAGATGTGCCCCCTGACCAGCCTCCATCTCCCTGTTTGGACAAGGCTCAGATGCCTTTCCCTCCCCTGTTTCCATGGGAAGGAAACACGGGTGAATAGGCTGAGAGGAAGAGACATGGTCATGCTCCAGCTGGTCCCTCAGTCCAGGTAATTGGAGCAACACCATCACGAGAGGGTTGTCTGCAGCCCAGGGCCAGCCCAAATGCTGAAGTGCCTCTTTTACTGAAGTCTGTGGATATTTCCTAGACTATGCTGTGAGGACAGCTCACGTGTCAAAAAACATGTCAAAACCTGGTATATGTCTTTAAAGGCTTCAGTTCCTGATGGGCATCTCTCAGGTTTCAGCAGTACTGAGCTCTGAGAAGTCATTGTGTGATGAGAGTGCTCTAAACTTGTGATCAAGTTATATTATATTGAATACTCATAAGAAGAGGCACTTTAAACAGTGGTGGTTTTGGAAAGCTTGGCTCTGTTTTGGCCAGAACACTCATGCTGTAACCGGACACTATCAATCATGCTCCACTTTTTGGAGGACTAGTACCCTTAATCTTAGTGGTTGCTTCAGAAGAAGTTTATTTAAGAAGGAGCTTATTTTTCTCCTGTGTTTTCTGCAATAATATCTGCCTCCTCTCTGCCCTGTGTACACAAAGCCTGTGATTACTTGGAGGAAAATTGTCACAGGGAAGGGGAAGGAACTCAAGCAGGAAAACACTTATGAGAATGACGTAGGAACTTGATTTCCAAATTAACAGCAAAAACCACAAATCAGCTCTGAGGACAAGACTACTGCTGCCTCCAGCTTGCTTGCCTGCAAGGACTGCACCTGCTTCTTCCTCAGCTGACGATGTCTGATTCTTGATAGATCACAAGCCCAGCCGAAGAGCTTCTTTGCTGTGAAACTCTCCCACATTCACATCCTGGTTTGTTTTCTTTAAAACAGGATGAAGTGGATAAAAAAAGTGACAAATGTCATCTCCCATCCAGTTTAACAGACTGTTTTGAAATATCATATCTGGAGATGCTCCTGATGTAAACCAATTTGTTTGAATCTTTCTGAATTTTTTTAGTCTTGATTCTCCATTTTTCAAATTATAAGAATGTTAAGACCACAATCATAGTCTTTTTGATAAAAAAATGCCATAGGAAACTTCTTTTTTTCCTGCAACTAGAACATTCAAATTTCTCAATCACCTGTTCTGATCTGATATCGATTTCCTTTAGTATTTCTTCTTCCTCCTTAGGGAAATAAATCTGTTTCTGGTATCTATCAGCCATTCTTCCCTTTGATAAAAAGAATTCATATAATTCTTAAGTAATGCTAAATCTTCTGTCAACAAATTAGTCTTGTCATCAGCCATAAGGGGCCTCATGATCTTCTTGGTGACCTCTTGCTTCTAAAATACTTGAGAAAAAATCCATAACTCCTGGCTATTCCTGTAATGTTTGTACTTTTATTTACAACTTTTTAAGGTGTTGTGAAGCAAATTGGTTAGTTTTTTTTTTTTCTCAGAACAAAACTGGAAGCTTTAAAAAATACCCTGTTTGTGAGTATGATGGCAGGGGCTTAAGAGAGCAAATGAATATATGTGTAAGGTTAATTCAATATGTGCAGGTTAATTCAGTAAAATCAATAATTTAGTGGCTAAAGCGCTTGTTGGAGATCTATGGGTTGTATGGGATATGGGATCAAGTCTGCCTTTGTCCCATTCCAGATAAGTGCCCAAACCACTAGATTATATGATCAGTCTGTCTTTTTCTAGTCATGTAATTATTTATCCAAAGTTCATCTCCAGCAGGGAGAAATCAGGGTTAATACCTTACCACAATTCATACATATGCCCCAATTGTTGGGTTATTAGCTGTTCTTTCTACATGCTTTGACCAAAAACTTAATCAAGAACAGTCTTTACATGATTAAAAAAGGTTTTGACACCTTCTAACAAAAATGGTTCAATTGAAAAATGCACCTTTTTTCCAGTCTCCCCCAATCCCATGACATCACTGGATATTTTGCTGCTTACATTTAGTAGGCTCAGGACTTCAGTTTTATTGTTTAAGATCTCTTTCTTGCGAGTTGCTTTGCATGGCTGGAGGTATAAACACGAAGAACAGGCTCCGTGACTAGAGCCACAGTCCATCACAGTGCTATGTCGTACTTAAAGGAAGTGTTCTCTTGTTAGCATTAATTGCATTTTTCTTTTTTTCCTTTGATTTCATAGATATTTAACTGTTACTCCATACACCGTTCAAACTCTCCGTCATGTTTAAAACATTATCTTTTTGCATGGAGTATTTTCCTCTCTCTTTTTAATTATTTTTAACGTTATTTGTCATTTTTCACCAATGCATTTTCCATGAAAAAGTACTGTTTGCTTCTAGTTAACATTTAACTGGAACTGTCATACCTAATGCTTTAGTAATCTCTGGATGCAGTGTATTGGCCTGAAGCTGCTTAAACTCAGGCCTTATGCTGTTGTAAGAGTACTTCTGTCAGGCTTTCCAGATTTTCAGTGGTGTGGGTTTGCAGATTTACCTCTTCATCTCCAATATGTGTCCAGCTGATTCTTAAAAACTCTGTCAGAAATTGCTATCATTTCACAAATTATAAAGGAAAACACAGCTCTATACCATGTGCTCAAAGCTATTGCTTGATTTATTTCTTCCACTTAATATGCCCCAGATTATATCCAGTACTTGAATACTCCCATTTCTACTTAGTTTTCTGCCTCCTTTCAAAACCATGTTAGTTTATTGTTGCCTCCTGCTCAGTTCCATCTACCATCTTACTTCCTTTAACTCAGGTTTTGAACCTTGGTAATTGTAACCAGCTGGTAATGTCTCCTGGGGTTCCTGCCTCGGTAAATTTTACTTCCATTTAGCACCTGGACACATTCTCTGCCTTGTCCACTCTCTGAAGAGCAGAGATTTGAAAGGGGCAGGATGGGAGAGTAACTACTGCACTTTGCTGTCTTGAACTGGAAGTTTTCATGATCAAAATTAAACGCAAAGCAATTGTATTTTGTGATTTGTATACGATATCAGACACAGACCGGAATGAAATTTTCTTGTTAGGCATTTCCTCCTTTCTGAAGTCACCAGTCTTCCTGAATTTTGCCCCAAACAAACAATTGGCTTCTGTTGGTGTTAGGTGAACAGGTTGTCTCTTTTGTTGTGTGTTCTCTGATGGGATTTCCTCTGGTGAGGATCAAAAAGGTCTCCGTGTGGCAGCACTTCTGTAAATGGACAACTTACCTTACTTTACAAATTTCTGCTCTTTCTGCATCTCTTGTTCACTTGAAAACCACTCTAGGGCACAAGAGTATTGTCACCATCATATTGATGAAACACACTGAAGGGGAAGAGGGGAAAGGCTGGGAATGCTCAACATGAAAGACCACCTACAGTGGCAGAGCCTCTCTCTCTCCTGAGAGCTCTTTCCATCTGCCCTGTTCTCACGATGAAAAGGTACACTGGACGTTGGCAGAGAAAAGTGCAAGACGACATGCAAGGAGGAGACTGGCACTCTTAGCACTGTGCAGAGACCCTGCTCACAGAGATGGCCTTGCAGGCATGTTAGTGGGAGGAGAGGCATTTCCAGACTCACGGTGCGTTTCAGATGGTGGAAGCTTTCCCCCGTGCAGTAGCTTTTACCAAGCAGCTCAGGATTGCTCACAGAGCAGTCACTGTTACAGGCACAAGAGGGCTGTGGGCTTGTTTCTGAAGGACTTTAGTGGCCAGGACAGATAATGCAGCATCTGCTCAAGTATAATTCACGTGGAGGAACACTAGGACAGCACGCTGGGACAGCACGCTCTGGAGGGAACATATGATTCAGGTGATCCACCAGGAAGCTCATCTAGGCATAGATGTAGAGAAAACTGAGCCAGCAAAAGACAATTTGCCTAATAAAACCCTCTAGAAGAGGTGATCGCTCACTCGACACAAAACAGTGTTTATATTTCGTTGTTCTAGTCGAGTCTAGAGGATAATTACATTTTGTGGGGTTAACGTGTATCAAGGATGTCACTAAAGGTCCAGTAACAGTGTTTATAGCTGTCAAGTATATTGACTGAAAATGCTGATTGCCATCTCCAGCACTACCAAGCCACTCGGGGTCTCCACTCAAATCACTACGGACAAGGAGCGCAATGATTACAA
Source organism: Mycteria americana (assembly GCF_035582795.1). NCBI lineage: Eukaryota > Metazoa > Chordata > Aves > Ciconiiformes > Ciconiidae > Mycteria > Mycteria americana. The sequence continues at coordinate 60,938,776 of NC_134368.1, forward strand.
GAGCTTGGCAGCTTCCCGTTGGAGAAGGGGCATTTTTCCTTTCTTTCCAAACTGATTAGCCTTAGACCTATGGCTTGGGTATGGACCTGAGGAACTCAGGTTAACAGTTTCTATCTTGTCCACAACAGAGTTGAGCTCTGTGAACATCCTTTCAGAGAAAGAATATTTTGAAACCATGTGAATGTTTACACAGAGGAAAATGAAGAGGTGCAAACATTTTAAAGGGAGTTTGTGACTCCTGTGCTGTTACTTTTTGGAAGGCTGTGCTTGGATTTTGCAGTATTTGCCCTGCTCTGATTATGCTTTAATATTTCAGTGTGGGGAAAATAACTCTAATGTAGGAATGCACCACTCAAGTGCTCTTTCTTCAACACACACACACTCACACACACACACACATATGTATGTATAAAATAAATGAAACCTTACTTTTTATTAAGGGAAAAGATATTCTTGGCAACTTAAATTGGGAAGTAACTGGAGGAAAATAGCTGTCTTTAAGAAAAGTAAGTAAAGTAGGAGCAGGCAGTGACTTTAAATTGGACATTAAACTAATCCAGGGCTATACTTTAATAAAGGCTAGTGCTGGGAATTCTTATGGATTTTCTAGCTCATTGCTGGGATGACAGAGAAATACAATAAATGTTCTATTACTTACACAAGCTGCTGGTTTTCAGAAAATTAGTCACCAGTGACCTTTTACCCTTTGTCTTGCTCTCTTTCTCAGTAAAAGTACCTGATCAGAATCAAATGCAGCCCTGGTGTACGATGGCATCCCTCCAGGCTGCACAGGGCTAGCCTCCATTACTGCGAATACGACTCCTAGCGTAGCGTAAGACCGGCTTATTTTTCTCATTGTGTAACTGTAATATTGGGGGGTTGGGAGGAGACAGGGAAAGGACAGAGGAAGAAAATTGTTTTTTCATCATTGGTTGTTATTTTTACCTGTAGAAGAAAACAAAGGCACAATTCTACATTTCTCTACTAAGGAATGAAGTCCAAACCATAAGACATAACAAATCAAACTGCTCAGAATTAAAATTTGAGAACTGTGATACGGCTTGGTGATATCCCCAGCCTCACAAAGCATAAACCTTTGTGTTTGGTTGATATTTTTTCTTTTCCCCGAGTATCAAAGCATGATGTTTGTATTCTCCACAATGAGGCACAGACTTTTGCTGAGGGGGAGGGGACTATATTATTTTGTGTGTACCAGCCCTTTGGTAGAATTATATTGATTAGTTTTCCAGTTAGCAGTGAGACCTCCTTCTGACCCTATTTTCAGGGTCAGTAGATCATAATGCAGAAGCACTAAGAGACCAGCGTCCCTCCCCATATTGCTTTTTGCAGAGTGTATGGACCAGAAAATCATCATTTTAGAGATATAAATATATTTATATAATGTGTGTGTGTATATATGTATAATCTATATATGTACAAAAAGAGTGGGGCTGGACTCTGCTCTGCAAATGCAGGTATAAGTTATATATCAATTATAATAACATTTTGCTGTGAAAAGGAAATACATCCAGCCTCTACTATACAGCTTTAAAACTGAATTTTGTCCTAAGCTGTTGGTTTTTTTGAAATAGAAAAGAAATACCTCATGATTCAGCACAGTGAGGACAGATGTGTCTTTGTGAAAGAGGAACATGCGTCTATATTTGACATGGAACTATTTTTCTGAGATCTCTAGTCTGAGAGCTCTCAGATGTGAACACGTAAAGCAAAGAGCTACAAGCTCGGCCCCATTATAGGCACTCTGAGGATGTCCCATGAGCAATCTGTTGGCTTCCATCTTGTATTGTATGTCAACCATACATACCTCTAACTAAACAAGAAATCATTTGTCAAAACTTGCTGCACTTTTCATATCCAACATTTTCCATGGCAGGTGTATAACAGACAAAGAACAAGGACAACATGAAATACCTAAAGAATGCTTTTAGTTGCTATTTTTAATTGCTATTTGAAGCTTACATTTGAAATCCTTGGTCCTGTAAAAGGATAAGGACTGGAGTCAAGGACTCAAATATCCTCGCCCTAACAACAGGACCTTGCAGAATGCTTTTGAACTCGTGCTCCCCGAGCGTGCTGTAACTGTAGGAGACAGTGCTACTGCGCCGGTAAGAGCCAGGCTGCTCTTTTCATATTAAGAAAAAGGAGCTTGACTTCTAGCAGCTGCTGCCTCTGGTTTTCTGTATTTTCTTAATCGAACTACAGACCGCAAGGAGCTAATTAATATATTCCATGTTAATCGTGAAATCGCCATCTGGGGAAATAAATGACTGGAAGTAACTCCGGGGAAAAAAAAGTGAGGCAACACGTTGCAGGCCACAGAGTCTTGTCTATACACAGCTAGCCCTAGACTGCAGGGAGTACCTTGGCTGCTCAGGAGACATCATGTGGACAACACTTTGCCTGCAGCTCTGTTGCTGAAATTTCCTTCTTAGGGTTATCAGTGCTCTGGTCCTGAGGCATCTGGTAAAATCAGCTTCCCAACAATTGTCCCTCACCTTTCCCCCAGCAAAGCCTCAACAGGTCTTGCAGAGAACATGCCAACATAGCGGCATGCCTACTGCTTCACATATTCCTGGTTTTCGCAAGTCTGGACAGTAGTATGTAGAAACTGATTAGTGAATAGACCCTGCTCTTACACTGGCTTTTTAGTTGTGTTCAGATTTTAATGTGGTCCAACAGAGATGGCAAAGAGAGTATCCATGCATCATCCCTTTACTTCCTTATCTTGTATTTCGACAGATCTAAGGTCTGGGCCTCCTATGAGGTATGGAGCTCTTAGATTTGAAATTGAGACACGATGCCAGATTTATTTCTCATAGCAATATGGCACAGGATTTCAGCATCCTGGTTTATGAACATAAGATGTTCATAAACCCACCCTTATGTAACAAAGATTATCTTCTCTACTTGTTTCTCTGCTGAAACAAAGGCAATGGCTTCTTCCTACTAGTATCTTAACATACCTGGTTTCTTCTAGAAGATTTTCTAGGATTCCTAAAGTTTCCAAGTAATGGCTAAACAATTGCCATCGTGGCCTCCTTGCACCTGTGTGCTAATCAGATCAAATGACTTCCAGAGAAAGTCAGATTTGTAACAGAAGTGAGCTGACTCCGAAGGACTTTGGTGCTGTAGCAAGCAGCTGGTCCTTCTCCAAATATTCTGGAGCACAGGTATCACCGAGCAGGATGTCATTACATCCAGCACATGCGCCGTCAGTGTTGAAAACAGGCAAACAGCTGCTAGGTGGATAAGAGTGACCATATTCCATGCACACACACTGCTTCATTTCTTCACCAGCTGGTACTCGAGGGACCCATCCCTTTCATGATGGTTGATAGCCCTTAGTGTGTCACAGGGTGCGTTTATATGGCCGTAGTCACGTGCAAAAACTATGTGATTTTCTGATGTGTTCCTGTGCTGTACTTTTCTCTGCAAGGATCATGCAACTATTAATGAAAATGTTAACAAATGTACCCTTTTTGCCTCCATGTCTGTTAGCGGTAAGGAATTATTCTGAGCCTGTCCTTGGCATGTTGGCTGAGTTCATTCACAAAATTTTGGTTTAACATCTCACTCTCCAAGCATTTTTCTTTCTTTCTTTTCCTGTCATGGGCTTGTGAACCATTGAACTAACTGGTCGATCAATTAGTATCAAGTAGTGACCACTCTGGAGGAAGGTGAGGGGCCCTGGCACCCTGCGCCATAGCTGGCACAGCTGGGTAGGTGCTGCTGGTTACTGCATTGGAGCGTGTGAAATCAGAAATTCATGTGAAGCTCACCTAATAAAAAAGACAAGGCAGCCAGTCAGCTTAATAGGCAACTAAAAAAGCAAAGTGAGTGGTGTTTCTTAGCCTACTTCACGCCAGTTATCTCACTTAACTTCATTTCATCATCCTCTTGCTATGAGCCTTCCTGGAGCTTTGGTAAATTTTGCTAATAATTTATCTTAAAACCTACCATTGCTTCATATTCTCAGTTTCAGCAAAAAATATTCTTCATTAAGGGCCTTACATATGTTAATAAAGCTGTAAAGAAGGAATGTTTCTACCATACTGAATAACGAAAAGGGCAAAATATTCTTTTTTCCTTTAAGGGAAAATGCATTTTGTTTTCTTTTGCCACTCATCACCCTGAAAAAAGTGACTGAGAGGGTAATATCCAACCTCCGTTTCTTCCTTTGCCATACCTCTTTTCCCTACTCCCACAGGGCAGTTATGATAAATCTGATAAATGGGAATAAGACTAGGAAGAACGTGCCCATCAGTGACAGCAGGAAGGTGTAAGCAACTTAAAGTGGCCACTCTAGCACGGACTATTTTTTGACTGCACATCAGCTATATAATGCACTATCCCACACCATGTCTTACCTGCACAACTGCACATCAGGACCCTAACAGCATCCCACCACAGGTGTAAGACAAAAATTTAGCCTTGGTAACATATTCTTCCTGGTACTTCTCTGCTGTTCACAGAGGATAATCCAGAGCAGAAGTCTAATATTGGATGTTTCCGTTGTCTGTTTGGATGGGTCCCTCCTGCTCCAGCATTTGTACCAGAGACCAGGCTCTCTGGGCAAAAATTGACCTTTTTGACGAATCTTCATGCTGTGGAAATTTAGCATGAAGAGTATTCTTTGTTTCTACTACTTACCCTACAACATTTTATTGCTTTAATTCAATTATTGGAATTTAATGATTGCTATCTGAAAGAGTGAGTATAGTTGCTCCTGTGTGAGGACAGGCTTTTTATCATAAATTCCCAGTAACAACTTCTTTCTTCACCTTTCTCTGTTCTCTAACTCTGTAGATAACAAAGTGGCAATTATGGTTATTTAGGACCTAAGCCTGAAAACCCTTAATCATGTGGATATTCATTGCTCCCACGGTCTACCTATTTCATTGATCGTGCTAGTTTATTTTTGGTAGGATCAAGTGAGCGATTATAAAACAAGTAAAAACCACAGAAAGGTGACAGAGTCAATTTGGAGTACAGAGAAGCGCTTACAAGCCGTGCCTCGTGGCTCTTACCCCAAGTAAGAGATAGTCAATCATAATCATTAAAAAGGGTTAGTTCTTCTGAGGCCTGAAATTAGGTTTTTTGACTTCAGAGGTATTTTCCGCTGTTCCTCATGCTGACTCGTTTGCTGACCATTTTGCTGGTGAGTGTGGTGGGGCCGGATCCTGCTGGCAGTAGCGCAGGTGGGGACTGCTGCAGCTGCCCAGGAGATTTGTTAAATCAGCTGGTTTTACCAAGTGTGGGGTCGGGCTCTTGCTGCTTAACTCCTGCTAGTGACTTTTGTTTTCATTTTTTATCTGGCAGTCGTCCTCTCTAGCCCAGACACTTGCGTGCTTCTCCATATCAGCAAGGTGGCTTTATCCACTTTTTGTTTTGGTTCCACTTGACCCTTTTGGAGAGGATCGAAAGCCCGTTCAGATGGAGCCAGTAGAGGCTGGGGTGGGAGAAGCCGACCTCCTGCCAAATCCCGTCCGAGCCTGAGGTGGAGGGAGGGCTTTCCCCCCATCAGAGCTTCTCCTGGCAGAGGGAGAGAGGGTCCAGGGCACCGCACACGCGAGGGGACCCCCTTAGCCCTTCCAAGCGCTACACTGGGGGAGCAAAACCTTTCCAAAGGCGGGTGGGGAAGGCTGGGACCTCTCCTGGGCACGCAAGCAGCTCCAGCCAGGGATGCCGTGGCTCTGGCCCCTGCTCCACAGGGAGAAGGGATCTGGCTGGTGGCCCCCAGGGGCACTTGTCCAGCTTTGTGCAACATGGATTAAACAAGGCAGCGCACAGGCATGCAAACCAAGCAGAATTAGGAATGGGTCCTGGCCAGAAAAGTACGGATTTGAACCTAAATCACAATCCAAACTTTCCCAAAGGGAATGTTTAGATTCAGGGCCATCTCTTAAAATAAATAATGAATAAATAAGGTCCCATATAGATTTTTAACTATGTCACTTTATTAACACTATAGATTTTTCAAACACGGAGGGGCTGTAAGAATTACATATACATTTCATTAGTAGGGAATTTATGACTACAAGATTGCACTTAAGGTTTGTGCTAACGCTTTATGCACCCTTTTGACCCAGTCCCTTTACTATATTCTGCCCCAATATTATTTTTCATAAGTCAGGAAACGTTTTCCATATGTTTTGCAGCATTATCCAAAGGGAGTTTGCAGCTGTACTGTTCATACTTTATCATGTTCGTACTGACTGAAGTGCAGACCCCTCCTAGTGACAGTACCCATCTGAAAGATCATAACAACGCATTTTTGGCACATTATTGTTCTACTTTTGTGTCAAGCCTCCCCCACGGAACAAAATTGTTTCACAGTTTTTATTAAAATTTACTATAAATGAACAGCTGAAAAAATAAACAGAAAAGTCTGTGTGTATCTTATTTACTGTCATCACAAAAAGAATATCTGTGCTGGAACATTATAACATAACCTAACAGCCAAAACTAACTTACAGAAATAAGCAGAGACATTAGAAAGGTTGAAGGCCACAGGAGTTCATTATTTTCAGTAAGCTTAAAAGGCAACAAAGGGGGTGGGGAGAAGAAAAAAAAAGGGCAGAAGGAAAGTTATGAAGGTACGTGGGAGCAGAGGAGCTGCGGGAGGGGAGAACTAAACCAGGAACCTATGTGGCACAAGGCAAAAAAGGGATGAATGCACCAATATCTTAGCTACTGTGCCTTTCTGCAGCAAAGAAAAGTCTCTGTGCTTAGCTTTCCTTTGGAAAAATAAATATATTGACCTGAAAAGCTCTAAATAAAAACCCATCCATGAATTATTTCAGCTGACTGTGGCATTCCACTGCTGGATCGCAATATCTGAGCTCTGATATCACAAGTTATTCTGTAGGGGACATGAGTTTGCTCCTGCAGGATAACTTTCAGGAACGGTGTTTGGACTTAAAATTTAGTTATTTGGGGGAGATTTTTACTGATGTGCCATGGTCCGAGTTGAGATGTGGTCTAAGAAGCTGCACCTCTGCTGATGGCTTCTGTGCCTCCCTGTGCTTGTGCGTGCTTTCACCAGCTCTGAATTTGATCTCCTCGATGCGCTTCAGTGGAAAGAGGTTTCTAATCGTAACTGGAAGCAGATATAGCCAAGGAATCAGTTTTAGTAAATCCCACTGAACTCTGTCATGGCAGAGAGACAGTATAAATGCTCCCCATGAGTCCGCTAATGAAATGCCTGGCAAAGCCAAAAAGGGCAAAGAAAAAATAGAAATCACAGCTGCAATATCAGCTTGAATAATAGAGCTAGGAACCAGAGCGTAATAAAAGATGAGCAAGAGGTCAGAAATAACACAATATGAAGTCAAAAGGAAGGAGAGGAATACTTTCCAAAAAGTGAGGCAGAGAAGAAAAAGAAGTGCTCTGGGTCCCATGAAATGCTGACGTGAAATGATTTAAAAGAGGAAAACTAAAAAATATTGTGAAAGCAAAAGTTAATTAATTACATGAATTTCACGTTCTGTAATTTTTAACCCTTCTTAGCTTCATGCTGGGAATATTACCCATAGAATCTGTGCTAGAGGCCGGATCCTCGACGCCAAGTCCCTAAAATGGGTCTGAGGAGACACTTAACTTACATGGGATATCAAGTACTATTTTGAAGACTCAATCACCTTTTTTCTTTTCTTTTTCTCCTGTTTGGAAATTTTGGCACACAACTGATTTAATCTCTTTGCTGGGAAATAATTGGCTAAGTTCATTTTAGGGGTTTCATTCTTCACTGAACGTAAAGGTGAAGGAGCAGGCACCCGTTCCCACCCCAGGGTGATGAGGATTGGAAGGAGCCAAGGGGCACCCAGCAGAGAGCCCGTGAAGTACAAATGGTGGGAAAGGCACTGTGCCGGCTGGCACAGGCTGGGGGTGGTTTCCTCGGCATAAAGCTTCATCGGCATAAAGGCCAATTAATCAGGCTTTCCATGAGACAACTGCATTCCACGCAAAATGCATATTTTTCTACATCTCAAAGAAGAAAACAAAGTATGTTCCTCTACAAGTCTTCCAGGGGATGGCTTGAGTTACCTAGATCTTGGTCCTTCCCGTTCTCTGTGCTTCTAAGCACTAAATCAGGCATCAGCTGCTGAGGTTTAGTGTTTGCATAAAGACTTGTACTATATTCCTGTAAAAGCATGTTCCAGACAAAGTAAAATGAAAACACTTTTAGTTAACAATTTGCAGCTACAATGGAAATTATTTCCTTTGAAGACAGCATAGTATCTATTTTCTCCTTCAAAATAAACTTCAAAAATAAAAATAAGATGCCTGGTGAAGTGAAGGGAACGAGCATTGTAAAAAATTTTTTCAAGTTAGCTAGTGGATTTTATTTCATTTTCTGTGATCAGCTAATCATTTCTTCATATTTAATCTGCAATTATAACTCAGATTTTGTTGTTTGGGAAGGACAAAAGCATAGAACTTAAGGTTTTAAAATATTAATTTAACCTTACAATCAGAAATTATAACGAAGTTATTACTGAAGCATTCACTTTTTTATTGAGAATATGCCAATGAAGGCCATTACAGAGAAGAATGAGAGAAAGTGCTTTTAAAGGTAGAAAGCTTCTGGACTTGAGGCTTAAAATGAAAATAAATAGAAAATATTTTATGAATATGTATTTTGAAAGATATGCCTTCTCATACTATCTGAATGTGATTTGCTATTCAAACACATTGCTTTGGCATAGCAAAATTATAGATTTTTAAATTAAATTTAAAATTCCATCTGCAGATACCTCCTCTGTGGCATAAACAGGACGTATAGACACAGCTCAGCCGGACAATCCACATGCCACAATTCTTGAATCAAAATATCTGAAATTCAGCCAGGCTGCTACGTAAACATGCAAGTGCATTTACATACAAGCATAGTCATTAGTACGTCTGCCCGAACACGTGGCCGTGTCCGGGGATGACAGGGCTGCCCCCACGCCGCTCCGCCTCGCGTACAGCCCAGCAGGTGGGCTCCCTGTTCTCTGCTGCTCCGTGGGCGCTCGAAATTTTGGGTGTCTTCTGCTGACGCATTGGTTTGCATTCCCCTGTTTAAATACAAGTGTTTTCACACTTTTTCTTCTGACAGGATTGGATCTACAGCCCTACTGGCAGATAATTGGATGTACAGCCCAATTAAAAACCGGTCATGACATATTGGCTGTTGATATTATCTTCTTAGCCCTGGGGAAAAAGCTGGAGAGGGAAAATGGTTTAAAATAGAAATGTCTTATTGAGATAGCTATTTCTGGAAACAGTGGGGCAGGAGTGCTCCTGGTGTAGGTAAATGCCATATCATTCCAACAGAGACGAAGAAAAAAACCTGTGAAGTGACTGTTTCAGATAACAGTGACTGCCATTAGTTTTACACTGTATTACCCATCCTTTTGCACAGGGAACATACTGTTCTTTTGCCCCTTGTTACCCATGTATCATCTTTTAATCCTAGACAGCTACAAGCATACATGTAGGGGAAAGCCACTAACTGTTTTGAGGAAGACAGAAGATTTGCCCTTTAGGTATTTTTGTGTACTCTTTGCTGTAAGCCCTCTTTGCACTCAATTAGTGCAAGTTGCCATGTTTTTGCACTGGATAGCTAAGGTAAATGTTTGATACATAGGCTATAAAGAGTGTGAAGCTTTATTTTTCTCATCTATCATGCTTGGCACCTGAACATTTATGTATTGGTCCTTTCTCTTTAATTGTTTGGGTTTGGGTTTTTTTTTTTTTTTTTGCAATAGCAGGAACTGATCAAGAAAAGCTTGATTTCCTTTTATGTGAATAAACTGCAAAACTCATAGGTGCAAAGCCAGGCTATCACACGTTAGTGTCTGTTCTGTCTTACATTATTACAGTTACCCTGTGCTTTTCTCCGTCCCTCAATATAAATGTTTGCACACATAAAAACGTTAACATACCTATAAAATACTGATACGTTGTATGCAACTCGGAATGGTATCAAAGTTTAAATCTCAATAAAGTGCTTTAAAATCAAATCATCATGCCTTTCAAGAAGCTTTGCCAAACCAGGTCCCGGTATTTTTTCTTCCCCCTAATAATAACCACGTGGCTTTCGGTGGTCCTCCCTGCCTCCCAGGAGTGCTTGCTGCTAGGCACCAACGGGCACGGTCCCACCATGACGCAGAAGTGAGATGCTCAAAGGACGTGAATTGCTGGTGAGATGTGTTTCTTTTACACCTAAAAAAGCCTTTTAAGCAATGATTTGCAGAGAGCTTTGCTACTGTTAAAAAGGCTTCTCGGCTTTAAATGGGGGTGTAGGGAAAATTAAGTATTCTTACATATTAATACAATATGTGAATGGCTGGGAGACGCAGCCACAGTTTCTGCTGTAAGGGTTGTGATAACCTGGAAGTAGGTTATCAGAGAGCTGATGTGCCAAAGTAGGTGTCAGGTCTGTACCTGTTTTTAAAGAGCCAAGTAGACAGCCTTCAAAAAAAAGATTAGCTGCAGAAACCCTACTGTTGAATGTTAAGCATGCCATGGAAATGCAATAAAAATGGAAAGGCAAAATTGCCCAGAAAATCTTAAGCCAAAAAGGGAAGGGAAAAGAAAAGTTTACTTAGTGGTTATGAGTCAATGCATGGTGTATGAACAAAAATGTAAGAAAGAGACCTTTATTAGATGAGAGAAATCTGACATGGTTTTGAGGCTTAGACTCTAAATAATAATCTGAAAGCAAATACAATATCTGATCCAAGAAAAGTATTTTTCATAGCTTTGAGGTGAATAATTTTCAAATTAAGGAATGAAAACCTATTCTGTTCTTAAATTGGATAAATAAATACCTGATCAATGCCGATTATCAGAAAACTATTTGGATATTTTATTATCTTTGCATGACTAATGTGTGTTATGGAATGCTGTGAAAATTGTGATTTCTTTTGTAGTAGATGTGGACTTGTTTTAACAAATATTAAAGAGCAGTTTCTATCTAGTATAAACATATTTAAAAGCACTCAGAACAAAAAGAAAAGGTACAATGAACAGAATACACCTATAAGTGAGTCACATCCAGAAACTTTAGGCAGTGGCTTGAAAGCTTACCTGAAAGTCCCAGGATGCATGTCTTGTACGTTTATGAAAGCAAGTAGAGAAGACAAAAAGCTATTTATTTTTTTCTCCCCAATTTCTTGTACTTATTTTAAGAAGGGTAAAAGCTGGAATTATATATTTAGTTTAAAAGCCTAATACCATAGACTTCATGGCCTCATTACACAGCCTGGAGGTCCATGCCTCAGTGCCAGGGCCAACACATAAAAATGACGATTTGATAGATGAGATCCAGACTGAAGAAAAGAAGGTTTCTAATATGTAAGAGAATTGGTCAACCTTCTCTGATGCTCTCTTTCAGCTAATGGTGTATCTCTGCCAGTGAAGAGTGAAGCTAGTATGGGAAGGGAGGGAGAAGAGGAGGATGATAGCTGGAGAGCAGCAACAAGTCTTTGCTTTTTCGCTAGACATGCAATCTCAACAACGGGATCATCAGAACCAGTTTTTCAGGGTGCTGGTTTAACCAGACCTTGAAAACACCCTTTTTCTTCATCTGAATCATATACAGTGTAATTTCTTAAGCTTTCAGGGACTTTTTTCCTGCCTACTGACAAAACAAAACAAAAATGGAGCTTCATCATTCTCATGTGTTTTTTTCCCATCAATAATAAGACAAGACTTAGGGAGGATCAGGATAGTAGTAATTATTCCTAGTGAAACAAACTCAGGATTCAATATTATTTATTATTTTTTCTTAGGTTTTCTTTCACAGACAAGAGAGAGGGTTCTTCTACTCTGAAAAGGCTCCCTGCCATGATCCTGAGAGTCTCCTGGACGTAGTGTCATATCTGAAACCAAGCAGTGTGCAAACCTACTTATTTTGTTGTGTCAGTTAAGTCCTGAGTCTCCATAGAGTTAGAGATTGTCTGCTTAGGTAAATTCAGTATTTGGCACTGATAAAATGGAAAGTGATCTTCAGTTCTTGGTACTGTTTAAAGGAATCTGCTTTGCTGTTTATTGGGTCCATAAATTGGAGTATGTGCATGTGTTTTTGGCTTCACAAAAGAGGGCATGTGCTGTTGTAAAAAATTATGCTGCTGGAGAGAACAGCAAATGCCTTATTTACCTACTTTTTATGACCAGAGGATGACTTGGGGAACTTAAGTGGTTTATGCCCACAGGTCAGGTTTCATGTATGTGGAGCTTTACAGTTTGCAGAAACCTTCTGCTCAGCCAACAGATGAATTATTCCCACCATAAGATGGAATAAGCCAGCAATAAGCTACTACTGCCTTTGTCTTGGCTTTGTTTTCTCAGTCACTAAACAAGGTAATGAAAGACAAATGGTCTCCACTGGCTTGGGCTGGCTGAAAGAGGGCTGGGAGGGATAGGTGGGAATAGGCAGGTCTGGCAAGGAAAACTTTCTCTGTTTTTAGTTCCTTTAGTCCAGAGATCCTGCCTCCCAGCACTGAGAAGATGGTCAGTCATTGTTCTTTCCCCAGCTTTAGTGATTGGATCCCATAGGATAAATCTGGATATATTGTTGTACCCACCAGAATTACAAAAGAGGGTTATCAGTATATGCACCAAGACAAGTTAAGTGGAGAGCATAAACTATGATTTTTAAAGCTGCATATGCATCTTCTAAGCCCATTGGAAAATGCTAATATTTTGCTTGAACTCTTCAAGTGATTTTCACAGGTAGCCTAAGATCATGAATGAAGCCAGGAATTAACTTACAACATAAGTCTGTCAGTTGTTAAACCAAGGTAGGAGAATGATGTTGTTATGTTATCTTTTTGTCATGGGTGCAAACATACCTGTGCATAATGTGTTGGGTTTGCACACAGTATAATATGTTGTAGAATTATTTGGATAACTCTTGCTCCATAGGAGTTAAAGTAATTGGTTTTATTTTTATAATTAAAGGATAAGCATGTTTGGAAGTACCGTGTGTATTTTCACATCATTCAAAAAAACATTCCACAAAAGGGACTGTAGCTCTGAGAATTTCCCCCTCGTTAATTTGGTTCCTGTAGAAGAGATGATTATTTGCTATCCACCTGTATTAGGAGCTACAGTCATCCAGAAGAATGAAATGGTTTCCACACAGTGTTGTAGATTAAGACGGTTTTACTGGGTACTACACATTATAAAATAGCTGGGCCTTTTAACAAGCTGGTGATACTTTAAGGATGTAAAACCCTACACCAAAAGTGTTAAAGCAAAATATACAAAAGGACGACCATTGGGATTATCTTCTGAATGCTTAAAATGAATGACTAGGCTTACAAATTGTTTATGGCTATAGTGTCTGAAGCTCTGGCAAAAGGATTGGCTGCACTAACTGATTTTTTTAATATTATATTTTGCCACTGAGTGATCTTTATTTTGTCATTGATGGTGCAATTCTAGATGGAACTACCAAGGTAGTTCCTCTGGAACTACTACTGTGTGCCTTTTATTACTCACAGCTACAAAAATACACCTTCTTGCAGGGAATTTTTATTTTTAACTACTGCCACAGTTTTCTTTCAACTAAAGGATAATGCTATAGAAACCTCTGACACCAAGCAAAAAGAAAAAAGTGAAAACCACAGAAGCAAGCCCTTCAGCAGTTCTCAGAAAAAAATGTTCTTCATTTGCACACACCAGCCTGTGAATCCCTGTTTTTTTCAAGTGTGTACATTAAAAAAATATATCTATACTGAAAAAATACCTAAAAGAATTGTTAACTAGTTACAGGATAGCGTATTGGCTTAATCCCATGCTGTTTATACAATGACTTCATTGGGAGGTGTCTGTGTGTAAAAGACATTAAACTAAGCCCAAGGTAATCTTCAAGCTTTGACCCAAATCCACAGAAATAATTACTAGTTTACAAAAATAAGTATCTGCGCTAATATGCTGACCTCACATACCTTGCTGCTGTTATTGTGTCGGGGATTTTTTAGCATGAGAACATAGTACAGAAGTCTTAATTTGTAGCCTTAGATATATAACTTTTTATGAGAGACATATAAACCAAGTTTCTTCTTAACTAAATGTGGTTAAGAAGCTGAAGTCCTGTTCTTATTTCTTGCACTTCTCCTATCCTCTCCACTCCGCACATACAGACAGCAATACTTAATCACTTATGAAACAAATAGCAATAAGTTTGACTTAGCCCACAAAATCAATGAAGTTTATTAAAGCCTAAAATTATGGACAGACACCTTGGCTTGTATTATGTTACTTTGTTTAGTCAAAACAGCCTCTTAATGCAAAATCAGACGTTACAGAAGATCATTATATAGCAGCATGAGCAGTTTGCCTATGTTTTGCAAGAGGCTTTTCTACTTCAACATATTTGAAGTGGTTTAATGACTTCAGAGCAAGAAGGGGTCTGGTGAAAGGATTTCTGGCAGATTGGGTACAATTTCATCTGATCAAAAGGATCATAAGGTACATTAGATCTGAATTTTCAGGACAGTAATATGTTACTGTGTATTTTTGTAGCACCCATAAATCACACCTACAGCAACAGGACCAGCTTTAGCAGCAAAGGGAATACTTTGCATCCCACCACAATATTACAATAGCAGCAGCAACAACAACAATGACAAAACCCAGAAACCAAGTGCTGAAAACAAACCTCAGGCAGCCTGGGAGACCCATGCTGGCATTTGCCCAGCAGGTCAGAGGCTGCAGCCAGGCTCCGATACGTACCTCAAACTTCGGGATCTTGACCTGAGCCAGTCCGAGCTTCCTACAGCAGCCATAGCCCGAGTTGGGGTTTCACAAGACAAGATCTGGGGACAAACCTTGCTGGTTCACCATTTGTAGGTTCTACTTAAAGCAGGATGAGGCAATCCTTCCTCCTCCCCAGTGATGCCTGTGCTATTGCTGTCTTTCCACCTCCCGCCGGGGGAAGGACATTTCTGCTGTTTCCTGCAGATGCCAACCAACTCCTGTCACTGACAGACAGAAAAATGCTGTAGTCATTTCTGTGGTGCTCCCAGAAAGACCTAGAGGAAAATGCAGGAAAGGCTTGCAGCAGTCATGTCAAAGGAATCCTATTTCCACTCCACAGCAGAGATCAGGGGCCTTTATTTAAACAGATAAAAGGTTCAAAATAATGATGTGAATTAGGGAGGAAAGCCAAGATGAGTATTAGGGCAACTAAATACAGCTCTTTTTGCTTCTGCCAATGTCCCGTAATCAAGAATTTGGTCCTGAATTCACTTTCAGGGGGATTAGAGATCAAAAATACAGGTGACGGGCTGAGCAACTGTAAGTAAAAGGCACGTCCAGCCCAGACAGTCTGTCAGTAGTAGTCTGACGACTGACAGATGTGGCGAAGCCTGTCCAAAGGAGCAAGCACAACTGGCTGCAGCGCCTGCCAGCATCCAGATGCTCTTGTTAAGAAATATCTTTCAAAAGTTTGGCTTCTCTGCTCTGGGGCAGTTCGGAGAGCAATGAGCTGAACCGGTGTCTAAGGACAAACCACTTCTTATCACACATTTTAAAGTAATGTGTAACTGTTTTATTGTATTGTGGTTTTGTTATTGGTCAGATCTGTCCGTATCCCTCAAACTATTGAAAGGCTCAGCACAATTACACACGCAGCCAGATTTTCAGACGTACTGAGCAACTCCTATCATATGGCATTTATTTATGGGTGGATTTTCAAAATGTCTCATTACAGTAGATGTCAAATTTTTCGAAACCTGTCTGTCCCACTCAGGCACCCAAACACGACCTGAAAATCTGAACTCAGCTGTGATTATTGTAGCATCCTAAAAACTCTCACCTTACTGCGCAGCAGCCTTGCAACCCTGTTACCCTGTTTGCAAACATCTACTTTTCCTCCCAGTCCTTTATCATTCTCAATAATATGAAAACTAACAACATTTTATTTTCCTATCAGCTAAAATGGGTTTCTGGGGAGGGTAAAACAGACCAGTTGAATGTTGCAAGGCATATGTTGCATCTTGGTCTTGCTTCTGATATTACTTTGTATGTCCTTGTTCTGAGTTTCCTAACTCTCTAGTGCAATAATAATACAACTTGATTAGCCTAGCAGCTGCACTTAGAAGGATGATGTCAAAAAAGAATCTATCCCAGCCTTCAAGTTGACTAATATAAACTTTTAGAAAGCTGTTTGGGTTTTCCACCACGAATGCACATAGAGATGTTGCTGAAAAGCTTCATTGTAGATATACTTGACATCTACTTTATGCTTCCTGGAAGACAGGGAGATAGAAAAATGGGCTCCTTTTCAACAAATTTGTGGAGAATCATTTTAGAAATTTATAACATCACAGTACAGCTGTTCTTTTTAGTCCTTCCTCCCTTCTCCTCCTCCACCCCCTTCTCCTTCTTTCTTCCTCTTTCTCTCTTCCTCTCTGTTGCATCTGTATGAATTAAAAAAATCTTGCATAACAAGCAACCTCGATAACAAAGATTATTTTTTCTGCAATAAACTAGCAAGGTCCTAACCTTGCAGTCCTTATGGAAACAAAACTGCACTGAAGTGGTAAAGGAAAGGCTGAGCACTGGACATGTATTAATGCGACGTGATGTTTGGCAGAAGTTCTACCCCTACTTGGGTGTATTATTGCACATAAACTCTGCTTGATTAATAAGAAATCGATAACCTCCATACGCAATACAGACAACAGCAATATATATATGAGCGCATGGGCTACCCAAGTGTTTGTTTTGTAAATGAGTATTAACCCTTCAAATGGCAGCTTAGTGTGATTTTAGACAAAACAAGCATGATGCATTAAGCGTTTAACAGTACTAAACACCTTTTTCCCTGTTTACATAATTATATGCTGTGTTTGTCTTACAAGTGCTGTAAAAATATTAGTTAGCAGTCATAAATATAGTCCTCATAAAACGATACTACTTTCCAGAACTGCTAATCTGTGTTAATGCCTCTTCAGTACGGGTCCTGTAACAGCTGTTAGAATTTTGTCCCCTGTAGGTCAGAGAGAGAAGATGGGAAAATCCTTAATAAAATGTTGTTAGAAGCTACAGGTGGGAAATAAAGAAGCTCTTGTGACCTGTAATCTTGTTCCTTCATAAAGTCATGGAGTGCACAGCAGCTTCTGTGGCTGAAATTAGACAACACGCTAGCGGCTCTTCAATCTCAACTTTTGCAGTTCAGTTATATCATTTTCGGTGAAGAACAAATGAAGGATACAGCAAGCACTGCCCCTGACCTTCCTTGCTGTTTTTAATAAGCACGTTCAACAGCATGAGCTTCTCTGTCTTAAATGAATTACTATATATCCATGTATTGGAAAGAAAATACAGTAGTGTTTATCTTCTGTATACATTGTACTGGCAGATTTTAATTAACTCTCAGCCTCAGGTAAAGAAAATATGCTAATTTTAATAGTCTTATAATTACTGTGGACCAGATTCCACTGTCCAAAGCAGAAGGGTACCCAGTCTTGCACAGAGCCTCACCAGCTTCAATGGAGCTAACCAGAGAGGAAGGAGCTACCACCCTGCCATTTTCCTTTTATAAGGAAGGACTGCAGGAAGGGAAAAATGCAAAGGTACAATAAGTAGAAGTCAGGAATGAAGCAGTGAATGGGTCGTCTATTACCAGAACCAGATTATGCTGTGGAACAAGTATATTTTTGTGTTTCAGATACTTTACAATCAGCCTCCTATGGATTTTGTTTTTCTCTTTAAATGATGGGTATATTCCACGTGTTTTTATATAGACTATATATACTCTTTGGATATTATGACTCTTGCAGGCCTCACCTTTGCATCCTCTCACTCTCTCCTTTTGATATCGCCGTCGCCTTTCATCAGACTACAGTACTGTGGAGAATGAAAATGAATATTTTTTCCATTGTCTTTATTAAATAAAAAAGAAAAAAACAGTGCAGGATAATATAAGGGTAATACACAGCTCTCTACACTTCTATAGTAAATCTTACTCATTCAGCTGAGAGAGAAGTATCGTCTATTTTAAACATTTAAGCTATCTGAATGAAATGGAGCCTAAGATAGAGTGAGCTTTCTTTTTATATTATTTTTATCAAAAGTACAAAACAACTTGTTTAAAAATATTCAGTTAATACACTGTATAATGCAATCAAATATTTGCAGCTCTAAAGTCACAATAATTTGTTTAAATATAATTATGTGTAATTACTTATTAGTAAATTGGTGGAAGATTGCTGAAATATGATATAAAATGGTATAATTAATTGGCTCAAGATGCAATGAGTTGTCATGTCTGAAAATTTAATGTCATCAAAGCTCTTTTTCCAATAGCACAAGGAGCACTATTGCTAATAGACTTCAGAGCTTGAAATAAATAAATCTTTGGAATCCTGTTGCATCTCTTGGGGTGTGACATTTGACAGTCTTTTATAGCGCAGAACGAAACAAGTTTGTGAGCTGGAATTCAATTGTGGTGTATTGATTCCTTGCATCAGTCATTATTCCCTGCTGATTGACAGCTGAAAATTGGTTACGTTAAGTATTTCATATGTTATATTGGCTGACATTTGCTTGCCTGCTCCTGTGTCAATATTGTTGTAAAGATCTCCAGCTCTATGAGATAGCAATATACACTGACTGTGGCTTTTGTGTGATGTTCCAGTGTTTTTCCTGACATAATTTAAGACATATTAAAAACCAGCAGCATCTTCCCTCTTGAGAAGCTTAATGCCAATATTATTGTCTTCCAAGGGAAGATCATGTATGCTCATAATCGGGTGCTAATTTCCACCCATACGCTCATGTTTAGGCATTAGGCACTATAACTGTAAAATTGAGCCTGCTTGATTGATTCATGTCAAGCCTCATCTCAGCTCCTGCAGTGGAAGTCATCCAGCTGACCCTTTTTACACTAAAAGAAGAGATTTGTGTTCCTTTCTTTCACCTGGAACCATCAAATTGACTGAATAATCTGTAATACATTAGTGCTGACATTTGTTAGGCAAGAATTAAACAAGACACAGTAATCATTCCCCTGAATAAAAATTGTGTTTGATTTCCAGCAGAGTTCTATTAAAAGGATGGCACAGCCCACCTCCTCCAAAGTGGGAAATGGTGACTATTTTCTATGTTAATGAATTGAATTAACACTTTAATGACAGATGAATGATCCCTAGCAGCACCTGACAAAAGCTGCTGAGGAGTTTTGGAGCAAGATGCAGTTCCCGTGCTTGCCATAAGGACTACAATGAGCTCCATGGAAATCCTTCATGCCGAATGTTTAAGGGTGAGCATAGTAAAGTTTGACCATTTACCTAAAAGGGACAAAAGGGAGAATTATGGTTTTCCTACAGCTAGAGCTGGCTAGCCCCAGGAAAACCAGTTCCTGAAGTCAATAGGGCAGAATTCCCTATTTACTGTCAACCTTAATAACCTTAATAAATATGACACTGTAAAAGGGTGGCATCAGTGGCATCAATTCCTGTCTCCTCCATGACAATACAATATAAAGGGTGGAGTAATTCCACCTGAAGTCGGTGTGGACGCATCAGCGTACACCTGGTATGACCAGAGTCTGATCTGATGCCTCTGAGGTCCCAGTGTTACTACTGCATTTGGCAATGGAAAACTAGGTAGCTGAAGTGATGCCCACTGCTTGTCTGGCTGCACTGTACTCTGTCAGTCAAGGCCAGTCTGTAGTGGTGTTATGATTGTACCATATGTCTATCCTTTCAGGCATAACCCTGAAGGTAAGACATGAAAAGTACCATTTGGAGAAGCACATGTTGGCTATGATGATATGACCTGACCAGTTTGCACCTCAGAGGTTCATTTAGAAACATGCTTTTCCCTTGTCCTGGTGTTGAGGCTAGATTTTTTTCCAACTGGGTTCTTGTGGGAAGCTGAAAGTTACTTGCCCCTGTAAAGACGGGCTGCAGAGGAAGCACGCTCTAGAAATGGGCTTTTTCCCTTGATTAGCCTGTGTGGGAGAGTATGGGAGCATCACCATTGTGCTGACGTGCCTCTGGGCTGACCACACCAAGAACAAGAGCACTGGCTTGGCACAAAGGTGTATGAACTATATGAAAGCAGGAAAAAACACTCTGCCAAAAAAAAAAAAAAAAAAAAAAAGCTGGAGCAGCTTTTTCCTGCCCTAAGCAAAGGGAAATTTTTTTGGCCAGTCAGGATCCTCCCAACTGCTGTTGCAGCACTGTTGTGTTTTCCCTTTGCTTTGGGCTGAGTAGCACCAGCCTAACCCAAAATAGCAAAAGCTGGTAGGGATTGCAATTCATTAAGAGCATAAGGCTTATTAGCACCTGAAGCCTTTTAAGGAGCAGGTAAACCGGGGCTGGTTTGTGCAATCACTCTCCCTGCTAGCACCTGCTGTTTGTACTTATGGTGGCTGCCCTGTGGGGGAAGGAGAGGTGGTAGATGGCTTTTAGAAGTGGTTTCTGCTGTCTTGGTGTGGCTGGAGATAGTGGTCCCCTGGCAAATACCACAGGGAATTTAAGACTTGAAGGTGCTCACAAGAAATCCTCTGCAAAGGGGCAAGTAAGGTAAAAAGGAATTAACTGACCCCTAAGTGGACATGCCTGGCCTTGGATGGTGGGAGGTCTGTGGAGACATGCCTGACCTAGCCAGGAGGGCTGCTCTAGTGAGTGGCTTTGGGGTCTTGCTGCTAGGGGGTGGTGGAGGCTGTGGTGAAAACTTTATCCTGGTCTTGCACTCGGTCTGGGCCCTCCTTCAGGAGGGAAGGGGGCTTCTGGCCTAGCCACAGTGTTTCTCCTTGGCTTCTGCTTTAGCAAGTGCTACCCCTTCCAGTAGTGCTTCCTTGTAGCCTGCCCCAAACACTGCCTCTGCTATGGGTGGGTTTCTGCTGGCAAAGTGCTTGTACCCAGCTCTTATTCTGCTTCTGCCCCAGGAGAGCTGTGGGATTGGTGTCACCTCCTCCACTGTGTGCTTCTCGCAATCATAGGTCCCTTCTGTGGTTTGTGCTGCTCCACTTGCAACTCTGCTTCTGGCTGTGCGCAGTCGCTCCTGTAGCAGCCCGTGCCGAGTGTCCTCCTGGGTGCTTACAGTGCAGGAGAACAATTTTTTAGCATCCTTATTAAATATTAGAAAACCTTGGAGGCATGCAGCACAACAAAGTGTCACGAACATCTAAAAAACATCCAGCTTCTCAGTGCAGGCACTAGTTTCTGAGCATATGGCTTGTTTGAGTCTGTCTGGGGTGCAAAAGTGTCTGTTGAAATGCCCAAAACATAAAATTTTGAGCGTTACTTGCTCTCAGACTTATAATTTCCCCATTTAAATTTCAATTATGGAACAAACAATTGTACTCTTATTCCTTGTGCTATACAACTCATTAAAAGGTTTGAATATTTCATAGCCCAAAATGGTTCATGTTAATCTGTGAATATATTGTTATAAATAACTAATAGGTGTATAATGAATCATGGCAATGATTTATGGAAGATTCATAGGTAGGAAAAAAGTATGCTGAAAAATACTTTACAAGGGAAGATACGGCAGCATTAGCTCTTTCATCCAAGGAAAAAAACCCACTGCTTGTGCTTTACACACCACTCCTCCTGGTTTTGCACTACGTTCAGAACAGCAACCAAAGGTTTTTATGGGGGACTGTACTTTTAAAAGCTTTGAAACAAGTTAGCCTCTTTCATGTCAGCCCACGCACAATACTGTGATGTCTTGTAATGTGGATGTTGAACAAAATGGGTACCTGCATGATCTTAAGAGGCCAATTACAGAAGGATACAGAGGGAGGGAAAAGCTTACAAAAACAATGTGAGAAATCAACAGTTGAATACCTTCCTTGGACCTGAAATTCCAGGTCTTCTGTTGGTGTCCCCACCATTGCTGAATGTTCCCTGTCTGTGTGCTTGCATCTGGTGAGGGAGAGGCAGGTAACAGGCATTTGAAGTAGTACAAGTCCTTGTTATGAAGCACTTAATTTTATGGTTAAGTGGAAGAGGTACAAAGATGAAATGATTAGAGAAATATAAAGAATTCTGTACTTGATATTAAAAAAAAATCTAAAACAGTAAAAGACATAGTATTTTGGTTTCAGCTGGGATGAAAAAATTTTCATCCCCTAAGGTATCAAAAGTTTGATGGTCTGACTAAAAGTGCCATAGGATCCTAATCACAGCAGTAGTCTCTTCTTTCTGTTGACAAAGATCCAGGATTAATCTCCAAAAAAAAATAGATTCTACCGGACCAGAGAGATCATATAATTACAGCTGAGTCATCACGGAAATAATTGTTGCTGGGCATTGCAAGCCTGCTGGCAAACCCAAGCTATTGCAAAACTGGCAGGTCACCTTCAAATCAGGTGTGCAGCAGGCATAGCAGACCTATGTGCACAGCAAACTCAACAAAACCACAGTCCTCAGGAAAGAAGTGGAAAAAAAAAAAAAAAGGAGCAATACAGAGCATTCATAGTTCATTTTTCATAATTCATAGTTCATTGGTGATGGGTATCTTCAGGTGGTGTTACAAAGAGGGTGAAGATAATACTGGTTGCTCAGACAATTCCTTTATAGGCGTGTGTATGTTGGGTGGGGTAGCAATATGGAATTAAGGAAAGCTTTTAAAGGTTTTTATAGAGTAATTGTGCCCAGGTAAATCAAAGTCAGTGGAGTGCTAGAAATAGTAATATTAGCACTAAAAGAAAAAGTGTTGGCAAAGAAATTTAAAACCTAGGTTTTACAGGAGAGAAAATACTCTTCTGGGCTGGGACCTACCCCTGGGTGGAGTAAAGGAACTTCTAATACTATTGACTAAAAGAGAACTGAAAAAATGTGCATGGACAGGCTTGAGTGCTGAAATTTTGGGAAGTACCAAGTGCGTAATGGGAAGTGGGACTTAGTTACATAAAATGATTCATGCTGAACAGAACTTTCTTCACAATTAAGTGATAAACCAAAGTGTTTAACAATATATAATAGGTATGTTACATCTACGTGGTTTCAAAATGACTGGCTTAATTTTTATTGTTTAAGGGATTTGACTGGTCATGGATTACCACGAGTTTTAGAGCTATGACTTTGAGAATGGGTAAAATAAATTAGTTTCTTCTTGCACTGAACAGTTTCTCTTACTGAGTAAATAAAACACCGACTGATTTGGAGCTCCTGCTGGGGATGTGGTTTTAACTAGAGTGGTCAACTTCTGTCTTGGGATTTTGTTCAATGTTAGCAAAATGAGAAATTCTAAGGTGTTAAAAAATATAAAAAGAATAAATGTTGGTTACAGTAGTATGGTAAATCCTGAATAATGTCCATGGATACAGCTAAGCTGCATAAAGAAATTGGTCCTTGCAGTGGAGAAAGGTCTTTACCTGGAAGTCATAGGGTTGTGTGATGTGCAAGTGATGGTAAACTTGCTGAGGAACTGGAGGTGTGTGAAGATCCTGAGATGAAACAAAACAAAAATTTCTATCAGTTCCATGAAAATGACAGTTTCAGTTCCATGAAAACATGAAGAAAAAGGATGCAGTCATGTACTGCAGTCCTGTACTGTAACTTCTTCCTACGACAGAAGGAAAACAGACCCTACTAAAATAGCTTCCAAAGAGGTAGCTGCCCTTATGGCATAGCTTCGAGAGGGCTGAACCTCAAAACACAGCACCAGGAGAGGATGAGGGTATTTACAACAGGGTAGAAATGCTGCCTCAGATAGAAGGGCTCTAGCATCCTCATTTGGCTTCTAGTGTGACTACTAGGTAAACGAGATCCAGATAAGTAAACCCCAGCTTCCTCGTGAAGGAGTTCACAGCCTGCACCTTGGAACATGCCCAGGCTGAACTGACTGAACTGATCCCTGAAATCCAGGGGAAACAATCAATGAAACTTAGGAATTAACCAGGGGGGGGGAGGAAGAGAAAAGATAGAGAAGAGTAAGCAACCTTTTTCAGTTTGATCCCCTAGTGTTCTATTTTATATATGATGAAAATATAGCTGCTTTCTTGATATTATACGACAATGGTTTTAAAACAACAAGAAAAATCATGTGTTCTGATATTCTCCTATTCTGATAATGTCTGCCGAGTGCCTGTCACGCAACCAGCACCGTGCATGCTGGCCTTGAAAAGCTTGCAGTGCCTCCTAGGTTTCTTGTGACAAATGGGAGTTGATACAAGAACAAGATAAATAGTGCAGAAAAATAGCAAGTGATGAACTCGCCTCAGTAACATTTTCTGTAAGCATTTATGTGAGTGTTTTTGTTTGCAAGAAAGTCCATGTGGAGTGGCATATCCCTGGATGTATGCAAGGGTTCACGCCATGAACCTTTGCAAGACAATCTCGAGTTCCCTACTCCTGTTTATAAAAGGTTCAGTCAATCGATCCGGGAACAAAAGCAATAGTGTGTGTCTTAGGTGAAGAGTTAGCTGCCAAACAGCACATAACAAACAGGGCAGCAGGTCTGCCTCACAAGGCAGCATCAGTCTTTGGTTACATTGGGTTGGATTATCAGGGCATGGACTTGGGCAATACAGAAGAGCAGATCAGAGGGTTGGGCAAGCGGAAGATTTCTGGCAGACTTGGGTTAGTAACGTGCTAGTACAGAAAACTCGGGTTATTTGCTTTGTTTGATTTTTCTTTTCCCTTCTGCTCAAGTGGTAAGGTTTTGTTTGTTTGTTTGGGTTTCTTTTTTTGAAAAAGGTCTGCGTTTCGCATTCTGATAAAATTATGCCCTCTGATAAAATTATGCCCTCTGATATAGCGCTCAGCCAACTTGGAGAGATGTCCTGAGCCATGTAATCACCAAAGGGAGATACTTTGGCAACTGCTCGCTTTCTTGACCCACCTGAAGCCAATGACAGGACTAGCATGCTTCCATTTGGTGCACAATGAGGGGGTTCCTCTGACCCAAAGCAGTGCCATGTCATGTTGCTCGGGGGAGGAAAAAGAGGAGCGTTAGAAAAGGGTGGGAGGTAAGTCCCACAAATGTTTTCTGCTGATCTAGTAGAACTAACTCTGTGCCTTTGATACAGAAATGTACTTGGCTCCCTGCAAGTAGCAACCAGCACAGTCCAATGCATACACTTTATGCCCAATATTAAAACCAATTCTTTAAAGAAGCAGCCTGTGGCATAGGCTAGAGCTCAGGGACTGTTTGAGCAGCCTGCAGGCTTGCCTCAAGTTATGGGTTCTGCTTGAGGACTGAGAACCTGAGAGTTAACTGGTTAGTTACAGGTCACACTTGGTACCATGATACTTCAATTCTTTAACGGAATTAGCCCCAACCACACAAAACCTGATATTCTAAACATTATGAATGACACGAATTTAATTTGTACTTTCTTTTTCAAAAGTAAATGTTTTTCAACCCAAGACTGAGTAGTGCAATATTTTAGTGTGGATAAATGCAGTTCCTGGTGGCTAATAGGAGTATAATGTACTATAAACCCGATGCAACAGATCACAGCCAGCCAGAGGCGGATGCCGACAGCTGTGAGTCCCACATCTAGATGTGTAACCCTGCAGCCAGGTAGCCATTATGGCCCTATTTATGCTCCTGAAATCTTAGAGTGTTCAAGCATAAAATCTCTGCACGCAACAATACAAAGCTGGATCCTAGGAGACCCATCTTACAGCTGATGTAAAGGTCAGCTCTGGGTGCCTGTTTCATAGTACTCACTAAGCAACATATTTGCCCAGTAAGGCTGCTGGCACAAATTTGATTAGATTAAAGCTTGAGGACTGCCATGGAACAAAGTCAGCTCTGTAACCACATTTGCACACATACCATTGCCTTGCTGTGTTCCCTCCGCCAGCTGCAGCTCGGGATGTGCCAAATACTTTAAGTGCAGGAGTCTGAGTATGGGTAGAAGCAGAGTGTTTGGGAGAGGCTGTAGTGCAAGGGTAGGGGCAGAGCACGGGGCAAATGGTAGCGGTGGGAGGCAGCGTGATAGATTTGACTGCACTCTTACGGCTTATCACTATAGGATGGCGATACTTCTACAAGCGTCCTCCCAGTGGCACGGAGCATATTGGCATGCTGAATAGTTGTGATTTTTACATTCCAGTTTGCTACCCTGAGAGGTATTTGCTCGATATGTGTGTGTTTACAACAGATGCAATATCCCAGAGAAATCTCTGCACACTGTAGGGAGAGCATATGTTTAAATACAATTCTGAGCAATGTGTGAAATAATATACTTAGTCCAGTCCAAGTCTGTTAGTTCTGTGTTTTTAGTGGCATTGTTAGTATTTATTAACCAAACAAAACTGAGTTCTGATACTAATTTTCTCCTGGAAATATTAGAAGCTTTTAGTAACTTAGCTCACACTTTAGCCTTTGGAGATTATAGTATAGCATCACTTTTCTTCCTGTTTTTGTCAAACAAGACAGAACCCATCCACCCCCAGTTAAAGAGCAAAATGATTTATTGTCATGGGCTACAAGTACTACTTGTGCTAAAGCTTTATCTTGTCGTCAGCCTGAAAGACTATTCCAATTAATGCCCGTTTGCACTCGCCACATAAGCTGCTGAGGGTGATGGGCCTCAATTTCCGTAGTTGCTATCTGATAGCCAGTGCCCGTCACTGAAAATTTAACAGGTCATTCAATGCTAGTCAACAAAAGACCCATGAAGCCTCATTTCACACCAATTACTATTTAGCATATGTACACAAATTGATTTTAAAAAATTCTCAGGGACTCTTCTATGCTATAATCTGGCCACATGTGTCCCTGCAGTCCGGAGGCTGGTCCGATAGCATCCCTCCCTAGCCGGTCCGGTCTGTCACAGAAACCAGTGCCCCCACTTGCCATTGCAGCTCTGTCATCAGACCAGGTCTGCCCCAGTGCTCTTTAAACCCCCTGTTTCCAAAGGAGCATTTTGGTTTTTCAGCTGGAAAACCTCGGGTTTGCAAAGCCTGCAGCGTGCAGGGTCCTGGCCGAGCTCCAGCTGTGGGTGCTGCTGGGTGGCAGGGCTGGGGGCTGATCCGCCCCTCTGCTGCCACCCCCACCCTTTCAAAAGCTATACCTCCCCTCCCCCTTTATTTTTCTGCTTGTTTTGGACACTGATGCTTTGTTAGATTTCGCAATATTTCTTACCATTTTCATGATTGAACTGCGTAACGGATGTTTGTTTAGCACCTCGGGTATTTTCTTTGCGGTAGGAGAATAGGGCTTTATTATTTGTTGCTATTGATTTCAAATATAACTACTTAACTGCTAAGTGCCAGACTTGAGGTCTTAAATTTCTGGCTAAATTGTTCTTTTATTCTCTAGTTTCTACATATAATTTGTAGAGTGAGGTTTTTAAGAGGGAACTTTCTTTATCAGTAGAAACAAACAAAAAAACCCCCCAAAAAACTCAACACAAAACAGCATGAAAACATGTGTGTTTGGCCCAGTAGCATAACTTTTAAATAGATCTCTGGAAAATCAGGACAACTGCAGGGTGCAAATAATGCTTTGTTCTTGCAAGGGGAGAATCTGTGCTTTTTTCTTGGTTGTTTTTTGGTTTGGTTTTTTTTTTTCCATTTCTAAATTGCCATGAGAGTAAAGTTGCCTGCAGGGACTGGCGGGCTAAGTATTCCCCGTCCATCTCCTGAGTGTCACCTGCTAAGGTAAGGAGTCTGAAAAAGCCTGGACACATTATGTATGGGTGGCCTTTTGTTTATGACAGACAAAGGCAAAATCCTCTGGATTACTGGAAGATATCATATAACACACAAGATGGAGTTACTATTATTCTTTTCTAAGACATATTGTGTTTCCCTTGGGCAGAGAAAAGAAAGTGCAGCCAATCCTAGGAGGGTAGCTCCTATTAAAGATTTATGCAAGCCTGAATTATTTGGCTTTAAACTTTTTTCTCTTTTTAATAAGAGGGATGCTTTCTTTAGGCACAGCATACTGAAGGAGATGGTATCACTGGTAATCCTTGGCTTAGGCATAGAGCTCCTAAATGGTTTGAATTAGGTAGAAGATGAGACTTTGATTTATTTTTTTTTCGCCCCCTTTCTTTTTTGTTTCTGCATTTAAGGTTTCACTGCAAAATTTCCCACTGAAGTAGCAATTTGGTGGGGTTTTGCTCTCTGTGTAAGTCTTTTTTTAGGTGTATTCATTCAGCGAAACAGCTTTGAAGCTGTTGAACTGTGTAAATGTTATATTAACATTTTCTTTTGCAATTATAGACATTTACTTGCTCTTGTTGAAATAGCTCTTTCAAGGGGAAGGGAAGAAAGCAGGAAGTGAGAGTACACAAAGAAATGAAAAAGTAGCCGTGTGCTTGATTTAATTTTTGAAATAAATCATTTCAACTTCTCTAATTTACACTTCTCTAAGATAGTGGTTAAGGATAGACAAACAAAGAATACTGGAAGAAATAATTTCATTTTGTTCCTTTGTTACTTTAGATCATTTCATTTTCACGTGTTTGGTTTGCACGTGGAGATTTGGCCAACGAGTCCTGCTCTTTGAATTTGTTAAGCAACACTGAGGAAAGCTCCAGGAGGCTCATGTCCATCAGCCTGCAATTCACAAATTACAAAATGGCAAGCAATTGCCTGAAATAAAGATGACAAATAATGTGAATTAGCTATTAGTCCAGAGGGTTTCAAGCTCCTGTGGCTTGATTAAATTAAGTCTAGTGTGCTTAACGCAAAGTGGCAACTGATCCTTTAGGAAAAAGCCCTATATAATCCAATACAAATTATAATCTTTTTCTGGGTTACTTAAAACTTCCAATATACTTAATAGAATAATTTTTCTGTGGCATTCTGCTGGGTCATGTTATAATTTCTATGTAATGTAGTAATTTCTGTGGATAATTTCACAGAACTCAGATTAATCTCTCCTCATTAACTCTCACAACACTTTATTTCATGTTTTCCATACTAGTGATATTTGTTCTTTGAATTCACTTTACCATGTGACTATTGTACCTATAGCAGGATCTCGGATGGAAGTGTAACTAATATTTCAGTGTTAACAGTCTGTGTGATGTTGCTTCTTTTCTCTTCTATCGGTGGTTATCATTTAAAGAGATTTTTTTTTTTCCTGCTGCCAAGCCAATGCCAGGAGCATATTTGTGTTGTTACTGTTGCTCAGCAACTGTGATCTCTTCACTAGGTCTGACAGTTGCTTTCTCTCCAGGAGAGCAGAGATGCAAGAAGGACAGATGCATTGATCCTCAACGCATTATCAGATCTTGTCACACACCCACTTTGAAAAGCTGATAGCATCTAATAATCTTACTCAAGGCTCATTTTACACATCGTTGAGCTTTTACAGTTAAACTTAGAAAAATGCATTGTCTTGTTCTGTCAAGGCAGGGAGGTCAATAATTAGGCCGCTATTCATCCAAAAAATAAACTATATGCTTTTTAAGGGGGCTTGGTCCATATAGAAGGGTATTTTTGTCCCATTTAGGAGCTGCAGACACGTTAATATCTGCATCAGTCCTCATCGGTGATCTGCACTTTGATTCTATAGACCTTCGTGTGGTTCAGCTTCTGTTCAACAGCATAAGCCACAGTATCAATCAGAAAGTGAGCGACATTGTTGTATTTTAATCCAGCATAATAGCTGGGAACAGTAATCGCACTACCCTCATAGGAATCTATTACGGGTGAAAAGATACTCCTTAAACTGTAGAAGGGATGTCCAAAAGAAAAAAATACAGAGGAGCCTTAATTATGTCACATTAAAATGCTAGTCTGCAGGCAAGTAGGTCAAGACTAAAGAACTTGCCAAGTGACTGAACATGACAAATAATAAGTTATTCCAAACCCTGTGACACACAAACCTGCAGAGCAATCTGTAAGACTGATCAATACCTGAAGAGCAAAAAGACCATTTAAGACTGGAAAGGCCACAGTAAAGAAAGGCGAGTTGATGATCTGCCAGCAGATAGGACTTGCTCTGGAGGTGCTTCATGATGCTCTGACCTCGAGGCTTTGAATCATGGGGAACATGCTAGAGGTACCGCTTCAAGCTGAAGTGCCAGGAAAAGGGGTTTTGGACCAAATCTGTAAAACAGGTGTTATAAATCACCAGGACCTGACATCGCTTACCTGGAGTTTCAAGGGTTTCAGCACAAACTTGTTGAGCTCTGAACTGTGGCTATTGATACCAGCCTCAAGAGCAGGGGAGGGGAAGGTGTTGAGCGCAGCCCAAGACTTCAGGAAAGGGTTGAGGCACCACCCGGAGGGTGGCAGGTGTTTAAGTCTGATTTCATGAGTAAAAAATCTGGTACAGTTATAATAAGGAAATTAGTGATCACCTTTGATCGCAGTCACCTTTGGAAACCGTCAGTGATGGTGGCTGCTACAGGCTGTAACTGGCAGGTGTATCTCCTGGTGATCTGGGCTGGAGACCACCCTCACTCCTCTCCAGCTCCAACACTTGAGTTTCCTTTCATGGAAAGCAAATGCAAACAAACACGGATCTGCCAAGGCAGGGAGGCATGACTCAGCGAGCACCTGCCTCCAGGCCTGAGCTGGGGAAAGTTTACAGATCCTAGTAGTTGTTCTAGTTACTGAAGGGTGGGGGGAGAGCCTTCTCATCCAGTCACTGGAATGGGGCAGGGAACCAACCAAAAAAAAAAAACCCACAAAACACTAAAGGAAATTAAGTTGTCATGAGACCAAAGGGAAAATACTTTAATGGGATGGAAAAGAAAGCAAATGAAGAATGAGACTAAATGATGAGAGGTACAGAACAATATCTGAAGAGGCTCAGCTGATTTGCATTTTTCAATTTAAAAGGTACAAACTGGGAAAGATGTTCACAGAAGCCAGGACAACCATGAATTGTGAGTAAGACTGGATACAGAGCAGTAGTATTCCTTGTACTGCATGAGCTAGGGTGTACTACTTACAAAATCACTAAGCAGCGAGTTTAAAACAGCTACTGGGAGTGGGGTTTTTACCCATGGTAAGTCATGGTTTATGATTATGATTAAATTGTGAAACTCAGTATTATAGGATGTGTTGGATCCTGTTATAGGATGCTAAAGTTATGAAAATATTCATACCTTGATTTGACAGAGTCATAGAATAAAAGGTTAATCTAAGGGCTTTAAATGCAATGGGGTGACCACAGTCTTCTGGACGCAAAGAGGGTGTGTGTTAACCCTCCACTCATGTCTGGGAACTGCAAGGGAGAAGACTATCTTGGCGCAAGCCAAGTGTGTGCCAGGACCATTGCAGCAGAATTGCACCTCAGTTCAGTGCCTGGACACATTCCTGGGTGCCTTAATTTACTTTAAATATATTTAGCTGGAGGTGATGAACTTTTGCAAAGAAACAGGAAGCTCCATTTGTGAGGTGTTGGCCAATTATTGCACAAAGGTTAATGCCATAGTTAACTTCAGGCTAAGGAACGGCAACAGCTTTCAGTCATGGCATGTTCAGTGTGGGAGCAATTGCTGGACATCTTCAATTTTGGAACTGGTGTCTGGCGAGAGTGAGAGAGAGAACAAAAAGCAAAGATTTTGACAGTCGAACACAGAAGAGCACGTGTTAAGTGGGACCTGGCTTTTAAAGCAGACTTACAAATTATCAATGCTATTTCATGGACCTCTGTCAATTTGAAACTGCGGTCACCAAGAGATGGTCTTTTCAAATGAGAATGTACAGCAGAGCTGGAGAAGCAGCAGCAGTCCTTTACAGTCCTGTGTGTGTGCACAGGAGCCAAATATGGTCTATAACTCTAGAAAAATATTTTTTCAAATATGAATAAAAGCTGCATGTATGTTATGAAACTTTTAGCAGGAGTTATTTTTTCCTCAATATTCAAATTAAGGCCCTTTATTTAAAAGCCATAATTTCTCTGTGTGCTTTTCCTGGAGAAGTGAAGATGATCATCTTGTGTTCATTAAGGGAATTTGAATATGCTGAGTGTGTTTATTATTAGTTAAGCAATCAAAAGCCATGCTTACTGGTTTGTGGTCATAATGTTGGCAAATTGCCTAAAACACTGTTCCGGCACATCTAGGGAGAAGTTTTCCCTATAATTATTCCTATTTCCATCTGTGTATCTTTCAAAAAATGCCATATCTGGTATTCTTGTACAGGTATCTTTCCAAAGCCAAACCCAGGACTTGAGTGTCTAGAACCAGCTGCTTGCCAGAGAATGACTAAAGTTTGGTTGTTTTCTTTAATTCAATATCTGTCACAAATACTGTATTAACATTTACTTACTGGAAGACATGCAGCTGCCTGGGTAACAAAGCTGCAATAGCACTTCTGTTTGAAGCACAGTTCTCAAGTGTGTCTAAAACCCCATGTTTTACACTTTTAAAAAAATTTTTTTACTCTGATGTTCATGTGTAATATCTACAAACAAATTGAAAGTAACTTGTATGCTGCTCCCAGTTTCCATCTATGAAACCAAATTGCTAAGCCTTCTGTGCTTCATTTGTTGTTTTGGGAGTTTCTTAAGTGTTTGTTGCCCCTTCATAAGGCAACAAACCTTGCCTTATGATAAGGCAGCCCCTTCATAACTGTAAAGAAAGGATGGGCAGATACTAGAAGATGACACAGGTCAGTAAAATAAAGCAGACTTCATCCATGGGTAGCCTGGCTTGAGCTTTTCTATTGCCATTAAGGCAAAGGGAAGGATTGGAAGGAAAACAGTTGCACAGTTTTAGAGACGCTTGCAGGGATTTCCCTCTTTGAAAGTTCATGGAAGCAAAATGGAATAAAGTATGAACTTCCCTGCCTGGGAAAGTAGGCTGCTTGCGGAGGCTGACTCCCAGTGCTCACCAAACCTGAGAAGCTGGGTGGAGATGGACTCTGAAGGGAGGTCATGCAAAAGTCTGACTCCTCAGAGCCAATACGCCATGGTTGAAAGTGTGCTTTCCCCAGTGCTCATCTGGGCTGACACTGTAAATATTTCAAATTAGCATGGAAGCTGATAGATGAGGAAACATCCCTTAGCTGTTGCACAGAATTATATATAACATTACTCAGCGCATTTGTGCCTAAATCTCTCTGCGAGTTCCTGGAGTTCAGATGACAGCCCTGAAAAGAAATAGCTGTTAACTGGAAGTGCTTGCCTTCTGCTATTTTTTTTTAACCTTTAGGTTTTATTACTCAGCCAGGTTCATATCTGTTAGGGCAGTTTGTTAACTCATGCAGGCGCTCACACTGGCCCACGTTCAGTCTTTAACCCTGAATTTGCACAGCTGAGAGGGCAGTAGTGGCCTCTCCTCTCTTACAGATGTATCGGAGAGATTTTTTCCTCAATTTGGCCTACAGTGATATTTCTGTTACGGGAGCTAATTGGTGCCTCGTAGACTTTGTAAAGGGACAAACACTTCCCATGTGAACATTACTGTGGAAACTATTAGGTAGAGTCCTTGCTTTGACATCAAGGGCAGAACTACTCAATCCCTCCCTTGAATCAGCTGTACGTTGCTCTGTAATGGCTTCATGCACAGCCAAAAGATTTAATAGTGCATGGAAACAAAATACTCTGAATACACACAATTATTTTAGTATCAGTGACAACACTGAAAACTATGCACATTCCTATTTGGGGAATAAAGCATATGTGATTACTGCCAATATTCCACTTCTTGAGCGGTCATATGTGGCTCAAGTCTTCTACATCAATAAATAAATATTTAGAAAAGGTAGATGAAAAGAGGTATTTCATAACAAAAAAACCTTAGCATGCTGGCTTGTGTGGAATAAAACTTTCTTGTTGAGACATCTGAAAGGCTGTGCCTGGAATCCCTGCTGCCTGCCTTGCTCCACACAAGGAGTATTTTGTTTATTACAGTTTAAAGAATGATAAAGTAGCCCGTGATTGAGCTCTGGTGTTTGTTTATCTGCATTATAATTTGAGGCATGATGTTGTTAGGCTTAAAGACTATGCTTAATCTATGTTTATTCTTCTTATGATTTGATGTATTACTCAGTACCTCAGTGTACTATTAGCTGATGTTAATGGAGCTTTTTATTACTGTTTGAACTTTTTCATGTTTCAGGTGGTTGGCCTATGTTTCAGGCAGGCTTCTACTACACCACAGAAGCTGCTTTTAATTCATTGAAAGCATATGTCACTGTGGAAAACCTTGTGTAGTATTACATGAAACAGATATCTAACTTGAACCACAGAAATTATAGTTTGAGATAAATCTGTGAAAACCCCAGGGTGTTGTTTGGTTGTTTTGTTTTTGGTTTTTTTTTTAAAGGTAGGAGAGTACATGACAAAAATGAGGGAAAACATACCTAACAAAATTGGGTCATGTTGCAGTAAGGTTCTCTCATTTAAACCAGATCTCTGATGCTCAGAAACATCCACCTAAAAGCAGAATTTTGTTGTCAAGTGTGAAGAGGGAAACAAGGAACAACTACTGTATAGCATACACTTTTGTTTTATCCTTCTATCTATTCTTAATGTCTAATAGGGAATAGCACTGGATTACTGAAGGATTTGTGCTTATTCATGTCACTATGCAGAAGACAATTTATGTGAAAGGAACCTTTGACTTTAAGTTCCTATATACTTTTCTATCTCTAGCTATAGCTCCTAAACACCTTGCAAATCACGGGGAGGAGGATTCAATATGTGCTATTTGTGACTCATAATTATAGGTTTCCCTATTTCAATATAATTTTCAATGATCTTTGTCATTTTCCTCTCCATCCTCTGATCCACACTGTGGTATAATATTTTTGTACACAAATTCCTTTCAAGGAAACAAAAATCTTTGGGCAGCTGAGCTGGCCTATTTGTCATAAATAATAGGCAAAAAGTTTCCCCAGCTGTGTAAATCACACACAAAGTTTTGGGTGGGGAGATGGAGAGTAAAACTACTGAAAATGAGGGGTTTGCCATATGTAAAAAAACCTAGAAATGAACAGTAATTTTTTTCACTAACCAGTATGGGTCACATCTCTTGGGCTAAAAACCACAGGAGCCAAGACACCACTTCCTTCCTCCCCACTCATGCGTCTCCCTATATGCAGCACCTCTTTGAAACCTGGGAAACCCTAGGGAGGGTTAGATATACCCTCAGAGCAGCGAGGGGTTGTGCTTATAGTGCAAAGTTTTGTTATAGTGTAGGGCTCTGCCAATTCGTTCAGGTTAAAGGCCTTTTTTTTGTAATGCAGGTGACAATATTGCCAGAATTGGTCATCAAACTAGCTAAAATCTGGAAAAAAACTTAGTAAAAAGAAATGTTATCAATAATCTTAACAAAAGGTGGGACTGCTCAGTAGTCCAAATGAGCCAAATAATGGCGTAACTGATGTTTATCAGATACTTGTTTTCTTGGTATTGTTATCTGAATCTCACAGAGATGTCACTGTAATTACAAACAGGGTACCAAAGTGGTGCTGTGATAAACCAGGCTCCTGTTATAAAGGAACCATAAAGCAATAGGTGGTTATGTCCTTCATAGTTCTTTGCTTTTTAATAGCAGGTGTTAACATTGCATAGTACCAAAAATTCCATGAACATTTTTTAAAAGATATTTACCGATGCATCACAAACTTACATTTTCAAGTAAAAATCTTGACAAAGCAAACCACAAGGAAGATTGTCTTGTTCACTTCTGGGCCCTCAAAACTTTGGGATCGTGTTAATTAGCTGCAGATAATCATCAACATAGAGAGGCCGTAGACATCCATGGAAGTGATGAAGGCACAAAACTCTTGTGTGAGCAAGTGCAGATTGACCACCTACAGCTATGTGCATCTACATTTAAAATATGACTGAATTCTTGAAAATTTTATTGTAGTAAATGTTAGTGCTAGTTAACTAGTTCTTTTAGCAGACGTATAGAGCAAGTCATACATAAATATAATTTCCCCAGTCTTTGTGTGGTCTTATTTAGGTTGGTTTTGGTCCTTTGAAGCAGTGGCTCTTTCTCCTTACACATAACTATATCATAAAAATTTTAACTTGTATTTACAATAACAGCTATTTGATCATCCAACCTTCACACTTTCAACTGCTTGTATGAGGTCTTTGGTTTTGCTGTGATTCTCTGTTTACTGCCAAACACATGATGATACCAGAAACTAATGAAGTCACCGAAATAAATTTTTAAGCATGGATTTATGTTCCTAATAGTATTTGCACATCTATACAAATCTACTGGTCTCACAGAATCACTTCAATTCAAAATTCCTGCCCATGTAAATATCCCTGTCTCAACTGGGTGCTTGTTGCAAGGAAGAAACACTTTGGAAATATTATCTAGAAATTCCAGGAAGGGAAAAAAGAAGCGCACAGAAAATGTTGGTATCTTCCTGCCACCTTACTTCACTGAGATCTCTCGTGCATTTCTGTGGTTCTAGTCTCAGAAAAATGCCCTTTCCTGCATTGAGATCCCAAGGAAAAAAACTGATCTGCTAACTTTTTCGTGCGCTCCTCAGCCCAATTTCAAAGGACCTTCTTGGCCTTCTCAGAAGGTTAGAGTGTGTAGTCCAGAAAAGATGCTCTTGGTAACCTTTGATGCAAACTATGGATGCTTTATGCACTCATGACTGAGAAGTTTCTCCCTGAATTTAATCTTTGTACGTGGTAATTTTACCAGTACTTACAGTCTTGCTTAATTTTGAAAGCTGCAGCAGGCTCGCTGACTTTAGTGAAAGATGAGTGAAGCATTTGTAATGCTGAGACTATTGCTGGGGTTTGGAAGAGACAACTGGCTGTGTGATAAGGCAAGCAGTGCGACTGCTACATTATCACCAGCCAAAAGTGTAGAGTGGGGGGACGTGTTGGAAAAATTACAGTTGAACTTAAGTAGGTGTCGGGAGGTTTTGTTTGGGCATATACCAAAGCCATTGATTATGAAGAGATTTACTGTTCAAGGCTCTTTATTTACAATATAACCGAAGTCAACTATTGCAGTCCTAAAGCAAGGACTGTGATTTTTAGAGGTTTTTAATGGACTTCTGTGGAGTCGCAAGCATAAACTTTGAAATAACATTGGATAAGAAAGGCAATATCCTTTCCTTTCCACATATTTGTTGTGTTGCATTCTGCTCTCTGTTACACAAGGTTTAAATCTGGAGTTAGCTCCGTGATGTTCAAAGCGTTGATCCCCCATATACACCAGAGTAACTGACAGCAGAAATGGGGCCAGACAACTTATTAAACTCTTTAGAGGTTGAGCCTACCCTACCCACTGCCTTTTTTCAAAGTTATCTTATGATTGGCTAGTTTCAGCAGAGCCTCACATGTCATTTTCAGTGCAATCTTTGCTTATTTTTTTCCCTTATAGTATGTTTTCCCCTTGTAGGCTGTACCAGTAGATTTTGCAACACAGAACACCAGAAAAACGTGCTAAGTTCTTCAGATTGATACTAGGGAGGAAGACGATGTTACTCTGCATACGTGGCACTTCTTCTGATGCTGGCAAAATATGTAAATTCATATCACTGATTCTTTCAGTTTGCATTGCTTCCTTTTTGGGGGGAAGGGTAATAAGGTGGGAAGATAAATGTGGATTGAACAAGCAGGTAAAGGGGCTGGTCCAAAATAGCATCACTAGAAGGGAACGCGCTGATGAATTGCAAGCTGTGAGGAGTAACAGACTTCAACAACACCTAGGCTCCACAGGGAAGCAAGATCATGACAAAACACTCACAAATGGAGTCCTAAAGAGAAAAACCTAAGTGAAATTACGCATATGTGTCCAAGGGTCTTTCAATAATCAAATAAGGTGCTAACTGTATCTTGAAAGTTATGTTTCTACCAGTTTGGGCAAGGAATTTTCATAAGCTCATGCATGCTTTTAAGGACTTAAAATAGTATCAATAACATTTCTTGACTAGGTAGACTGCCATGAAAGCTCTTTTTTCCTTTTTTTTAATGCATAGAATGTTAACAGTTAACTGGGTTTTGTAGACAGAACAGGCCCACGCCTTATCTCCCTGGCATGCCAGAATTGAGTAGCGCAGAAAGAAGTCTGTAAAGCACAAAGCAGCTTGTGCAGATGGCTGCTACGCACATGAAGGAACACTACCAGGTATAGCTGCTACTGCCTTAAATATTTCAAATATTTCTCTAGCACAGCATTAGCAATTTGTGGTTTACCAGTAAGGCTTCCATGCCCAGGCTCTCAAGAAAGTGTCTGAGTTTATTTTTTACTGAGGCTTTTGCCACTATCTTATGTACATAATTATGTAAACCCATGGATGGAAAACATCTTTAACATCCATTTATGTACAAATGCGTATTTCATGGTTTATAATACAGGAACAGAAAAGAACAACGCTGTACTGTGGCAGCCTTTTCTGCCGATGTCAGTATTCGAAATAATTTCATTAAAATACAATGGATAATCTCAGTGTATGGTACATGTAACTGCTAATTTTATTTTATTCCAGTGAAAATTAGCAGCAAATGCTGAGCCAAACACTGTAGACTTAGGCAGGTCTTAGCAGCAAATAAAAGTTGCTGATATGCAGCCAAGTGTGTGTAGGTGCTCTTCCCACAGCAACAGAGGAGTTGAAGTTACGCTGCTAACTACTTAT
Organism: Mycteria americana; assembly: GCF_035582795.1. Lineage (NCBI taxonomy): Eukaryota > Metazoa > Chordata > Aves > Ciconiiformes > Ciconiidae > Mycteria > Mycteria americana. The sequence continues at coordinate 60,977,253 of NC_134368.1, forward strand.
CTGCAAGCCTTTTGCCAACGATGGCAATGTTTTATGTAAAGTGTTATCTGTGTCTACAACTTATTATTTAGGTAGCATCTGTGTTATACACTAGAAAAATCTCCTGAGTCTGTACTAAGTGGGAGGGATGAGTTACCATTCTTGAGCAAAATTGGGTTGTTCAGCTCTCCTAAGTTGCGTGATTTTTTTCAAGCAGGCAGTGTTCTCTGCGTAATGAACGGAAGAGTTTGATTTCTGGACTTTCTAAAAGACTAAGTTATGTGTCAGGACTTAGAGGAAGAAGGAAATATTGCCAAAGAGGCCGTAAAGGTGTAAAAAGCTGCACAGGGAAAGAAGAAAGGACAATTATTCTCCTTTGCAAATGAATGAATGAGAAAAAATAAAGGATGAGAGCTTATATTAGATGAGAAAGTGTAGTATAACCCGTGGAAAAAAAAAATTGACCATATATGAGATTAGCCTTACTTCCTTAATATTCCTCTTTAGCTTTTTCTCTAATGCGTACCTCTAACAGTATTAGTCACCTTTTGTTAACTGGTTTTAGTATGTAAAAAAAGAAAGGAAAAAAAACTTTAATCTTTTCAGTAGGTTATAGGTTCAGGAGGTTACTCAGGTCAGTTCTCTGGTAACAATTATTTTTCACAGAGAAACTGTTAACCTCAGCCTGATGCAAGAAGTGGAGAACTTAATCTATTTTAAAAAATCATTTATCACTGTAGGGTAACTTTGACAGATGTGGCAGAGTTAGTGGCAAAACCCTGGGCTTTTCTGGTCAACAGCAAAATACCAGTTGCTTTCAGGGTGCCAGGAGTGCACGTCGCAGGCTGAGTATCAGCTAGGGAAATCTGAAGTAACCTTTCAACTCAAGAAGCATTTCCTTGTAGGAGAAGCCCAGTGCATTTTGGAGCAGCAGTTTGGGATAGCTTGCTCTGCTGCCACCTTCATGGTCCATAAATGAAGACTTCATGCTGTTGATCTGGTTTCTCGCAAAAGAATTAAGTTCTTTTCTCCCCTTTGAGCACATGACAGAGCAAAGAGATCAAACTGTACTAAAGTGAGAAAGCAATTGGTGGAAATGACAATGCTCTGTCATCCTGTATTCACTGTGGTTTTGATGACAGTCTGTTAAAAATGAAGAATTAGGTCAATAGGAATGCTGAAAGCTTTCTGTTGTGGTGTGCTGCTAATGATCATCATGGCAATCATCTTATTGATGTGAGAGACAGTTTAAACATTGGCCGTTCAAAGCTGAAGTGAAGCTAATTAACCATCCACTCTGCTGTGGCATGGCTAGTTAGATATAGGATTCCTACACAACTTGAAACTTCATAAGAAGAAAGAGGTCTTTTTCACCCATGACTTAAGGAAACAAAAATAATTTGTTTTAAAAAAAAAACTTAAGAGATTTCCAAATAAACCCCCATATCTCTTGTTAGCTTTTTAATACCTGCTGAGAGGAGTCCTGGTACTCTAGTACCAGAGTATATGTTCTGGTACATATTAGGATACAGTTATGTTCTAAAATACAGGATGCCTTCACTTCAGTCATCTAAGAATGAGAAAACTTTTTTCACTTACACGAGCATGGATACACACACACCCCCCCCAAGGTTTGATAATGAAATAATCCTGTTCGATCAATTTTTTTTTTTCTTTTTAAGATCACAAGTAGTTTTACACACTGGAGTTGCAGTATGCTGCTACAGACTTAACTGATGAACTAAAAGTTAAGTATATTTAGTCTTATTATTTTTACTTGATCTTCACCTCTGTAAACTGGTACTGAGTTACTGGGAGTTTGCCTAAAAAGGACTAAGTTTAATAATAATAATAATGATAAAAAGTCCAACTGATCTGGGAAAATAAAGGGATGATTTCCCAAGGTAAGTAAATAAGAGCTGTCTGAAAATAATTGATTGAGAGAGGGGGAAGAAAGTGTTTGAATTTTTGAGAAAATCAGATATAGGAAAGGGAGGAGGACTCTTTGTACTGGACAACGATAATAAATCAAGAAACAATTGGGCATAAGTTCAAAAGAAAAACAGAGAAAGATTCACTGGTAAGCTCCAGCAGATTAGCTCTGGTAATGCAGACTGGCCATAAACTCAGTTTTAACACTCCGAGTAAGTCAGGCTTGCAGCTGCTTTGCATCATCTGAGCGCTGCAAACCCTTGCAGCAAGCCAGTTGCAGCATACCAGTGAATCTAGCCTCTTACGTGGTTATTCAGATAACGCTTTTTTCACACAGTATAAGAGCAGTCTTAGTACAAATGTGCAAGTGGCAGCCTGAGAAACAAGCACAGTTGTCTCACCTTTTCATAAATTGTGCAAGTGTCTGCTTGCAAGAAAGAGCAGGGAGCAAGCACAGTTGGGCACTGCACTTTTGTCTTTCCCCGCCTTCTCCTGCCGGGGAAGCTTGCTCTGTCTCAGTCTCACTCTCCTCTATAAAGACTGGCATGTAAACATGTGCCAAACTGTATGGGCTAGTTATGTTAGAGGTGAATATCCAAGAAGGATCACAACAAGACCATCACACTACTTTCTTGTATAACTTGCAGAAGGCTGAGTTCACATGTTAGTCCTCTATACTAACCCAGTGTGCCCCATGGCCAAGGCTTTCATTCTTTTTTTGCTTTTAAGCACTTTAAGCACCAAGTCTTTTAAGATTTTTTTTTTTTTTTTTTTAAGAAGAGTGGCACTCATCTGTCCTTGCCAGTTCCCTTTGTTTCCACCCCACACACACTTTTGCACCCACTGGCCCGTTTTGACTTGAGCTGACAAAGAGCTGAAGATATCAGAGACGATGCTTGCACAAGATTTATGAATCTTTGAGGAACAATTAAGGGAATGAAATGCAAAATTAGCATTATATTTCCACACCCCTCTTACAAAGATGCAGTGGTAACTGCTTACCCCTTATAAGAGGTAGCTACTGTCTCATCGATGGACGGAGCTGGTTCTGTCTAGCCGCAATGCACATGTCACCCACTTGACAGCTACAGCTTTTGAAAGGGAAGAGGTGTTGGGGGACAAAGATGAGTCTGGGGATCACTAAAGAAGATGTAGAGCACAAATGTGTTGGAAACCAGGCTTTGCCAGTCCTGTATGTTATGGAACAGTTGGATAGATCTGTACCTAAATTAGCCTACTCTTTTCCATACAGTATTTTAATCTAAGTTGACTTTCTTAACTGACAAATAAGATTAACTGTAATGACTGCAAATATAGGGATTTCATCCTTTCTGCTTCTTAGTTACTTCAGGTAACAATTTCTGTGGCTGCAGATTTGAGGTTGTGTTGCTCATTGCCAAGCAGAGAGAAGCAGGCTCAGCACTGCTGTGTGAAATAGCAACAGCAGAGTTTCCTGAAAGCGTTGGTGAGAACATGGCACCTTGCTCTTCACAAAGGGCAAGACTGTGCTGACTTTACTCCTGTTTATTAGCATGGTGCTTGACAGGTCACACTTACAGCAGCACAGCTGTAAGCAACCTTGAGATTCCCTGCTGCTTGTATGACACTACAGAGACTGCCGTTGACATGTGTGACTTGGGCAAAGCTACAGATAGTGGGTTTTTCGGTGTTACTGTATATAGCATGCTGACCTGCATGTGTAATATCTTGTAGGAGAAAATACTCCTACCATGGCCTTTTAGTAAAATATCTATTATGATTTTTAAAATCAAATTAGAGATTGTACATAAGCATTCTCATTACTTATTCATCTTGTGAGATGCACTTTCACTCACTTAAAAACCGTCTTTCTGGACCCTTAAGTGTCCTTCCTGTAGTATCTAATGTTAGCCTTACCATTTATTAAATGACGTGGTTTTTCCCCTTTTGCTTGTGTATGGATCAGGAGCATAGGAGAGATCCTCACCTCCTCAGTGGTACAAGCTGAACAGAGAATACGAAGGGGTCTGCTGTGCATCCTTTCGAAATGGGAGTTTTTTTCCTTGCACTAGTTTGCAGCGCAGATGTACCTGCACAGATGTTGCTGGCAGAGTGAGCCCCACGCTGTTCCGCAAACACCCGGGGCAGCACATCATATGCCAGGGCAAAAGGGCAGGAGTCATTAAGACAATATGTGATTTGACTGTCCTCACCTGGTAATCAGTCTCTAGAGAAGGATACACAGTTTGTTTTACCCCAAAGTGGTGCTGAGCCCATGTCAGGGAGCGGGGAGATGTTATTGGCACGCTGACAAACCCTCACGCCTCCTACGAACACTGTGAAACCTGAATGCGTGCCGTGCGCTGCTTCTGCAGCTCTAACATACCGTTGGACTTGGGTTGTCTAACGTGAGCTTTTAAAGCCTCTGGTAAACAAAATTGTAACAATTATGTGTACAAACCAGTGGGCTAGGACTGCGAAGGAAAAGCTGGAGAAGCATGGAGGATCATTAATTTTTCCCATGGTGTTTGACTCGCCATGTGATCTTTTGGCCAGGAAAATACTTGAGGCAGTGCAGTTAGTAACACTTCTCCCAGAGGCTGTCATAACCATGCTTTAGACACCGAGTCACAGATGTTTACTAAATCATCATCACACACCCTGGTTTCTAAGAATTACAGAGAGATGGGTTCAGCAAGACTCATTTCGTGAATGGCCCTTTCTGATAGCAGACACCCCGTGTATAAATTCTCCCCATACATTTTCCTGCAGTTCAAATTACAGTGCTTGATTAATTGATTTGACTGAAGAGAATGCACCAAGTAAAGTTCAAATGGAAAGAGTAAGCAGCTGGACACATGTTCACTTTCTTTCACAGTCTTGTTAGTTAATTTTGGCTGATGATTTCATGCAAACTGTGGTACTGAAGTGTATTCACAGCGCTGTCTCACTGAATATAGATAATGTTCCCGAGCTGTTGGAAGTGTGAAATGCATTTCGTATAGGGCCAAATTCTCGTCCTGTTGATATCTGTGGGAGAATTGCTGTGCTTTCAGGGGATCAGTATTTGGCCCTTGATGTCCTCTTTGAAAGTTTTGGTGTGGGTTGTTTTTTTTTTTTTTTACATTTTCTACTAGAAATGGACATTCAGAAAACATCCAATACATCAGAAATGTACTTCCGTTGCGTATATAAAATTCTTCTCAACAGAATGATTTTAGCAAGCTTGTTGGATGAAATTTCCAAATCATTCAGACACAACGCTTTAAAATTGTGGCCTATGCTCTTTAAAGGAAGTTGATGTCATTGACTTTCAAAGGAGTAGGAGATTTGCTGCCTTTTTGTACTGTAAACAAGCTTCGTTCTAGAAGTCCCAAACCTAAAGCTGGCAAAGCCTGTGATATATCCAGGATAGCTCTTTGGTTTGAGTTTTTATTGTGTGCCATCAATAGGCAGAAACAGACTTTACCAAATTCAGAATACTGACTAGCCCTGAAGTCCTACAGCGGTATTTTATATCCTTTCTCCCTGGCAAAATTTTGCATTCAGTGTAACTCACTAGTAAGTGAAAATAATCTTCTGTATCAGGGAAGATTTAGACATTTCTATAAATGAATTAATATTCTTTCCTAACATGTAAGAATAATACCTGTGTAGTACCAGCCCATAGCCATGTTCCAGGGGGCTAAGCTAACCACTGTCAGGAGGATGAAGCAAAAATTCCCCTTTCCTAAAGAAAAAGGGGGTGTGATGGAGTGTCACTGTGAGAGCGAGCGAGCAGCGGGCTGCCAGGGACACCCAGCCTGTCACACTGCTGCCACTCTGCCTACAGAGGTGAGGCAGGGACGCGCGGAAAATGCCCGGTCTCTTCCTCGTGTGCATTGCACAAAACCCGTGTGAAACGGTACCAGTATTAACTACTAATCTCAAGCAAGGTGACACGGTCTGAGTAAAGAAGAGTTTTAAAAAACAAACAGAAAAGCAGCAGAGGCGGGACAAGCAGCTGTGGGTCCTCTAATCAAGCTCCAAAACTGTCAACCTGCCATTCAGCCGCATGAAATGCATCTTCCCTCCAGTCTTACCAAGTTTTCCTTCGCTGTTGGAGACTGTATTCCTTCCTGGGCACTTCTTGTGGAAAGATGAAGGACGTTTCTGCTCTTACTGCAGAGCACAAGTTAAGGTTCACCTTCAGAAATGAAATGTGGTAACAGAGGTTTAGTAGACCACACCTGCTCTAAATTAATAGTGAAGTTAGTCAGAGTTTACCTGGTGAAATTTTAGCAAGTAACATATTATCACATTGCCCTCAGTGTGTCTCTCTCTCCATCCTGGTCTTTGATAGTGCAAATGCACCTTGGCTTTGTTAGATCAGCAAAACAGTTAATAAAAATGTGTTTTCTTTCTAAACAATTAGTACAAGATACTGTGTAACATTCTCTGTGTTAGGGAATTGCAGCACAGCTGATGGGATAGCTGCTTGGAAGGGGTCTTCCTGAAGATGGTTCTCACTCTTTACTATGTTTTCGTGCTTTGTGACAGGAATGGTCAATAGGGATGGGAAGGTTTAGACTTCACTTTAACATACTTCCTTTGGTTGTAAAGGAGAAAAATCTCCAGCTTCTCAAAGGGTAAAAATTTGATAAAAACTTGTCAATGTGAATTTTTGACACATGAAAATAGCTGATGAATCAATCCTGGAAAAGCCCACCTTCTGCACTGTCATCGCTGCAGCTACATGCGAACTGCACTGTGGACTTCAATCAGCCCATCTCTGGGTATTGGGGAGCCCTACAGTTATACAGAGTGGGTACAGGGACGTCACATTTAGGGTACTTCTGCACCTTTCCTACAGATTGGGTGTCTCCAGAAGGTAGTTCATATCAGCCCACAAGGCTGAACCTGGTCTAGTCCTCAATAGGAAAGTGTAATACATTAAGATAAAGAAATTAGGACTTTGTATCTGATCTAGTGTGTTACACTAGATATCCTTCCTAAGCTGCGTTTCAAAAATCACTGAGTGCTTTCTTCAAAACATCTGAGCACTTTCAGTGGAGCTGAGAAGCGTGTGCTGGGTGTAGGCGGCGGGTCAACTTTTCCTCCCGCAGACCACAATGCTGTGGGAGGACTGGCAGGAACAAAAAAGGTGGTGTCAACCTGGACAGATTGATACAAGGGATTTGACCTCTTTAAGTGCTAGAAAAGGGAAACCAAAACTCAAACATAGCATGCTTGTTAGTCTTTGTGTCAGATCAAATAATACGCGCCTCTATAGATGGAAGTATATTAATGGATTTGTGTGGTTAAAAAGAAGAAAAAAACATTAAAAAAGAAGAATGACTAAAATATGTACATGTAGCTTGGCAGTATATTTTCTTTTAGGAAAATCTGGAATAAAAGCAACATTTATGCACACTAAGCAGATGTTTATGATTAGTTCTTAGTTAACATCACCCAGCTGGCCATGGATGGCTTTATGGAGGGGAGAGCATTTGAGAATGTCACATGTTTATATAAATCAAGAACATGGCAGTCATGATACTGGGGCACAAGTGCTACATTTCCCATTTTAGGTAACTCTTTCAAATCATATCATAAGACAGTGAAGCAGACTGTTGTCACCAATACAGTGTTTCCAGTTTCCTGCAATGGTATGATGCATATCTCTATGCATTAAAGTTCATTCTGAGGATTAGATATAGACTTGTAGTATATGCATCTATATCTATAAACATCTTTTGTCAAATTTGAGGAAATCAACAGGTAATAAAATATTAGAGGTGTTCTTCTAATTGTATTTGATGAACTATATTAGTTTAGAACATACTTAATTGTAAATACACTGGCCTGAATATAATCTACTACTGGTAATGCATAATTTTGATAATATTTCTTTTGATATTTTCTTTATGGGTCAGGAGATGGACTATGATATTTTAGAAACGTGAAGTGTTCATCAGGACCTTAAATTGTTTTCCTGTTTATGGAAAACATGCCTTTACTGGAAGATTATCTACTGATTGCATGAGCAACCATCTCATGTGGGGATGTAAATAATAATTTTGTGCACAATATATTTGCCTTATCCCCGGTCATAAAGTTGTTATGAAGAAGGACATATTTGCAGAAATATGTGGAAAGTATTTAGCTCCTAGTTAATAAAAAAATATAAAGCCCAAACTGATCCTACTGGTGAGAAGGATGAATGAATCTGTGTCACGTGTTTCTTGACAGAGTTTTATTATTTGTCCAAAAGTTTTGTAAATTTTCATTCTATACTAAGTGTATAAATGTCGGTGATGCTAATTCCAACTCGGAAAAAAAGTCTTTTGATTTGACTTAATGAATGTTTGTCAGGCTTTTCATGTAGGTTTCATCCTGTGCTTGGCCGTTCTGTTTTTGGGTGAGTCCTTGACTCAATTTCCATATCTATTAAACAAGAATAATGATATTTCATTTGAGCGCAAAGTGAGTTATTATAATGAAAGCTATTGCAAATGTGTGATATGTTGTTCAATTGAGATATACAGGGAAAGGGGGAGAAGGGTGTGTAGCTGAAAAGTTTTCTTCCACAGCTCCTTGTTTCTTTGGAGAAAATCTGGAGGAGAGCACTCATCCACAAATCTGAATCAAGGCTATTTAACTTCCTCCATGACCAACCATAGCTATAGTATTTGAAATTTGTTCCTTTCTGAGGTGTCTTACTAGTATGTTAATATGAAGCATGTTTTGAAAATATTCAAAGAGGTTGTTATGGGAATCTAATTTAAATAAAGCACTTTGAACATTTTCTGTTTAGAATTGAACTTTAAAAAAATCAAAGAAAAATGGGAGGGGACAGCATTTTCCTTTATTAAGAGATGGAATTAATTATTTTTTTGTATTTGTTTTCCATGTCCTGAACTCCACAAACACTCAGTCAGTTCACTGTGTCTTGTTTTACAAACTTGGATGCAGAACTGAAGTGGAGGGAGCTTTGGAAGAGAAGAGTGTTCTGGCAAAATGAACCCAACAAGCACCTGCGGAGTTTCCCAGAGCCCTTGGCTGGCATTGCCGCTGTGAGCACGGGTGTACGTGGGAGCAGGGCTGGGGGGAGCTGCTTGGGCAACCCCGCAGGAAGCTTTGCAGGGGCTCGGAGTTCAGCCCCAGCTGCACTGCACCTGATGCTGGTAAATCTCAAACAGCTCCTGCTGCCGAATTGTTCCTCGGTGCAACACGTTATTTCCTTTATGTATTCGTCGGGAAGGTGCTTCCTGCTCAAAGATGTTTCACAGCGACTCTCTCAGCAAGGGGTGACATCTGAGTTTGACACAAGTGCAGACTTCCTTTGCTCATACGTAAAAAGGACATGTCACTTACCTTTCTGAGAGCACGGTGCATCTAAGCCCACAAATGGGACATTTTTGAGTGGTTGGGCATGCAGCTAGTGCAGTGAGCAACAGCTCTACACCTACATGTCCTGTCACTGATAAGGGAAAAAATTCGAGTGTTTCTTCCTTGTTTGTTAACATTTCTCAATATGTTTGAAGTGGTTTGATTAGCTTGTAATCCAGTAACATCCCCAAGTAATATCTTCAATACAAACGTGGCTTCCATTTAGGTGCTAGAACGATGTGCGCACCTGAGCCTTACCCAGGATGATTGGGTTGCGGAGCTGCCCACTGTGTGAGGGATACAGCTTTTCTGTACAGATGCTATTGGGACTCTGGAAGCAGAGTGAGACCTGTTGGGTGACACCAGCAAAGGCCATGTTTTGCTTTTAGCTACTCTACTGTTAGTCAATGTGAATCAAAAGCTGCTTGTAAGCATTATCCCCTTTTCAAAGAAAAAAATATTTAATAAATCACATCAAGTTTTTCCAGGGAAAGGTTTGGGTACGGTACCATGACTCTATTCCCCAGCTGAAATAAAGTTAAACACAAGTACTATTGTGTAAAAAATAATAGACTTTTTCGTCTGGCTTTGCATCACCAAGGAGATCTATTTAATTTGATGTTTAAGTTTACATGATTTTTTTTCTTTCATTTCATACTTGGTAGATAATATAGCTGTATATCTAATAACTTTCAGAAAATAGGTTTTAACTGCTATGTGGCTCTACAGGCATGTAAATAATGCAGACAAAACCTCAGAATTTGAGTTATCCACATTTTTGTAATGTGGAGTGAGTCAGAATTAATACATAGCATATTTTGTGTCTTTCTATAAGCATTCTGCTGCATGGAAAGACTGTTTTTAAATTGTGTTGTTATTATATAGTCTAGCACAAGTTAACTGGTTGTTCTTCTGGCTAGCTTATGTTGTGCTTATTAAGAGAATATGGATTTCCAGAATGATAGTTTTTCTTTCCTAGTCTTTCTGCTAGCATGTCTTATACAGAAGAATATCCATTTTCATGCACCTACATGTGCAGACATGAGTGCAACTTTGAAGGATGAGGAGGATGATGTTCCCCATGCAATTATTACAATTAAATCGGAGCATAAATGAATGATTCCAGAAAGGAGTCAGTGCTTCCTTCTATAGTGCAAGTGTTGTATGTAAATGATCTCACTAAACCTGGCTACGGAAGAATGCAATTCAATCCCTGGTCTGCAGAAATGATAGACATGCTCTTATATCTGAACTTAGCAAAAACTGTTAGCGTACTATACTTGCCAAATTGTTTAGTTTTTTGTACTTAAACAAAACACAGTAAAGCAGCTATTTCAAAATGTGTGAACTTTGGTAAGCACGTAGTTATAGGACTGAGGAATTAATGAAATATAGTAAACTGATTGGAAAAAATAAAGACATCTACACTGGCTTCTGTTGCCTTTCAAAAACTTTCAAAGAAAGGTGACATGTACACACCCACCACCATCGTTTTTTAGAACGAGTAATGAACAAATCAGTGCAAGTACAAAATTAAAAGCGAAGAACTAGCAGTGAGACTCCCTTAAGTGCTGAACCCTTTCTCACAGCTGCAAAAAGTACAGCACCAGAATCCAAAATCCATGCCTGTTGATGGAGTCATCCTTGCCTCCTTGTTTCCTGACTTTAATGTGATCGTTCCCAACAAGATGGGGCAAAATTTTGTGAAGTTATTTCCACTGAAGGGGTGGATCTGTAGAATACCAGAGATCTGAGGAGATGTGTCAATTCCTGCCAGGAATTTTGGGCTCCATAGCCTTCCAGCTTGCTTTGCTATTAGTCTGTTATATAATTTCTTTCCACATTTGTAAGGTCTCTCCCCATCGACGTTAAGATTTACACAGACTCTTCTGTCAAAAAAAGAATTACTAAGATATTTTGTGAGTCTTACCCACCTTAGTATAGCCAAATACTAATCAACAGACTGAGCAACAAATCACTGTTAAATTTTTAGCCCCTTATGTTCAGTCAGCCAGTTATTATCCAGCATGCAGAAAACACGGTCTAGATCATAAAAAACACATAGTAGGGGCAGTTAAACTGAGAAATGCCAATGATTCTTGTTTAGTGCACAAACAAATTTTCCTTTTGTACAGATGTACTTGCTTTGACACCACCAACCTGGATTATTATTAGGACACTGAAAAGAATAAGTCCACATACCAAAATTTTTAAAAATCTTTTTTAGAAATATATAGCTGAAAATGGCAACTTATTTCTGTAAAGTTCAAAAGTTCACGCATTTTAAATTTAGTTGGCTAATTGTGTATATAAAATAAAAAGGCAGAATAACCTTTTTGACTGACAGGTATAAAGATCATTATGTTCAGCCTGATTTCTACCAGCTGTTACTTGGTTTTGGTTTTTTTCTGCTTAGTCAAAGAGCCTCATGTCCTCTCTCTCTTGAAATGTAGGAGAGTTTTGGCTATTGACTTCCGTGGCAGCAGGACCAGACCCTTCATTATTGATGCTTTCTTCAGGCATTCAGAAAGAAAAATGTTTGAAATGTTCAGATTCTGTTGGAGATATAACCTTTCGGAAAACTTTGTCTCTATCATAAATATTAATCACAGTGCAGTGGTTGGTCTATAATGTTCAACAGATGGGATTTAAATGGCTGAAAGGAGTCTGCTGTTATCAGTTCTGAACAACTAATTGCTGTCCATATTAGAGCATTTACTTTGTTTTATGGTAATTAAGTTTTAACACTCTGGCATCCGCGGTCCTGTGGTGCGTTTCCACTCACTAGAAGAACTTTGCTATTGCCACATGGGAGCTCAGCCCTGGCTGCTGGTAGCACATCAGTGCCTGTGTAGGGTGTCCCAGCAATGGGGACCTGATTTCTTTCCCTGTCTCTGCAGGCCACCTTCCTGGAGGGACCTGAAGTGGTGCTAGTGGCTTGGTGAAGGGTCCTCACAAAGGGCCCTCTGCCACGCGGGCCTGAAAATGCCTCGTGCTCTGTGGTGGGAAGTGCTGGGGGAGGGTGAGTTCAGTAAACAGTAGAAACCTTGGGGAAGCTTGATTTTTCATTTGGAGATAAGCCCGTTCCCTCTCCTGTCACCCAACCAGGAGCTGAGGCAACTTCCCTCATGGGCAGAGGCTTCTACCAGAAGCACTTGCTATACCAGTTAAAGTTTTATTCCACCATGTTTAAAGGGGCGTATGATGACGCAGTTCAGAGTATAGGATATGATGTGGAAAGAAACTCAGTTTTTACAGAGGGTTTCCATGCTGCTTTTTTTAATCTCTATGATGTATCAAGATAGCAGTGAATAATTTACTTGAAGCCCAGACTTTACCCTCTGTATCAGCAGATGTGGAAGTTACATCCTCTCCAACGCTGTGTGAAACTCCTGAAAATCTGAATGTGTTAGACTGTAGAAATCATCTCACATGAGGTCAGTAAACTCCCTGTGTAAGTTCAGTGTCCCAGCATGTTTTAATTGCTCATCCACTATGATCAGCAATGTTTCCATTTCCATCCCAGGCCAGCACTTCTTTTCTGAGTCTGGCTGAGTCAAAGCTATCAAAAAAAGACTGGCAAATTCAGGAGTTTTCTTCAGAATAATAAGCACACTGATAATCAGTCTGTGAAGGTTTTTTCTTGACTTAAAATGTTAAAGTATGAATTCACGTTGCCTTTGCTAAATACTTAATTTATTTTCGTTTCCTTTATGGGTGTGTATGTGTATACGTGTGTGTGTGGTGCATATCAGCAGATGGCTTTAGCTAACGTGGTAACAGCGCTTAGTGCCAACAGTTTTAAGAAGTGATTCATCAGCTGAAGAGGGAGATTTTCAAAATCATCTCCCCAGATCCAAGAAATTATAGTTCCTCCTACCGGTTCGTGTGGTCATAGTGAGCATGAACCATCACCTAGAACAAAGCAGACTATTTGAGTATAAAGTATATAGGAGTATAATACTAACACTACTTTCATCTTAGACATACGAGATGAATAAAAGTGGTTTAGATGCCCAAAACGAAGTTATGTAAACATATCATGCTGGTTTCATGAACCATTTGACAGATATCTTATACATACTTTATGTCACTAGGTGAGTTATTTTCACAATGCCTAACATATTAGCTGTAGTGTCACAGATATGGCAATGGACATGCAAGTTTCAATGAGAAATAGGAATTGTTAATGTAATTCAATGGCATATAACAAGGGCATGAATTTAAACGAAGAGGAGAAATCAGTTTACTAACATGCTATATGTGTTTTTTCATGTGAGCCAGGTTATACCTCTGGGACTCAAAGTCTGCAAAACATCTGTGCAACTTCTCTTTTGTAGAGTTTAAGTACTTGATTACACAAAAACCTCTGTGGTTTTTGTGGTTCTTTGTGTTTTCCCCAAATACTCTAATGTCCCATGACATATTTAGATAATTGATGTCGCTTCCATCAGGGTGCGATACACTTTCCCAAGGAAAGTGGTGAAAGCGTCAGATTTTGAATCATTTAAATCTGGGTAGGGGGAGTTCAGTCAAAAAACCCCAAACTTACACAGGTAAGTTGATCTGTTTCGCCTAGCATCCTCCTTCTGCTGGTAGGTCCTGTGATTCTACCAAAATGAATTATGCTGCCCTCAAAATTAATATAAGAAATTGTGTAACTGTCAAAATGGACAGGCACAGCCTCCTTGGCTGGAGTAGACATATATGAAGTTGAGAATGTTTACTATTAGTCTCAGACATTCCTTGGGATAAAAAATGCTCCACTGAGTACCTCGGTATACCACTTTATTTTAAAGCAGGAATAATAGTGTCCTGATTAATTTTAAAGTGAGAACCAGGTCTGTGCAGCTTCAGAAACTGTATCTGGGAGCAATTAATAATGACTGGTAAGCAGCTTCCCTTGAGTATGACAACTGACGTACTGGACTGTAGATGCCATCATTGCCCTTGTGCGGCTGATGCCACCACTTCTGTACCTGGTTTGCATTTCATTGCTACCCATAGCTCCTGTTCCTCTGTTTCCTCCTGAAAACTAACAGATGCTAATATTTAATTCCTATCAGTGGTTACTCTATCACAGAATATAGAATGGCTAAAATAAATCACTGAACCATGAACTGAGTTCTAGCCTTGTAGGAATGGAAGCTTTTTTTTGCCCCTTTCAAAGGGAAGATGGAGTACTAAATACATGCTGCTTCTAGGTTTATCTACATATATGCTAGCTGCATTTATGGGTAAAAGAAAAACCTAAAGCAATTTCTATGGCAGGAATAGTTCACATCACTTCAGAAGTACAAACAAGTGACCCAAGTTATTTAGTTTTCTGTACTCCTTAACTGTATACTGTGTATACAGTGTAACTGTAACACGTGAAGGTTGTGTTTGAAAGAACAAGAACTTCATGGATCAATGGGGTTTGTAGATTCTGTGTCCCTCCCCCCCCTCCCCGAATCAGAAGTGTGAATACAGCTCTGGATGGGGTTTTAAGTCACACTTTTTCATTCATATGAAAGAAAGGAACTGCTGCTGAACTGGGTGCTCATTACTCATTGACACTTGGCAGAAGGGTTGCAGGAAGGATGATTCATGTCTAGTACACATCAAATAGTCTTCGTCAAAGCATATTGATGGTTAGAGAACATACACTAACAGGATCCTTTGCAATGAAGAAAAATGCCCCAGTGATATATGTCAGTTTGCTGTCAGCTTAAAATGCCAGAAATTTAATACTATCTGTGAGTGTGGGAGGGAAAGCAATTTTCAATAATATTTATTGTTCAAATAACTAAAATAGTGACTGTTCAAAACAGCATTCTGTAAAACACTTTGCAAAACAGATTTATATTCCTGCTTAAATATGAATAAACATACTTTTTTTTTTAACCTTATGTTTGCAATAATTTCTTTAGACTTTAAGATTCCCAGAGAAACATCCCAAATCTAGATAAGTTTTCTTCTTAAATTTTATAGAGAACAGAGGGATCATTTCACACCACACTGGACTTAACCTTATCCACGTACAGGGAAGAAATACGTTGTCTGGGTCAATGAATACCTGCAGTGTTGGGAAAGGTACTGGAGAGATTACTTTCTCCTGAAAGTGATGTCCTGAGCGTCATGTTTCTTAGCGTATATTTTCTTGAAATAGGTCTGTCTTGGAAATCGGTATGGAAATCATACTAAGTGGTCACAGAGGGAAAGTACGTTGTTATCAATGCAGGTTCCCAGTCTTGGACAGATTGGTGTCATGATTTACTTTTAAATGTGAAAAATCTTGAGTGTTTTTTCTGATGTTCTCTGGAAATTATTTCAAGCTTTAGTTAGACGTGTGATGCACAGTATATTCTAAGCTAAATGTATGGCAGTTTTAAATTCTGATGTTCATGTTAAATTTGTTTTAAAGTTCTTGATCAAATACCTCAAAGGTAATGACAGTATGGAATATGTTTCTTCGCTATATCTAGTGAAAATTCTTTTATAATTCAGGCAGTCACCACGGTTACATTTGGGTGTGGTGGAAAGGATATGCATATATGTGTATGGGATGGTGTCTGTGCAAAGGCAGGAACATAAAGCCTGAAAATTTTGTTAAGAGACCAGTAAGAGGCTTCTCAAAGCATTTCTGCAGTACCTCAGGTCACAACGGCAAGCCCTCTCTACTATTCCAGCTCTTGGGAAGATGCTGCCATGCCAAATCACTGTGTTGTCACAGACCCTTTGGTAGCTCAGTGCAAGGTGGGTGGCTGCTCACTGGAGACGTGGCTGGTGCTGCAGAATTATTTCACTCATGACTGGAGTAGTGCTTGAATCCCCACCGTCAGTTCCTGGCCCTGCTGACATCAGTGAGACTTTGCTAGGGACTTCAACAGAACCAGGGTTTCACCTCAGGTCTCCAGATGTGAAAGGTTAATGCATTAACCCACTGCAGCATTTAGCTCCCCGGGCTTGATACCTATTTCAATATACTTTAGTGCAAGTCTGTAAATATGACATTCAGAGGTGGATCCCAAGAGAACTGGGTACATCAGAAATGGTGCTAGCGTGAATAATGCATATCACAAGGATTTGTGAGACTGTCAAAAGGGAGATGTGACTTACCCAGAGCTCGTGTTTGAGGCAGTACTCTAGGAATTGTAAGTTGACAGAGCTTTTAAGAATTTCTATATGCATAAACATATTTGTATGATGGTGATATCTGGAGTCCCCAGTAGATTATCCAGGCCCCATTGTGCCAGGCACTATACAAATACAGAGAGTCTTTCTCCGCAGAACTTACAATGTAAGCACATAAGATGTATAAAGTGTTGGATAATGAGGTGTTGTTATTCTTATTGTACAAATTGGGAACCAGGGCATGGAAAGGTTAAGTGATTTGCCCAGGAGCACATAGGATATCTGTGGTAGAGCTATCGTTTGAATCCAAATTATCAATTTCTTAATCCAATTCCTTAATGAAATAAGTGCTTAATATAGCATAATCAAAGTTACGCTTATTTAAAACCCTATACTGACACCAGAAGGAAAAATAAACCTGACAGTTCTAGTAGCATTGTGTTTATCCTTTGAAAGTATTAATACATCTGCAACTCAAAGTGATACACTTGCTCTTATGCCTGCTTTTGTAACTTTAGTTTCTGCCAGAAAAAAAATCTCGGTTGATATTCTTTCCATGAAACTGAGTGGAAGTTATAATACTCTCTATTTTGTTGACTGGTTATCCCACGCGTGGCAATGTTTTACAGGACGCACAGTACTACGCTAACGCAGCAGGAAAATGTAAAACCTTGTTTCAATGGGCATCACTTGAATGCACACCAGGTAAAATGAGGCTTCAGCTTGGACTGACCTGTTGTCAGCGAACTGCTTTCACTAGAGTGTGTGTGTACTTCACCTGCTAGGCTGCGCCTTCTTGGCACGTCATCATCCCGGGTCTGTCCCGTGGCCGAGGAGCCACCAAATGTAGCTCTTTTTCAGAGCTTGGGGAGCTGAAGCACTTCAGGACTGGAATTTTTCTTTTTAAGATTGTTCAGTCCTGGAATCTAGTTTGTAATCTCCTCAGGGTCCTGTTCTTTCCCTAATTTCCAAGGCATGAAAAAAAGAAATTATTAACTCTACCGCTGCCTTCTGTCAGTGTAAAATGTGGAAACAGGTGCACATCCAGTCTTACTCAACTTGCATAGCTACTGTCAAGATGGAAATTATGCTTTCCTGTGAAACTTTTTTATCCATTAGTGTTTCAATAACATCAGAGGTTTTTAAAGAGGTTTTTGCAGCCAAAAGAATGTGGATTTATTTTTTAGATCATTGACTTTGCTTATTTAAAACTTTTTATTTTCCCCAAATAATTTCAGTTCCAACTTGCCTTCTCTCTCCTTTTTTCTGTGAAAAAGACCATACAAAGGAAAATTTTGAAAAACTTTTAAAAATAGGAAAAAGTTGATTGTAAAATCATGCAAAGCACGCGGGCTGTCTTTAAAATCTGAAACTACTTTTTTCCATGTTTCATTTCAACTCTCTAGATCTCAGGTTGACAGCTCTCTGCAACAGAAGCCGACAATTGTTTGGCTCTGTACCTAGAAAAATAACTAAATAAAAACCAGTGAGAGCTGAGAGGTTGAACACGTTGTCTTAACTCCAACATCACAAAATTCATAAGAGCTAACAAAAACAAGTTTACAAGAGGATCGTTTTGCAAACTTTTGTCTTTGCCTTTAACCTCGCTCCAGCAAAAGTAATGACTTACAACTAAGAAGCAGAGAAAGCTACAGACTGTAATGGAAAGCCTGAAAAAGACAATCCACATTTCCTCAATAGCAGAACACCTAAAAGAGGGTTTTAAAGACACCTAAAATTCAGAATAGACACTCTAACATGTTTTAAGAAGTTCAAAAGTTAGTAATATAGCATACTGCATCTTTGCTAAGCTACTAAGAGTGGCTGAAAAGCTGTTATTTTAAATGCCTTCAATGCAGCTGGTCATGTGTTGCTAATATTTAAGGAAGAACTTTGGTTGTCAAGTGACTATAAAACTGACTGGTTTATAAATTGCAGTAATATGACATGAAGTTTATATTAATGTTGTCAGAATTTTAGGGTCACAAGTGTGAAAACAAAAACTCCCCCCTATGAAATTATTATGTTGTAAAGTTCAATTCACATACTGAAAGATCACTTTAATAGTTGCCTGTGAAACTCTCTCTCACGTCAGGCTTCCAACTTTCAGCTGCCACCCTCTTTGTTCACTAGACAAAGACAAAAATGGCACAGACATATATCAGGTGCAGTCCTGCCCTGAAAAATCAAGTCACTCTCTAAATTATGTTCTCTTGCTCCAGAAACCTGATCGCTGTGTAGATAGCTATACCTGACTTCTGTGAGAAAATCAATTCATACTACCCTTTAATCCTGCTCACCCTGCAAAGCCAAGGCAGCTATTTGAAAGGGAGTTGAGGCTTTCTGTATCACCTGTGCAACAGTTTTCTCATTTCCGTCTGTCCATGCCAGCCATGGGTGGCAATAACATTATAAAGGGTTTAACTATGGCCTTGTTTGGCCTTTGAAATACTGACTAGTAGTAGCAATAAAAAGGAACGGCAAACATTCAGGGAAATCGGCAGAGCTGACAGGGAAAAGGACATTTTCTACTGGGTAGGCAAGCACCTAAAACTGCAAATGAACAGAGACAGTGCACTGGGATCCTGCAACACCATTTTTACAGAGGTGGGAGCAGAGCTCTGCTTTATGTGAGTTGCTGAAGGTGAGAGAGGAAATATCTGGTAGCCAAATCTCCAGACATCCATTGCAGAAACTTTTGGGTTATCCTCCCTGAATTGTACTTCTGTACGGGAAGGGGAAACTGGATCTTTAGAGGGTGTCTTGACTTGGTTCTCACGGTAAGGGCTGTGCAAATTCCTAAATGTCTTATCAAAGACTTCCAGCTGCAGCTTCTATCTAAATCCACGAAAGAAATTGTGTTTATTTGTTTCTCTTGCTTTAAGCCCAAGATTTGAATTATACTGTTGTGGTTTAACCCCAGCCGGCAACTAAGCCCCACACAGCCGCTTGCTCACTCTCCCCCGGTGGGATGGGGGACAGAACTGCAAGACTAGAAGTGAGAAAACTCATAGGTTGAGCTAAAGACAGTTTAATAGGGAAAGCAAAAGCCGCGCACGCAAGCAAAGCAAAGCAAGGAATTCATTCGCTCCTTCCCATGGGCAGGCAGGTGTTCAGCCATCTCCAGGAAAGCAGGGCTCCATCACGCGTAACGGGTACTTGGGAAGACAAGTGCCGTCACTCCGAACGTCCCCCCTTCCTTCTTCTTCCCCAACTTTATATGCTGAGCATGACGTCTATGGTATGGAATATCCCTTTGGTCAGTTGGGGTCAGCTGTCCCGGCTGTGTCCCCTCCCAACTTCTTGTGCACCCCCAGCCTCCTCGCTGGTGGGGTGAGGAGCAGAAAAGGGCTTGACTGTGTAAGCACTGCTCAGCAATAATGAAACCATGCCTGTGTTATCAACACTGTTTCCAGTACAGATCCAAAACATAGCCCCATACTAGCTACTATGAATAAAATTAACTCTATGTCAGCCAAAACCAGCACATACGCTTAAAGGAAATCCTCAGGAGTATTTAAGTGAAAATGTGTGTTACTGAATTTGGATAGGAATTTGAACTCTTTTGAGGACCTTGCTGAGCTGCTTTGCAAAATCCAGGTATACAATTCAGACTGAAACCTCTTTCTCAGAAACAGTGAATCACACCTCTGAAAACTTGACACTAGGTCAACGTAGATGGAAGCTTTTTAGCTAGCTTACAGTTGCATAATACATAATAGTCTTTTGACTTACTGTCTTGGAACTTGTAACCATGTGTCTTGTTTTAGTACAAAGGTGATATTCAATGATTAGTAAATCCAGGAGATATCAACACAGTTTGAAAATGAAGTTCACAGTGCATGTATTGCTTACCTGCCAAAAAAAAAATTCAAATGCATGGTTCCCTTCTCTCAGATGAAGAGAAAATGGCTAGGGTTACTGGCTAGCTCTGTGCAGCATGTGGAGTACTGTAGTTTTACTGTGTGATAATCATGGCTTCAGAACCTGTTTTCAATTACCAGCAAGTCCCAAGTCTGCTGCTGACTCTGTCCCAGACTTACAGTGTGTAGCATGAATTGGAGCATTGCATAATACAGAATGGAAGCTAAACCAAGCTCTCTGAAAAGACAATTTCCCAAATACGATTAGTCTTCTAAACTGTGAGAAAACTCTCTTATTCTAAGAACTTAAGTGTTGAGATTGCCTCCAACTTGAAGTCATTAGGCTCTGTTTTATTAATTCGGCCTATGTGATGCTGATCTCTATCATTTGTTTTTCTTAATTTATGTGCATTAAAGCATTGCCTAGAGGCTTGAGACATGTAGAGAGTGCTTTCAGAAGGACAGAACATCAATGCCTACCAGTGAATGAAATACTTAACAGGAGCAAGAGTTCATTCCTTGCCTTAAATGGGCAACTGAATTCTTCAAAGGATATGTTTATGGAAGCCAATCTCCAAACACGATAAATGAAAGAGGAGCTGGCTAAGGAGAAAGGAAGGTAGTAACGACTGTGGGGACTAAGAACCAGAGAAGTGGCTGGGAAAGATGCTTACAATTTTTGGGGAAGCAATTTAGTGATTAACAGCAGAGGCATATATATTTTTTATTTTTTCCTAAATAACTGATGCGCTGGTTGGGGGTCTGAGGCACAATTCAGTTATAATAACTTCATATGTTCTAACACATCAACTACGCTACTCTACCGTGGGCAACTCTCCATCCAGTTGCTCTAACCCTGCTCTCAGTGCAAGATCACATGAATTACTAAAAGCTAAACCACACTATCTTGCAGTTGAGGTGGTCAAAGAGGTTACATGTGACTTGTTGCTACAGGTCAGCTGCTGCTACTGGTTCCATCGCTGAAACTTAGACAGCCAAGCCCTAGGGGACAAACAGAGACAGAACTCATTGGGATGGATGAGAAAAACTGTTCAGGGAATGAAAACTAGTTTTGCATATTCTCCTCTTCCTACATGTCTAATACTGCTGTTGGTTCTGATATTACAAACTCTATTACAAATCTGAACCCTTCCTAGGCCAACAGATCTTATTCTGTGCTGTATTACAAGTGCTTTCTGTTCGTGCAACCTCCACATTTCTACTTTCCATTAGTTCTTCCTCTGTAAGAACTGTTTGGGGCTGGGGTAGAGGGGGGCATTTTGGCTGGGACCATTTCACTCATCATGCCAGCATGTGTGCTGGCAATGACCAACCAGTATATCTAACAATGATACGTCTGGTATTGCTAACCTAAGTATTTCTACCTTCTCTTCTGGATAACTTTGGATTTAAGGAGTGCTTAAGCTTTGACAAATTTTGGCAACAGCTATAAATCGACTTCATTTAATACCCAGTATTTCCCTAAGGCATTCACTTTCAAAGGCTCTTAGGATCCTTTCTGTAGTTTTGGTAGATTTCCAGCTTTTATGTCCTTGCGATAAAATGGAAATAACACAGTTGGGTCTATATAAATAGCCCTATAATAATAATATATCAACGGAAACTTTCCTAGGAGAGGACCCTGTAAAATGTAGTTGTAACAGCACTCTCAGGTTGAACAAACAAGTAGAGCAAGACCAAGTATATTCTTCATTTCAGATGTGAACATTGGCAACTGGACCCAGTCTACCTCTACACGAACCAACTGAAGCAGCTGAAAAATTATATACATACAGCCCGCATACTAAGCTAAAATCTGATGTATAGCGCACTGCACAGCATCCCGAAGCAGGTTAGAGAGAATGTAGGGTGATTTATATGGCAGGGGAGACGGGGGGGTGCAATAACACTAAAATATTTAATGTTTACAGGAGAATCCAAGGCTAGCTGTGGCAGGTAGTAAGTTGATTACTAGGCATCATAGTACTGGCAGATGGCAATCCAAATCTCTTTGAGCCAGTAGGTTTGCCTTTATAATTGGTAAGGAGAGTAGAGGTAAAACAAAAGAAGATTCAGCACTCTCCATTTTGGGGGATTAGAGTTAGTTATTTCTGAATTAATAGGGTATTAGATAAGTACGAACACTATAATTGATTCAGATATTTCCAACTGACTCTTTGTCATGAACTTCTAAAATGAAAGTATATCCATAAAATTACCTTTAGGAAACATTGATATTGTTTAACCATAAATAAAATGCATCAGCTTTTCTTTAACTCAAGTGTGAGAAAAAGCAACTAGTAAGAGACATTTTTCTAGCACCTAAAAAAAAAAAAATCCAACAGATGGTTTCCATTTACAAAAGAAAAGTGGTGACCAAAAATCTGTTTGCTTAAAACCAAAATTAATATAGCCTACTTAATCTATATCTATGTATAGTTAATACCAGTAAGAATTTTCAGCCTTGGAATAATAAAATGTTTTTAGAAACATGGAGTAAATGACCTGACCAAATAGATTTCCCCCCCAGGCTAAACTGGAATTTATAATCACTGTAAGACTTATGAACTGAATAAGATGACTGTTTCTATACACCAGTTTATATTTACCTTGTTTAAGATGAATCATCACCACTGAAGTTTAGGGCAAAAACACTTGTATGTATGTAAGAGTTTACTTTCAAATGGTATCTTCCTATCTCACATGACTCCTTGTCATAGCTCCACTTGCTGTTACTATTTCCACTAAAGGAAGAAAGTAGACTTCAGCAGTTCCTGTGTAAATTCCTTTTAAGAACCAGTAGCAACTGTCCAGTATTTTTGCTGGCCACAGCCAGTTTCAAAGTAATTTCCATTTAAACTGAAAGGGTATTGTTTTTCTCAGAATAATTTTGGGCTAATTAACGTGCTGGCGAAATTACAGCAAAAGATATCTTCAAAGGACTTTTCTTGCCATCGGTGTGATACCACGCTTCTGGCAATGGTGGTGGTAGGAAATCCTTAGTTTCTTGCTCTTCCTCTCTAAGAAGCAGATTTGCGCTGAGGATGCGTTTGCAAACGCAGCACGGTTTACCGGTCTGCAGTGTGATGGGGCGATTCGCATCCTCCTGGCACTGTAGAACCTGGCATGGGGTCAGACTGTACTCCCTTGTTCTCCTGCTGTTTTCTGTTTTTGCTGAGAAGCATGTGTAAGTTGGGGGGGGCGGGGGGGAGATGATACACCACTCCCAGTCCTAGCATGTGTCCCAGCACTGATGTGAAATGAGCCTGAGAAGGTTACAGGACTCGGGAGCAGCAGATGCGTTTCAGGCTCAGGAAGGCTGTAAAGATTAAGACCTAGCATTTTAATTCTGGGGCAGGACAGAGAAGCACATTTCTTCCAAGAAAAAACAATTCAGTCCTTCTATATCAGCCTGGTTTGTGGCAGTGGAAGCTTAAAATGAGGAGATGCTTTAGAGCACACTCAGAATCGGTTACTTTCAAATAAGAAATGCAGATGGAGGTGAAGGACTTGAAACATTATGCCTCATCTACAAACATTTAGACTACAGCTGTCTTGGGGAGAGGAACTGAAAAAAAAATCCCTTTCTCCTTGGGAGAGTTCAAATTTTAAGGCTGTTCTTTGGTGACTAAAGTTAGAAATGCGCACTTAATTGTGGCATTTGGCTTCCCAGGAAGGTAAATCTGGCTCTGTTAATAAAATATATTTTTTCCAAATCCAGAAGTGATAAAAGCTTTCAATTTAAATCTTGCAGTAGGGCACACTTTTTGCCTGATTGGCAAAACGTTCAACTCTGAATGTAAAGAAGGAGCAGAGGTTGTTAATTCTATGATAGGTCAATTCTTCAGTTCATAACCCGTGCCCCGTACTTCCAGCCACCCCACACCTTGCACTTCTGCAATAACACCGGGAAGCAAAGGAAACTTGAACAGGTTTTGTTAGCTAGGAAGAGGTTTCCAACTGTATTTTTATTTTTATCCCTTATATGACTCCTTGTGTCAAATTAGGGAAAATTGTGGTCTTAATCTCTGACTTCCCCTACTTTTTTGGGGAAAAGGCAACTGGCACAGTATTTTTGCTTCCCTGAAGCACAAAGTAACTGGGATCCTACAGGAAGCCATCTGAAGCATGACTTTTGCCTAAGTCTTCAGGCTAAAAGAGGTTTCACCAAGACTTGGATTCTTATCCAATCTGAATATCGCTATTTTTAGAAGTTCATGTTTGAGGCTCACCTGGAGCCAAAATTAAGGATAGCCTACCCTGCTCTGTCCCCTTTGGAAACCCTTGTTGCAATTGACTATAGCATCTTGGCTATGCTAAATATGCAGTGGATGAGTTATTCCTTCTGTGCAGTGAAATATTCATTGTGGAAGGACAAAACAAAAATGAAATTTGAATTTATTCCTACAAATACATCATCATAATGATCTGCTATCAAGGCTAAAAGCCAACTGATTTCATAATTTCCAGATGCAGTGAATTGAGGACTGTTACATCAAAATTTATGTAAGCAGAGCCTACAGACCTTGATTGTCAACTATTTTTTAAAAGCCAGATTCTGAGATATCACATTTAAAAGGAAAATCTGAAGAAAAAAATATTCAGTGGGTATTTGCATTCTTTTGGTCCTTTAAATGGTAAGCCAAGAAATATGAATAAAGCACGTGCCCTCCTCATTCACCAGCCCGTAAGTGTTCATATTTAGATCCCATTTCTCTTGGAACTTGAAGTCAGGGTTGTTTCTGTGGTCGCATTTTTGGCTTTTCCTTTTCTGTTATGTTCACTTTTCGCATCACTGGGCCTCTGGTTTTTTGGTTGGTTGGTTTTGGTTTGGGGTTTGTTTGGGGTTTTTTGGTAGAATTCACTAAAACTGCAAGGGTCTTGTTCATAAAAACAGGTATTATTGAAGCAACATCTGGCAAATGCTTGTTATTTTCACAAGTGTGGAATGTGGATATGACCAAATATGGTTTGTAGTTCATTTAATCACAATTCCTTTAGGTAGAAGTGAGACTCTTGGTTATTCAGAGAATGTATAATTCTAGTAGGAATTGGATTAAAAAGAGGCACTGAAGTTTAAGACAGGAATATTTCATAAACAGTAAAGAGACACCACCACTTTCTTTTTTTCCTCCACAAACAGAAGAGCATAAACTGAAAACCTAGACTGGGAATAAACTGCACATAAGCAAATAACAAGATTCATGAATTAATTTACTTAGCAACTGAGATAAGACCTGCTAGGTTTGTCCTACTCTCACTTTAGCCTATACTTGATGCTTTGGAAGAAAGTGAAAGCTCAAATAATGCACATTTCCAATTCTGTAAATATGCTATATATTGAGGGGGAGCTCTACTGTTTCAAGCAATCTGTACAAGCAGTTGTGGGTCATGTTAAACTGGTGTATGTAAACTAATTCAGTCCTGTGAACATTTATATTCTTTCACATGATGCGACTTGGGGGTAATTGTACTGAAATAATCTTGTGCTGGTAAAATTTCAATCAAGGTGGTGTTGAGAATAATTAAATCCAGGATGAAAAAGATGTGAAACTTGTTGGAACACTTAATAGAAAACGTGACTGATACTACTCCCACCCTGTCAATGCCTGGGAATAAGGCCTTCTAGTAACCCTTGTAAGAGTTTAGGTTTTCTTCAGACTTGCTTATGTGGTATCCAAAAAACTTTTGTATTTGCTCCAGACCCACCTCTGATTTAAGCACATGCAAGAATGATGGCCGCACCGGTGACATGCACAGAATCCACAAGATCAGGGAGAGCACTTCACTTCTGTGGACCTCAGGGAGCATAATACATTTTGCCCAGAGACAGGAATCATAGTCATATGCAATATTTAGCAATAATATGTTGACAGTAGTAAATTGGCTTCTTTAAATCATTAAAAATGTGTTCGACTTATGAGCTACATCTTGGATAAATTCTCTTGTATCTTAAAAAGCAGTTTTTTCTTATTGAGCATGACTAATGTCATGTTAGCTCCATTCATACACAGCTGAAGACACACTGGCAGTGGATTGTCTCTTGTTCATTAAAAATTCCTTGTGCAAAAGCTTCATGTCTCTAAATCATACTCTTACAATGCTTAGATTTTGTATTAAAAAAGTCTGGGGCAAGGGCTAGGTCATATCTTTTTTTGGTTAAGAGTTTAGCAGTCTCTAGATGCTAAGTTATACTGGTGTAGTCTGATGTGGGCACATTTAAAATGGTGTTGAAAAATTGGAGAGGGCAAAAAGGACACAAAAATGAATTAAGGACAAAGGGAGAAAACGTGCTGCAGTGAGGGAATTAAGGAGCTCTAGTTCATCGAAAGGAACACAGATGTCATTGAATTACAACATCTAAATGTCTTTATGGGGAGGAGAGGGCTGGATAGTAAAGGGCTTTTCAATCTAGTAGAGATGCGTGACAAGAAACAATGTCCTTTTAGTTAAAAATGAACTACAAATGTTTAAGTGAAGATAATCAACCAGGGGAAAAAACTTCAGCAGCAACAAAGGATTCAATTCTCCATCTTTACTTTCTTCATATTTAAGATTAAATACATTTCTAAAAAAAATTCTGTAGTCAAACATGAACTTTTGGACTGAATGCAGGCACATTTAAGTTACTTTACTTGCTTTTACAGGAACGCGTAGAAGACTGATGTTTCCTAGATCATTAATGTTTTGTTGTTTGGGGTTTTTTTAATTCATGAAATAAAGCTAACAACCATGGGATGCCTTATCTGCATAATGTGTTTCAAGGTACTCCTAATATACTTTATTACTATCTTTCATAAGAGTGGGGGATTTGGACCACCTCACAATAATCTCGCCTTGAGTAATTTTAGAGGTTCTCCAAACTGCTTAATTAATCTGCCTTGTCCCTCTATGTTGGTTACAGGTCCTATTTTCTAGACAGGATACAGCAGCCACTAGCTTTTTCTGTCCCACATTTCTTGCAGAAAGAGATGCTTGAGGGAAAAGAAAGAAACCTCAGCCTGTTGTTCCCCTTTCACCCCAAATCTTAAAAGAATAGAATTTTTGTTGTCCTGAACTTTGCCTAAAGATAGCCCAGTCTCTGGTGCCTTTCTTCCAGTTTGCCCAAAAGGCCAGTGTAGACTAGGTGCACAGCTGGCCTGAACTGGTGTTGAAATCGAGCTTTTTGGCTGTCTTGTGGCAAAATCCTGTCCTCCCTGGAGCTGTTTTTTCTTTACCTTCACTGATTTCAGCATCGTGTATTACCAGAAAAATCTAAGAGTATCTGTGCTTTTTTGCAGTGCCTTTCCTAGAGAGAGGGCCCAAAGGAGCACAGTGGCTTACATGAATAATAGTCGTGACATGCCCTCTCCTCACAGTACACAAGCCAATGTATTGGCACCAAAATTATATTATGACCTTGATACTACTGAACCGTTCAGATAAAAGGAGAGTTGGACTTCAGTGTATCATGCAGAGGAGAGTGGTCATAGGCTTGTATGTGTCTGTCTCTTCGTAATCAGTCCTCCCCCTTTGATGGGAAGAATTTCTCCGGCAGACCTGTTTTGTAGTTGAAGCTCCAGCGCGATGTGATGCTGGGAGAAATAACCTGGCTTGTTTCATTCAGAAGATAAGATATAGCACTGCTTCCTGGTTTTGTGGGGTCTATAGTTTATTCAATAGGACTAATAACACAAGAGAGGAACTGCAGGATGGGCTTTGGGGTCTAATAGGGAGTTCTTCCTCTCGTTTTTTTCTCTCTTCCTTTTTCCCCAGCTGTTTGAGACCTGCTACCACAGTACAATCCCCACTTTGAACATGATGACCAATGTAAACATACCCCTTACTTTTACTTTGTTCTGGCATTTTGCTGGGGTAGAGGACAGGAGAGAGGTAGTGCGTCCTGACTCCATAACTTTCTTGCCCGCTTTACTAGAGCAAACGGCCAAGCAGAGCTAGAGAGCTCGCTAAGAGCGACTGGGCAGGATTTAGATAGGGAAACGGGAGGTTAGTGACTGAGAAGAGGCATAGCAGGAAAAGGCTGGGCTGCACCAGGCTATACATTTAGTGCAGAACTGGTAATAGCATAATTAGTAAGTAATAAAGATGTCCTTTTGGCTTGTGTACGTTTAGAAGCTCAGTAAAACAGCTATCAGTATCAGACAAAAACCCCCAACCAGCCAGCAAACTGAGACTCAGCAGAGACCCTCTTCTAAATAAGGACCTGCTTCCAGCTATCCACTCCTGTTAAAACTGGCTACAGAATTCCTGTAGGGAATATATGCAGTGTAAAGTGTATGTGAGAATAGGGTTAGACTGAGAAACAAGTGTCATGGCCTGACAAAACACAGGTGTAACAAATGCTGGCTGGC
This sequence comes from Mycteria americana, assembly GCF_035582795.1. Taxonomy (NCBI): domain Eukaryota; kingdom Metazoa; phylum Chordata; class Aves; order Ciconiiformes; family Ciconiidae; genus Mycteria; species Mycteria americana. The sequence goes on from NC_134368.1 coordinate 61,005,844, forward strand.
TTTTAGATGTTTTGATGACTTGTGTCACATCAGAAGCCCATGTTGCCACAGTGCTTTGAATGAGAAGGAAAAAGGTTTTCTTCTACTTTTGGCCAAATTTTCTTTCAAGTACAAGGGGTATCGACAGGGCAGTGTTTCAGTAAATAGTGTATGTGTCTGCACGTACATTTTGGGAAAGTCTAGAGAACTGTAATTATTTTTTTTTCTCCCATTCACTTTCTTAACCCTGAAGAGTCAATAGATAAAATCATTTTATAGCATGTTTTTCCTGTGAGACTACTACTTGTTGTGTAGTATATACTGTGAGAAGCTGCACCTTTTTTAATTTAAAACTTGCAAAAGTTGCAGTTACTGCATCAACATATTTTTTGCTATAGAGGCCAAAATACATGTTTCTTAAATTTATTTTTCTTAGATTTTTATTTGGAACCAGAATCTTTTCAGATCACAATTTACATAGAGCTAATTACCTGCAAAAATGACAGGTATCTTGTAATCTGTGTTTTATGAGAATGCTGTACTCTTAACAAGGATCTTAAGGATTAAAATTGTTTGTTCTCACACAGAAGTTTCATGGGAAAAAAAACTTCTGATCAATTTAGACTCTAATGGAAAGAGCAATAGCAATAAGGATACAAAAAAGCATGGACCCTTTTCCAATTATGTTTAAATGCTTAGATATTCATTACCTCTGAAAAATGCTTTAAAAAAATGCTCTGGGTATTGCAATAGCCTTAGACTGCTAAACAGCCTTATTGATTAGTTTTAAGGACAACCGCTACGTATCATAAAATCAGTCAGCGGTTACAGTTGCTTTAAAAACAATGCATACAACTGTATCCACTCATATCTGAGTGCTAGGTTTAATTCAATTTCTCGTGTTTCTGACCCATTAACCGCTATTGACAGCATATCGTGATACAGCCGGTGTTGCCACATAGCCGCAAAACTCGGGTTTAACGCAGGGGCTGTTGCCATCCACACTGGGGACTGGAGGCAGAAGGGGAGAGAGAGAGGGGCTGGGAATTACAATGCCTCATCTGCTCAGGTCATTCAGTGCCTTGCAAGTTTAATCAGGCTTTCTTCATCCTCCATTACACTCATTAGGTCCTGTTAGGTTAGTGCTCAATGTTGATCTGTATCTTGGTCAAGACAATTGTTGCTGATTAACTATAATTACCAGTAATGGTCCCAACCTGCTTTCAAGCAGGCTGTTGCTGTCATCTTGTCCAGGCCCCTGCTCTGTGATGAGCAGTCCAAACCTGCTAACTGTTTGCTTGCTTGCTGTTTGAACCAACAAGTTGCTTCTTGTGTGGGCTCATCCCCTCACTCTTGTACTTGCCATCTATAAACATCCCAACTCTGCTTGAGGTATGTAAAAATGTAAAGGTAAAGAAAATAGGAATGACTGGTATGGGAGGGGGGAACAGCAGAAGCAAAGAATTAAAAATAAAATACAAAATAGGACAAATAACTAAGCATTACAAGGGCTGTGAAGCTCAGTGCTAACAAAGGGATCTAATACTTTGTGCTTTGTAATCCAAAGTAATAAATTACAAACTAGGACCCAATCTCAAAATGTGTCCTTGTGTGAATAATCTTTGTTTGAGTCAGCTCTCCTATGCATTTCCATCAGATTATTTTGGGAATAGCTGTCCTTAGGATCAGAGAATCAGACCTTTTATATTGCAGATGTTGCTTAAGGCAATTTTAACTTGTGGATGGTTTTCTGGCTAGCCTTATGAAAGCCGCTATATGCTTACACTTCACAAAGACCATAAATAATCATGAGTCAAGTCAGAATTTATAGTTAATTGTGGTACGAATGCCAAGGTCGTATAAACGTTTATGTTCCCAATTCATAGTTACAAATAATGCCTGCTAAATTTCCAACTGACTTTAACTACAAATAATTTGGGGAATGAAACTGAACCCTAGTTATTTATGCCTCTTTTCTGCAGGCATCAAAAGAATAATTATCTTAAAACAAAAACAAAAAAGCATTAGCAGAGTTTGGACATAAGGGTAGTGAGTAATGCTACCCTAAGCAGCTAGCATAATGGCTAAACTTGCAAAACCCTGAGCATGTAGCCGTGCTCATAAAGCCCAGAATTCAAGCGTGCACCTGATGCTGCAGTTTGGGGGGGCAAATTCAGTAATTGTACCTGGAGGGCAAATTCTCACGCAGAATCCTTTGGGCTAACACTCTCCTGAGTATTTGTAGACAAGCCTGTTACTGCACCTTCTGACAGCAGTTCTCTCCTTGAGATGAGCAGGGTGGACGGTGTAAGCGTGAGCTCCCTCAGCCAGTGCTGTAAGCTACAAACCACCTCTGGCCTCAAAGCTGTATTTAAAATAGCCCTGTGCGTGAAGTAACTAACTCCAGGAGGCAAGGTGGTGGTGACACAAGCTAATGTGGTCACATAACTGCGGGCAGAATCTGGCTCGTGCCTGGCCAGCCTGCGGTGTGAAGGCAGAGCATGTGTGCACTGGTGGTGCATACCTGTCAGATCTAACGTGGACCAGAACTGGCAATACTCGAGTTTGATACAGACTGCAGCACCTCCATTATGTGTACCTGCGTATACTTCCAGGTCTGTGGGCTTAGTGTGGTCTTCAAAAGAATAATTTTAGGCAAGAAATTTATGAAGAGGAAGGATACAGTGAAGTAGTCCCAATATTTATATATTTACTCAACACGTATCTTAAACAAAAATTCTCCCTGAAGATGAAAGAAAGCCATTTTTGGTTGCAAAGTTAAACACTTGAATGTTGCATCTGTTCATCCAGCATTAATTGCATTGGGAAGTACTCTAACTCAAAGTACTGAATAAGGCAAGGAAAATTAGTATTCTCATATAATTAAAGGCTATATAGTAGTTTATATATATATATATATATATATATATATATATAAAAGATCAGAAGTAGAACTGACTGGCAGTTCTAAACACAGCATTTTCTACCTTTCAAATACTCGATTTTGCATTCTCAATAATTCTTTTCTAACATCTTCAGCATCCACCATGTTACATTTAAAGAAAGGAAAAATACATTCTTCCTGCTGCTTTAGCAGGCCTAACTATGGGTACAATTTGACTGAAGTTTCTAAGCTACCTAATTTTATTGATACCAGCATACATCTAGATACACACAGAGGAGCTGCTATTTATAAAGATGACTGTGTTCCTACCATGAGAATGCCTCTTCTATGTCTCTTTTTTATGTGGCAAGATGTAATGGCAATCGATACTGGCTTACAGCTGCTTTATGTCTCTGCAAGAGATGCATATTTTTGAATGCAGCAAAATACAAGAACTTTGTTTGCTTTTTAAATAAACATCTGCAAAAAAAGATTTTTCTCTAGCACATACAGTGCATGCAATGGGTCTGATAAATTGGAATAGCGCCCGTTATCTGCTCAAGCCTGGGATGAGCTAGATAGCTTTCTTTTACATAGTTTTCCTTGAAACACATGCATCTCAAATTTTATCACAAAAGAATCTTTTATACCACACTAAGGAACCTTCAATGTATAATATACACAAAGCTTATCCATATTTACGTACTGTAGTCATACTCATGTAAACAAATACACACTGCATAAATGTATGTCTTCCACTTCTGGGAGTATTTATGGTCCTAATGCATGTGTACTTTCAGAATCTGCGCATTTATATACCTATGTATTTGTGCATGACATGTATGTGTTTTATAGATGCAGACATAAAACACACTGCATGCTCTGTGTAGTTTAATTTTACTGTCAAATGCTTTAATTCCTCATTGAATATTTGGCCTGTAAAATTAAGTCAATTTCTAGGCAAGAAATAATAAAATTTTAGCATAAAGAAATCTAATGGATGCAATAAACGGTAAATATATTCACATTGTGACTGTCAAATTACAGTTCATCAAGACTGGCCCATATTTTTTTAAACATTGGCCATAGCTTTAAAGAGGATTCTTTTATACATATATATGTGTGTGTGTATATATATAAAGGTGTATATATATAAAAAGATATGTATATATTTTTTTCTAATCCCAAAATCACTAACTCTCTTTGCAGTTTATGGAAGGAAATGGAGACTGTTGGTCAGGAAATCACATCCCAGAAAGATCACGTTCTTGTGACAATTTATCATGGAAAAAGCCGTGTCTTTCAATTGAGATGTAAAGCTGTGGTCTTGCAGTTTGTGGTCAATGAAGATGCTTGGGGTTTTTTTGCTATCTCTTGCAAGAAAAGGGTTATTAGCCCCTGAAGTCTTGGTTACATTCCAGTTTTAATAACTATATTTTGCCTACATAATTCCCACTGTAGCTTCAGGTGGATTGTGGAATTTTCTTCACTTCCTGTCATAAACTATTCTGTGGTGTTGCTGTGCGCTGTGTAACAGCTGCTATGCTCCGCTGCTACTGTTCACTGCTTCTCCCCAAACTTCTGACCCTCTTTATTTAATCTTACATCATCTTTTGTTGCGTTTGTACCAGTATTTCAAACAGCACATGTGACAAACCATTGCCAAATGGGAGTTAATACAAAAGCTTAATGCACTGTTTTCCAGTTGCATCTTTCATATCTGCTTGACAATCTACACGTGGCCTATCAAAGACTTCAAAAAATATTAGAAGCAAAAAATACAGATTTTAGGGGCCCCCACGTCCTCTGTGAGTGTCATCCATTAGTGATAAATGGGGATTAAACAGCAATTAAATGCATTTCAGACAGGCTGTGCCCATGTAGTGTCATTAGCGCTCTTCTTGAACGTGGAGCACGTAACTTTCTTGCAGAAGAAGCTGAGGCAGCAGTGCAAAAGGACAGCATTAGCTGATCCCCCCCCCCCTTCCCCCCCAAATAATCATTTTTTACTGGAATTTTGGTCAAAAGATATTTAGGATTTTTGCTCTTTTCTGTTCTAGTTTTGGGGATCTTGTTGAGAAAAGATGTTTATTATTTACACTTTTTCTCCAATAATTTATTACTTGATTGACCTGACTTTTTTTTTTTATACTTTTTGCTATCCATTTCATCTGATCTTCTTAGTTCATATGTGTTCTTGGTTTTATTTAATAGCCAGAGCAGTATCTATTTCTGTTTAGGATTGATTGACAGTGGAATATTCTGGCTAAGAGCTATAGAGTCAAACCACAGAGCGAGACACTGTACAGACTGTACATCCTCAGAGTCTGCCAGCAGACCGTTCCTTGCAAAATATTACCAAGTCTAACTATGAATTCTGGAATTACACTTTCTTGGCTATTTGCAAAGACAATGTGGAGTATAGTTAGTAGGTTTGCATTCCTTGCCAGAAAACCATAATCCGATGCTTGCGTCAATACATGAAAAACCTTTGCTATGATTATTTGTCGACAGTTGTGCGTGTAAGAAGTGTGTGCTTTCATTCATCAGCATACTCTGTGCTTGTACATCCTTTGGGCCTCATTGTTCCCAATTTGATGAAGTAGGGAGGATTAGAAATCGCAGCGCCTTCCAGCGATACTTTCCTTGCAGTGACAGTGCATGGGTGCTGCTTTCTGGGTGGTTGCCTTCTTGCTTGTCCTTTCCTTCTGACAAAACAGCACCTGCGTGAGTTGTACCTGCACAAGATAGGATTCCTCTGGCTGTCCTCTGGATGGGCAATACTCTGAGGCAAAAGAATAAAAATTAGTGTATTCTGCCTGTAGCTGGTTTTGCAGAGGCACTGTGTTGGGAGAGCTGCCGTGGGGTAACAGGCTCGATCGGTGCTCCAGCCATGCCTCTGGAAGGACAAGGTGGCAGCAACTGAGAGCTCCTTTCTTACGTGGTAGCTCACAAATTGTAAGGTTTGCCTGTTTGTTTGCAAGACAGTTTTATGTACAGGTTATTTTGCATGAATTAACTTCATATCTTTTTAAAGCAGTGCAGAGATGGAAAGCTCTGTAAACCCGTAACTATTTGTACTAGTAGTGTTGCTCTACGTCATTAAAAATCTGCAAGATGGACTAAACCAAACTACACACAAAAAGTGAACAAACTTGAATTACATGTTAAGAGCTCTCATTTCCTTATTATTATCCCTAAATAAATACTATTGAGACTGGCTTTCAGCCATCATTTTGAAGGATTTATCATTGCTGCTGTTTGACCCTGCAAATAAGTTGCAAATAAGTAATTTGTCTTGTAAAGAAAAAGAATTTGTTTTGTAAAAAACAAGATAGCGCAAGAACAACACTGAAAAATATATTACTCCACCTCTTTGAACTCAATCCTACTGCTACTGAGGTCAATGGAAAAAATCCCATCCTCTTCCCCAAGCAGTAGGCTATATTTAAATATTTATCTTCTTCTGAAACGGTAGACTTCACATTATTTCCGCCAATTTTGCTGCAGTGATTTTGTTTCTACTCTGAGTCTCACTATGTTTGGGGGGGCTATTTTTTCTTATTACTATTTTCTTTGTGTGCCCCCACGCGTACTTGAGGGCGTTGTTACAACCGCCTATGGCCCTAAACGCCCAGCCCGGCTCCGTGCGCTGGAGATGAAGTTTAAAGTAAAGCTCGGTTCTGAAGCCCAGGGCGTGTGGCAGGACTCAGCCTTCCCGCGGCGGGGGCGGCGGCCGCACGCTCCCCTCAGCCCAGCCCGGCCCGGCCCGGCCCTGCCCGCGGCGGGCGCCATTTTCCGGCATTCCGCAAGCGGGTGCTGCCATCTAGTGCCACGGACGGGGCTGCGTCCCCGCGGGCACCGCCGCTCCGGCGGCGACGGGAGTAAATCGCCGCCAAACCTCGGAGCGAGCGGGGTGTTTTGGGAGCGGCGCGGCCCTCCCGCCGATGCACGACGGCCCACAGACACACCCCGAGGGGGGCGCCCAGCGGCGGGCTCTGAGGCGGCTTTGCCCCGCGCGCGCGGGCCCGACGGCCACCCGGGCCCTAATGGTCGCCCGGGTCCCTCCGCCGCCCGCCGGCTGACGCGTCTCCTGCGCGTGACTTGCGAGCCGGGAAGTCGCGTTTCATCCGCCGCCTCAGCCGTGCGGCAAAAGCGGGGCTCTGTCACGGGCCGTGAGGGGGCTTGCTCAGGGCCGTGTTGGCGGGGAGCGGTCTCTCGTCACGGGGCTTCCGGAAAGCACCCGGTAAAGGCTTGTCCTCTGCGCAAAGGGCGAAGCCTCAAGGCCCTGTTAGTTATATTTTTATTTTGGTAGCGTGGTCTTGGTTTATTTGTGTGTTGATTTTCATAGTGTAGGGTGCTTTTGATTTTTAAAGCTTTTTCTCCAGTAGCATCAATCTGACACTCGGGTATTTTTAAGAACAAAAGGGGGTTTTGAAAACTTGGCGTAGATAGACACATTTTGTAATTTGCTTTTTAGGGTGGGGAAGTGGGATTTAGTTTTAATTCGATTTAGAAACTTTGCTGCAGTTTTCCCAAGCCAAATCCTGAACCGGGATGCTCCCAGCAATGATAACCATAAACTTAATATAACCAAACCAAAAAGAGAAATGTTTCCCCCTTAGTCAAAGGGAATGACATACACGAAGCTAACTGTGAAAACTAAATAACTTCTGCATTAGTGTAACTTCAGAATGTGATTCTTAACTCAAGAAATAAGTACATCATGCTAGTTTTTACACATACATAATTAACATCACACTATCTATTGATGAAGCTGCAAGTATGCTTAACTTTGAGGTGCCGCACCTTAATCTTCTGCAAACGCTTTTGTCTGGCTAAGGGCCTCTGATGGCCGTGGACAGGCTTTAAAAAAACCAAGCAAGTATTTTCTCAGATCTGTGCAGCAGCAATCTTCTCTAATATCCTGCTCTCCTGGATCTCCAATGAGAACAGAGAGAGGAGTTTTGCCCTTGATATTTAAAGCAAAAAAACATTCTTCCCATCGTAAACACAGAAGTACATTTTCTCCCTTTTACAAAATCAGATTTTGAAGCTCGGAAATATGTAACACTTTGAATACTTTGTAGCCTGGCCTTCTGAGGGTTGAGAAACCAGTTTTAAGAGGCTCTTTTTAAGTATTCCTCTTTCAGTTTGAAATCTAGTACAGGATGTTTTTGTGAAATTTCAGGAACAATACTCTGATCTCATCTTGATCTCTCCTCTCTCCTTTCCAGCTCGCGTGCTGGGGAGCAGATAGACAAGAAAACAGTGGAAGGTCAAAGAGGAAGATTTTGGGGAGAAGAGGCATCACCTGGGGTAAGTGCAGGGCAATGCTGGGGGAACGATGAAGTGAGTCAGCATGATACAGATGTGTCCACTTGGAAACCACAGCAAGATCTTCCCGCTGCACCGTGTGAGCCTCTTAAAAGCAAAATCCAGACAGAGTCTGTCTCTCTATAAATCTTTCCCCCCTTTCCATTACTACTTGGGTATTGTTGGCTCTAAGCCACCTGATTTTACTATGATTTATTAACTGCTATGCATTATATATGAGATTCAGGTTTACTGAAGAGTTACCCTTATGGTCAATGTTGCATACAAATCAGCTACTGTTAGAGAGGTTTATTGCATCTTTTTATGCAGCTAGGAGTTTGGTTAGGTAGTGTTAGAATTTGTGACTTGTAAAACAATACCTAAAAAAAAATTCCTCATCTGTATTTCACGTGGTGTCTGTATTACGTGGAGTACATCATATAGCCCTGTTTGGGTTATGATCATTCCTAAAAACCTGAGTACTTGGGGGTGGGGGGATGGGACAGGATGGACTGATTTTTCACAAAGTTCCTAATAAACATATAAAGTTAGATAAATTGGTGTTTTGTACCAAAAGAGAAACATGTGAATGCATGAAATAGGCGGTAAAATGTTCTTTTGTGTGGAAATATGACTTGCAAAAGTATCTGTGATTTAAATGATAATATGGCACATTTGAGAGATGCTGCTGCCTGAAGAAGTTAAGCTATGTGTTGCTTACTGCTGTTCTTTCTCACATTACTTGGTGGAAGCTCTGCAGGAGAGTTTGGCCTTTGGTCATAACCTTGTCTGCGATTATGCCAGTGATGACTAGTGTCTATTTCAACACTGAGCATTGCTTTATGGCATCTTTGCTTTTCATTTTCTACATGCAGATTAGGTGTGCTCTAAAGATGAGTAAATAAATCTAGAGAGAGAAAAAGAAAGAAAAAGGTTTATTTTAAACCCACTATAAAATAATTTTAAAAATTGACCATTTTTCCACAGTTTGGGAATTTTGTGCCAAAGGTGGGGGGAAGGGCAGGAAGAAGAAAGAGGTTATGCTTTTTTAAATAAAATAATACAGCAGGTTGCAGAGGCAGAAATGACCATAGGGATGTCAAAAGGACGTGGGGAGCATAAAAGGTAGAATACAGGGTTTCACTGTGTGGGAAATCTTGCTGTTATATTCAAACCACAAGCATTGCAATCTGTTTTGGACTGACATGTGTTATGAAGTGTTTGTGAAGAAAGGAGTTATTGTTAGGTAAAAGCATTGTCTACTAAACTAGAGTTAAGCAAATAATTTCTGGTTTTGTTTCCTTGTGAAAGATACTCCCAACAAACTACAGAAATGTTTATAGACATTATCCTTTTATATTATTTTTCCTTACATTCCATTCCATTATTTTTAATTTCTTTAGTAGCGGAAAAAAATTGGAAGAATTAGTGACTTGAATTAACTTCTTACCAAATTATATTGCAAATTTAGACACTGTTCCTAGAAGGCAGTTTATACAGAGCCATGTTATGAGAATACGAAAGACAGGAAAATGATTCTTCCTTCTCAGGATATGAATTTAGTATCGTTTCATGTGTTCCAGATATGGATAGCCTGAAAGCTTCAGGCAACGTATAACTGACTCTCCTATCACTATTTACTTACGGTTATACTGTTTCATTTTGTTTTGTTCTTTTTTCACAAAAGAATGAAACAGTCTGTTGGAAGAGAAAACTTTGTGGGGGCTCCGCAGTGTTATCCCGTTAAAGATATTTAACTGGACAGAGATCACCCAGAAAATATTTCATATTACCTTTTCAGACTCGTTTTGAGTTGTTTTATTGAGGACATTTTATAAACAATACAAGCTTTGAATACAATACAATATACAACAAGTACAATATATTTGAAATACATTTGAAATACATTTGAACATATATCACCAGCACTGTCTTCAGAAGCATGGTTTATTTTATACACAGATGAAATGGAAGATATATAAAAAAAAAGAGAGATTATTTGAGTTTGTCTAAACACAGGGCTAGTGTTGAAACACATTTTGTTTCTCTCTCATTGACACTTGGAACTGGCCCAAAGTCCTTGATCCTTGGCAAAGCAGACACTGTTCTACAGACAAAAACCTAATAACACTGAGTGCTACCTGTGGCAAGGACATTTAGAGATTCACAGAGTTCAAGCAACCAAAACAAAGCATTGCTTTTCAGCTTTCAGATCTGTTCTTGATAACATGCTGCATAGGTTTTTTTCTGATGGGTTTTTTCTGTTGTTTTTTTTTTTTGAGAACTGTGGTCTTCTAAAGCCAAAACTGACGCAATGTTTAATGGTAGCAAATATCTCCATCGTATGTCACTGTTTCTTTACCATGTGTTCTGTAAATTAATACGCTCTCATAAGGGAAAATTGGTGAAATCAGATAAATAAAAATGAAACATTTAGCAGATGACTAGGACGACGTTATTAGCTACTGGAATGATATGGCTTGATGAAACCATAGTACTGAGGCAATGTTTTGACTGTCTTTTTCAGTTTCCTGTGTGAGTGACACAGCAAAAATTTCATGGCTTCTTACATTGGCATTTCAAACGCTCCTTGTCAAAGTTAGTGAGAACATAGCATTCTCTTGTGCCCTTGCCATTTGAGTATAAAAGGCAAAGCAACTCACCAGTTCATCTTCTAATCTGCTTGCAATCCTGATCAACTTATTTGTATGGTTTTCTACTTTATCAGTGCCAAAGAGTAGAAAATGATCGCTACCGAAATATACTAAAAAGAACATTTTGAGGACAGCTGTAACATTACGAGAAACCTACTAGTTGTGCTGTGAGGATTGAAATATATTTCTATATTTCTTGAATTCCTTATACAGTTATTAGTGTGTCATTGACTGAAAAGGACAAAAAAGGAATGAATGGGTAAATATTGTGATATTGATATGTATCTGATTATACTTATATTGAGTATACAGTTTTCAGCTCAGAACATAATTGTGAAGTGTTCCAAGGTAATCTGAAGTCATGGTGCTTTTTTAAAGGCAAAAATATTGGCATCTGATGTGGTGATCTTGTGCCATGTTGTCATGAAAGAGGTTACTATGCAGCAACAGTTCAATATCATCCTTTGGACTTTTCTGATAGACCACTTAACTATCTCAGCTTTTCCAGCGATCATCTCATTTATCTAGGATTATTGCAGTGAATTTACTGTTTGGTTTTCTTCCAGAACTGAAATGTCAAGTCCAGTGTCATGTATGCCGTAGCTTTGTGCTGTGAGAGCTCAACAGATCCACCAAAAGCTGCTAGTAGTTGATCTTTGGATAGAGCTAGAAATAAATAAATCCTCTTTAGCAGATCAATATTCATCCCATTTAATGCTTGATGTGAAACTTGTAGATTTGAAGTAGTAATGCTGATGTACAGCTAATCGTTGAAATGGGCATTAGGGCTTTTATAGCATGGCAACATATTGTCAGACAGGAAGGAGGAAAGTGTTGAGTGCATCCTAAGGGGGGAAAAAACTCTATAGCAATATGTAATTTAATGCACATTTGTAATCCACACAGTGTCCTACATTGCAATGATTTGCTAGGTTACAGACTAATACTGTACATCCAGTGTTTATTCCAGGGGTTTACTTAGTAAAGCAGATGATTCCCCCTTCAATGGGTCTTTCAGAGTCTGAATATAATCACCCAGTCAGATTTCAAGACATAATTTTCCTCTTTAGTACTTTCCTCTCCACTAGTTGCTTATCTATCCAACTATACAGAACTATATGGAATGTGTGCTTCCCATGGTACAGAATATGTATATGTCTCTAGTACTGAACGTGTGTATACATTTGTGTAGGTATATATTACCCGCTTATTAAATTTCTGTCTAGAATTTGTATTGTACATATTTCAGAGAAACAGAAGGAGAATTTCCAGAGAAAGGATGAAATAACAGTAAAAAAGTTCTGGAACAGTTTAAAAGCACATTTGAAAAAATTTTGTGGGTTGTTTTTTTTTGTTGTTTTTTTTTTTTTATAAGATGTGATTTAAATAATTTTTTTTCTCTTTAGTCTGCTGTAGTAATTAAATACTTAAGGCCATTATCTTCTTTCTTAAAATGAATAAATGAAAGTCTTGTTAAGTGAATAATTATACTAGACCAGATAAAGATAGTATTGGCAAACATGAAGAATGTTGAGGGCTGAATTTTCTTCTGTGCCAAAACTATGCTCTGATCTTTATTGTCTTAGTGTCACCATAAATAGCTTTGTAATATTTTGCCACAGAATGCTCTGGCTTTCAAGTTCAGCTGCAGAGTTTCCAGATGCTGTGCTGGCCAGCATATACCTCGGTGGAGTGTTACTGTAAGATGATGCAAAGAAAATGAGCCTCTCTGGCAGACCTCAGTCCTTTGGGGATTGCAGGAAATAGCCCATTTCTTTTTCATGAGACAGAAAGACTTCCGCAAAATTGGGAAGTCTCATTATCTTTAAAGGTAAAGCAAAAAATGCAGTTGTTCCTACTCCCCTTATATAACAGATACTGGTATAAAATACACATTTATGGATACTGTGCAACATGACAGAATACATTTGTATCATACTCTTTTGCTATTATCATTAGCTGTTTTGCTAAGGAGTACTTTAATCTTAAAACTGCAAGAAACATATAGAGAAACACCTGCTGATGCAACGGCTAGTGAACTTCTGCCCCTCTGAAGACAAGGTAAGGGGCAGTAGAGCTGCTACCTTCCTTTATAATAGCAAATCTGTATTCCTTTTAGTAAGTCTTTCTTGCATGACTTTGGTTTGTAGTGGGTCCAAGTTTTTGCAAAAAAGGATATGGGAGACAGTGGGGAGGATTAAGTTTATCTACAAAACAGTAAATCACTGGGAAGGAAAGAAATATCTAGTTGTATTTCATGCCATGGAAGGGAGATGGTTTGGAGGGCACAGGTGGTGACAGAGTGGGAACTTTCTGGGATGCTCTATCTTCTGTCAGTGAGGGTTAAATAGCCTGGTTAAGCACTCTTCTTCTAATCCTGCTTCAGTGTCCGTGACAAAAAGTGGTATGGGCAATAGGTGTTTCCTGTGTTGTGAGGAAGGAATGCTGATCAGATTTTCTCATATTCACTAGCCTGTTTTTTCTGCTACCTTCTTGCATTACCTGCAGCAATATTACATGTTCGCTGTTCTTAAGAAAACGGAATCAAAATTAAAGCCATTCTATTTATGAACACTTCTGTAAGCTTAAAAAACTTCAGAACATGGCAAGAATAACTGTTTTCCTTCCTATTATGAAAAACAAAAAAGGTCAAAAAACTTACACCTGCTTTTTCCAAAGAATAATGAAGGAAGAACTATACTGCCATGGGAGCTAAATAGAATGTTCCAGGCTTCAAATGCCCCATTTAGGAAGCAGAAGCACGTCTTGGCATACTATTTAAAAAAACCAAAACAAAACAAACCCAAAACCAACCAAACAAAAAAATCCTCCAAACAAACAAAAAAATGTCCAAAACAAACAACCCCCCCCCACCTTTATTGTTGACACACCATATATTGATATAAAGGGAGCATGTGCAACTTATCACCAGTTGTGTGTGGAAATGTATGGTCCGGTCAATGCCCTACTGTCGTGTTCTTTTTCTGTAGTGGGAGAGAAGAGCAGGATAGTAATAGGGATTCTGTTATAAGAGCTTATGTTGACATCCCATGGTTGTTAATGACTTATGAGGCACTGTGGTGCTTTCTGTATTGCTTTTATTGGGGGTGGGAAGTTAGCCATGTTGTGGCAAGGGTTGCCAGATCAGTGCGCATGAACAGATTATAAATTCAGAGGAAGAGAGATCTGCTGGCTTCTCCATCATGAGAGGGTGCTTTGCGGGAGTGCTCACAAAGTGACATTCATTTGATTTCTTCCATGTAAGGCCTACTTACCGAAACATACAATGTGACCTATAGAGCTAATAGTTTGCTGAACACTTTGAATACTTTGCATTTGTCAGTTATAACAGTATGAAGTTAAAATAGGGGACAAGATAGAGGTATAGGTTCACACATCCTTCCTTACACTGCTGCCCATGTGTACAGATGATGAGTCCTCTGAATCAGTTGAAATTTGCAAACATGAAGTTCTCCATTGTGCGTAAGAGATGGTCAGTCTGGTCCTAGATTTTGATCTGTTTTTAATTCAGTGTGTTCTTACTAAATGTGGAACTCAAATCTGTTAGTGACTTCTGTATTTAAATAAATACTGTGAGGAATCATATTTTTTAAATAACTTACTGATGATTTTAATTGAGATTTTTGATTTATTTTATGGATTTCTAAATTAACTCTTGCTCATAAGGAAAAATAATCAAACCCGCAGCCTTGCTTCAGTGAAGTTGTTTTAGCTCTGATGATACAAACCCTTCAGTTTCTTCCCAATGCTGTAAGGAGGTTGTGGTTTCCCACTGTTAAGGGCTCAAACCTGATCCTAGAAAAGACCCTTACACTGTATGATGAAGCCAAGGAATAAGTAGGATTCTGCACTGTTGTGGTTTTGGTTTGTTTTGTTTTGTTTCATTTTAAAAAGATTCTTTGAAGTTCAACCTGCATAGCAAAATGTTTTGGTATTTTTTTTAAAAGGCTTTTTGCCAAATTTTGGGGTTTTTTTCATTCCACTTTCAGAGCGCATGGGCGGGTTCAGACAGGAAGTGCAGCCTGAAAGGCTAGGCCAAATCCGGAGGGATTAGTTGCAGCAAAAGGCTGCTCTGTGATCCTGAGTTACTTTCTTAATAGTATGGCAGAAAAAGAAAGCACACACATTCTTGTATGTGTCCAGATCTTTATGCAAAGCAAATCCAGCAGACAGATGGAAAATTAAATCACCCTGATAAGGCATTTAGGAACATTCTTGTCAATATAAATGCTGATGGTGGTGTCTTTTTCTTTTGGGTTTTAAAAAGCAGGTGATTTTTATGAAACAAAGTCGAAGTTTTCTATAAACCATAGTTTCCAATGACAGCACAGCAGATTTTTTTTCCACTGTGCCTTTTGGAAAAGCTTTACGCTTAAAGGGGAAATTAATACTTTTTGCTGAAGGTAGAAGTTCAAGGGTAAGTTTTTACCTACTTGAAGGTGTGTTGAAAATGGATAGAATGTTTTTCTCCCTTTTGTTTTTCTTTTTCTTTTGCTTCATTTTGGCTAGTGGCCCGTGAAAGAAATTTGTTGAAATTACAAAGACTTTAAACTTTTCTAACCAGCTACTTAAGTGAAAAAAGGAAGTCCTGAACCTCTCTTTATGGTAACACTGTTTGTTTGTTGTTGTTGTTTTTTTTTTTTTTCAGTGTTTTGTATCTCCTTCTAATGAATGTAGAGAAGTCTGTAGAATGAAGAATAGACTGTAGATAATTCTCTATATGGACTAAAGATTTTTAAAGATTCTAGAGTGATATTTTTGCATGCAAATGTTTCCCACTCAATTTATCTGAAACGTTAAGAATAAAAATAGCAAGGAAAGACAAAAAGTTTTAGAAGGCTGCTTTAGGTGGTTGCCTAAACACCTTTAAACAGAAATAAGGAGAAAGTTTTGGTTATTTTGGGGGGTGGGGGGTGCTGCTGCTGCTGTGGGTGGCAGTGTTTCTTCCATTACTAAAAAATAGAGGAGAGTTTATTTGTTACGTTCTTTCAGTGTGAGATGTGGCTTCTTTGTACTGTGCAAGATGCAGAGGTGTGAAGTGAACACCCAGACAGGTTTCACAATTAGCACTGATTATAAAAACTTTTTTTTTAGTTTCCTGCATCGAGCTGCCCAAGTGTCATTCCTAGTAAAACCTGTAAGAATAAGACATGGTTTGAAACCACTAGCTCATGTAGAATATCAGGTAACTGCCATTTTTGCTGAAGATCTCCTTTTAAACCCTTTTAGTATAGCCAAGTTATTTTATTTCTTTTTTTCACAGTCCAACAAGACATCTGCTATGTAAATACTTGTATATAAATACCATATCTTTGTCTCAAATAATTATCTCATATTCAGAGATCTAATATTGAGGCCAACAGACTGAGCTGGCACAGAGGAGCAGAAAAGAGAATTTGTGATATACTGGAAGCATGTGAAAACCTCTCTCCCCTCCTCCTCCGCAAAAGGTAAATGGCAACGGAGTGTTTTTCCCTTTTATAGGTCTGAAAACAAAAAGAACAGCAGAGGGAGCCCCTGCATGGCTTAAATCCTTGGGCTTAAAGAAAGCAGAGCAAGTGCTGGCACAGGGTAACAAACCTTTGCCGCCCTCTTTTGAGCCTTTCGCGGAAAGTAGCAGTTGCTGAAGGCACCTACGGGAGTGGCCGTCCCCAAAAGGCCTCCCTTCCCTGTACGACAGAAGTTTCGGGGCGGGCAGGTGCTGCTGCTGCTGACAGTCGGCAGGGACACGTAACAGTATGATCGCAGTTTGGGGCTCGATGTTACCTGCAAAATGCTTTTGTGGATCACTAGGTTATTTGTTTAATTAGTCTTCTAATTAGATTTGAATGTGTGCTATAATAAGTAAGCATTTATCATACACGTATATATTTATATATATAATGTGCTCAGAAAATATTTACCCTATATATCAGTACATAGAATCCTGTCTTTTAGGCATCTGTCTTCTGTCAGCATCATTTGCAGAGTCATTGAATATTTTCCACCAATGTTATGTTGCACTGTATTCTCACAAGCAGTTTAAACCCAAATATGCTGTTTGCTTCACCTTTGGATGATTTTCTAACATCTGATTGAACGTGATAGACAGTACTAATGCAAACCTGAGAAGTGGATCTGGAACCAAAATATCCCAAAGTTTCAGTTTATAAAGATGTGATGTAACAGCCTTAATTTTTTAATTCTAGTTCATAGAAAAATAAGTGTGCTGTTCAAGAGACTACAATACACTTTAGTTGTGGCTGGTCAATTATTTGTTGACAAAGCTTTTCTATTGCAGAATGACTCATTAATCTGAATACTCTCATCTGACTTTATTTATTTGGAGATGATTCATAACAGGCCTTCTGGTCAGAGTTAGACACCCCAAAACATCAAGTTACCTAGAGAGGTTCCCATTTGTCTACAAGAGAAACAAAATCCAAATGTGCCAGCAAATACCACTGGACTATTAGTTTGGTCTTTATTCTGTCCCCCTCCTAAAATGTTTGAAAGGACTTGACTTCATCTTGCTGTGTTTTGGGGGAAATTAAAGTATGAAAAATTTGCTAAGATGGGAAAACTACTGCTTCTCCCAATGAATATATAATTATAATGAAAAATCATATGCAACCAGCCATCCTTATTGCCTCCCTATTAATCAGAGTGAAAAACATGGGGGTCTCAAAGGCCATGAAAGAGTTAGGATCAGAGTATGATGTGATTCCTACGCTTGTACCTGCGTTTAGTACCTGTTTGGACAGAAACAGAGGAGAATGTTTTGTGTGTACAGGTAAGCTTGTTATTTATACAAAGGACTATGTCTGTGCAGATCAACCTCCAGGCTGTTCCCTGCAGGCAGGTGCATTCCTCCACCAAGCCCCACAAGGGTTCCTACATCTTTCCATTTAACAATTTTCATTGCTGTGTGAGCACGGGATTTGCCAGGATCAGAGGTTACTAGCACACTGCCTTTACTGCTATTTCACTGTGGCCTGTCTGAGTGAGCCAGTCTTGAAATCTGTCTTTTATTTCTCTTTTGTGTTATTGTTGGTGGGAGATTTATTTCTATCCTGTTCCTGCTGTCGTTATTTTATATAGGCTCTTGTTAGTCTTTTGTGTTTTTCATTTCCAGCCTCAGGTCAATTTAAGTCTTGCGGCTCTAAATCCTCCTTCCTTCAAATGTAAGAGTGTTCACCTCTACATCTGTCCTGAAACTGTAATTACATTAGACAAATTGTGTAATAATGTAACCAGCATTGGTTGGAGACAGATCTGCTCGCTGTCCCTGTTTTTCTTGTAACATTACCAGCTTAATTTGGTGGTGTTCTAATAACTTCTAACTTTTTTCCCTCTGGTGGATTTAGTTGTAGAAATTTACTGTGAGGGTCCAAAATTGTCTGCTAGGCTTTACTTTTCCATCAGTCATTTGTCTGGTTTTCCTTCTAAACTTGCCTGCCTGTTGATTTATGTAAGGCATCTCATTTCATTAATCTTCGTATCTCATCTTTGTATCCAATCTTTGTATCTCATAATTTGTACTTTTTATTGGGTAATACAAATTATCTAAGGGATGCTATAAATTGTTGCCTGAATGATGCATTGAGAGCTGATTCCCAAACTGAAGCTGATGGTCCATTTTGGAGTCATATTTAATGCAAGGGCCTATACCTTCAGCAGGTTTTGGAATTAGCTTATCTGAACTTGTTGCTGTGCTGTGTAGGCACCCAGCAGGTCAAAGCAGCATAACCCTCAACTTACCACATAATGAAGCAGTTAGTCTCTGTGTATCCCTACACCACACAGTGATGTGTCCTGGAAAGATCTAAATAAATAGGTTTCTGTATTCTGTATAATAGTATATTAGCCAATTCTAGTTCAAGTCTCAGATGTGCTACAGCCATGCTAAATTTTCACCCAACCTAATTAACCATGCTTTCCTCCTTCACTGAAAGCATCATCAGCTGGGAGCAAACCCACACAGAGATCTTGTGTTGCTTTTGCACGAATGTAAGATGATAGGGATTTGTGCATGTGCTTAGCTTTTGGGATCTGAGTAGTCCCACTGAAGCCAGTGGAACTGTTCATGTGTTTAACTTTAAACATGTTTGAAAGATCAGATCCCTGGTGGCCAATTCTGTTCCTGATGAACAAGCAGAAATAAAATCCAGCCTCCATGGCAGAGCTGCAGGACTAGTTAGAGGAAACAGAAATAAATGCATATTTTTTTCACTAAAGTAGGTAGGCTTTTTATGCTTGGAGTGAGTTAAAAAAAAAAAGTACCTTTTGTGCAGACCAGATTTATGAGTAGGATTAAATATTAAGTTAATTCACACAACAATTGCAGACTTACTAGTAGAAGTATTAAATAAAGTTACGAGTCCTGAAAGAAACTTCTCAACGATCCGGTGTAATTTCTGCAGCATTGTCAATCAACTCACTTCTGTCTTTGGAAGCACTGAGGAGACTAATAAAAAAAGCCCAGGAATGCATCTAATATGTTTTCATCTTTCATAAGAGAGAAGTAAACCAAGTTTGTTTTAAGAAGTGTATTTCCTTACAGTTAATTCCTTTTTGTTTGGTAAATTTCAGCTATGCTCTAGATGCACTTCATGGTGCTGAATGCCTTTTATTTCCTGGTGTCATTTATTTGTAATATCCAATTGAGTTTCTGTGTGAATGGGGCCCCCATCAGTAATTCATTCATTCTATGAACTTGCTGGTAAAATGCTTCTGGTTTATCCCAAAATGTGTATATGTATATGAAGATTTCCTGCAAACAGATGCATCTGTTCAAAAGGTTACTTACAGAACTTGTCTATTTCAGCAGCAGCGGCATAGCTTTCCATAAGGCACATTCAGAATTCAAAATACCAGTTATGCAGGTTTGCAAGAGAAGTATATGAACTTAATATGTCATCATCTTAGTAAGTAAGATTTTCTTCCATTTTAGATTTCCTAAAATTTCTAATTTATTTTTTTGATGCTAAAAAAATGTGGGATGCAAGATTTTATACCACAATTTAAATAGTATTGGACAGGTTACACTAACCCTCAGCTGAAAAAATATTTACTATTTGTCATTCCTCCTTAGACTATGAGAAAATGCTATACTCAAAATGCATGAAAGTCTTAGTGTTTTGGTGCTAATATTTCTTTGCTATTTGATGACAGAATGGTGTAACGCAATGCACAATATACCATAAAACATCTCCAATGTTAAAATTAACATTTTTCTAATCACCTGCCGTATAGAGAATATCTTGATGATGGCTCAATAAATACAATTCATGATGTTATATGACCTTCGTTTCCTTAACTTTACGGTTTGCACATCTGTCTCATCTGACCATAAAGAAAAAGTGTACAAAATGCCAACATCCTAGCTCAAGGGTAACATGGAAATGAATTGTTCCAGCTACTGACGTGTTAGAAGTATGTGTTTCATTCCATGTCTTATCTTGCTATCTTTGTATTAATAGGTTTATAAGTTATGTATAATGTATATGTATTCATAGTTATCCCTTGAGGATAACAAAACAATTACTTGTATTTATATACCTGACATATGCACTGGGAATATGGGAAGTACTTTTGTTGCATGCTGCAAGGTTTTTCAAACATTGTAGCCAGGGAAAATGTGACTTCCCTTAATGTGTTTTCTTCTGTGAAGAATGAGTGTGTGGAGTTTCATGTTTCTCTCCCAATATGTTCCACAGTCAAAATACCAAGTTCGTAAGTAAACCAGTTTTTGGGTTTTTTTTTTTCCTAACTGTTGGTCTTAAGGGTTCAGCAATTTGGCATTCAGCCTGCTTTTCTGTCCTGTAATATCACTAATAGTAATGATTGAGCAAGGCAAATTGTCTTTGCTTGAATGCATGCAACCTTCATTTTTTCTGCATCCACCCTATCAGGGTCCACTTCTCTGCTACAATGGATGGCAGAGGAGATATAAAATAGTCCAAATAAAAGCATGACTGTCTCAATACCCATCACCTCTATAGTTTTCAGGAAATAATAAGTGTTAAATCAGAGGAACTCCTGGAGCAACAGTACCGATCAAGTTTCTGTGGCACAAGAAATCCATGTAAGGCTGTTCTAATTCATACTTAACCATCTTTTCTCCATCTCTGTCCCAATCCCAGAAACAATAAAATTTAAAACCAAGCCTATTTCCTTGGATTTGTCTCATAATGGTGCAGGGCAGATTCTTGCATTGGAAGGCAAGGCTGGTTTCATGGGGCTCAAAACCAGCACAATTCTGAAAAGGTGTTTTTGTCCTAGAAGAGCATGTAAAAATGTTTTGGCACTCCCAAATAAAACCCCAGAGGGTATTCCGAAGTACTGCCGTTTGGTTTGAGTATATTTCATGTGCTGTACTACCTTTTCCTAGAAACAAAAATCCCATTTATTGGGTTTTTTACTAGTTTAGCTTTACTATGGAAAACATTCAGTTTAATGAAAATACTGATTATAATTTATTGAGGTGACTGAGATTAACTTTATCAAGCTAAACTACTACTAAAAAAATTAAAAATAGTACTTAATCATTTAAGCTGAAACCTTTGCAGTACTACACTTGTGACTGCAAGTCCAATGTGATGTATTGAGTGAAAAATTTTATTTCCACATCTTATCTGCTGAATCAGGAAATAAAATAGTCTGAATCTTCAGTGTGAAAAGATGAAGCTTTAAAAAAAACCAAAACAAAACAGTAGAGTGGGTAGAGGTTCATTTTGCATTATATCCATTTCTATCTTGTTTGAGTTTTTCACTAGAAGAAAATGCTATTTATATAACTTTGGGAGCACTGTAAAATGCATACCGGGGTTTGTAAGCTCTTGTATTTCTCTTCCTGGATCTAAGAACTGATGGGAACTTTTCCCAGCCTCTCTCTGCAAATGGTTACTTGGGCCCCAGTGCCAAGGAGTAGACTGACGGGCAGAGACCTGAGGCCAGTAAGCTCTGTGCAGTTCTCTCATAGCTCCTCTGCTTCATTTTGATTGCAAAAGATCTGTCTTGATGCTGCTCCAGTGCAGACTGGATCACTGTACATGTTGTTTCTGATCATTTCTTGTGTAAACAAAAACTACTTGGTCCATTCAAAGATGCTTTGTAGAGTCATATAAACCTCACTTATGTATCTAGACACAGTGGCAAAAATCCTGTTTTTCGCCAGCCTTCAAGATCTTTTAAGTCTTATTCTAACTCATTGGCCATTTGCTGGGACAAGGTCAGCTAAGTGACTTTGCAAGTTCCTATAAATTGCTTTGATTCTAATTTTATGATTATTCCTTTGTATATTGTCTTGAATATTAGGGGAAAAAAACCCTCAACTAATAATGCCGGGTTGTAAACCTCATTTGTCCCTTTATTTCTTAACAGATACCCTAATGGAAGCCACATTTCTTCAAATACTGATATTAAACTAGGATATACTAAAAGACAGGTAGATAAATCTTTTCTCCTTTTGAATTTCACTATTGTTCTACCTTATCCATACTGTCCTGGTTTCAGTTGAGATAGAGTTAATTTTCTTTATAGTGGCTGGTATGGGGCTATGTTTTGGATTTGTGCTGAAAACAGTGTTGATAATACAGAGATGTTTTAGTTGTTGCTGCACTAGTCAAGGACTTTTCAGCTTCCCGTGCTCTGCCAGGTGCAGAAGAAGCTGGGAGGGGACACAGCCAGGATAGTTGATCCAAACTGACCAAAGGGCTATTCCATACCACATGACGTCATGCTCAGTATATAAAGCTGGGGAAGAAGAAGGAAGGGGGGACATTGGAGTGATGGCGTTTGTCTTCCCAAGTAACCATTACGCATGATGGAGCCCTGCTTTCTTGGAGATGGCTGAACACCTGCCTGACCATGGGAAGTAGTGACTTAATTCCTTGCCTTGCTTTGCTTGCGTGCGCGGCTTTTGCTTTACCTATTAAACTGTTTTTATCTCAACCCTCAAGTTTTCTTACTTTTGCTCTTCTGATTCTCTCCCCCATCCCACCGAGGGGGAGTGAGCGAGCGGCTGCGTGGTGCTTAGTTGCCAGCTGGGGCTAAACCACGACAGTCCTTTTTGGCGCCCAACGTGGGGCTCGAGGGTTTGAGATAATGACAGATTTGATTGGAATGTGCCAGATAGAATTTATAGCTGTTATTGCTGTTTAGCTATTAATCAGCAGGCTTCTGTGCTTGCCATAGGCTTGCTTGCCTTACTGTATGTTAGAGCCTAGGGCTCGTTAGTGGCTGCTTTTTGCTTTCACTGCTTGCCGTGCTGCTGTACTGCTGATCACCTTACTCTGCTGTGCCTGGGAACACTTTGATAACAGCAATGGCCTTGCGCCTGGGCTGGCAGATGGCCAGGGCATTGCTGCTGTTTCTGTGCTGCTGTACTGGACAGGCTGGAACTCCAGTGTGAACTCGAGTCAAAGGGACTGTGACCTGTGGATGAATCCATGTGGGAGCGGGACACCCCAAAGCATCTGTGCCCATGGATTAGCCCATGCCAGAGCAGATATATCTTGAAACGTCTGTGGCCATGGTTATGTCTGTGCCACAGCAGGTATACCTCTGAAGGGATTGTGGCCCAAGGATAAGTCCACGTTGCATAAGGTGCACCTCGAAGCATCTGTGGCTGTGAATGAAGTCCATGCTGCAGCAGGTACACCTCGAAGCATCTGTGGCTGTGGATAAAGTCCATGCTGCAGCAGGTATACCTCGAAGCATCTGTGGCTATGGATGAAGTCCATGCTGCAGCAGGTACACCTCGAAGCATCAGTGGCTGTGCATGAGGCCATGTTAGAGCAAGTTTACTTCTGAAGGTACTGCATTCTGTGGATAAGTCCAAGCTGGAGCAGGGGCAAGGGGAGGACTTCATTGCAATGTTAAACCTGATGGTCTGGTCCAGGGGGACCAGGGGTGGAGATTGTGGTGGAAATACCTTTGAATTGTTGTGTCCCGGGATTTGAGTTGCATGTTGTGGGAATTACTATAGCAGGAACCCCTTGTTGCTAGCCAGGCTAGGAGCAAGGGGAGGAGTTCATTGCAATGTTAAACCCTATAACCTGGTCCAAAAGGACCAGGGGTGGACATTGTAATAGATACATTTGTCTACATAAATCTATTGTAATAGATTTATTTGTCTCTCTATTTTTATTCCATATTTCCTCTCCTCCTCATTCTTTTCCTGTATGTATCACAGATGGTCTACCATCAGCAGTAGTGCTTTTGTAAATCACTGCAGCTCAGCAGATCTAGTCCTGATACAGGTGGTGTCAAAGCATTCATCCTAACAGGCTGAATCTCAGTGTAATTCACCACCATATATATCCAAATGATTCAGTGTCTGGGTTGAATGTACATGAACCTCAGTTTAATAGTTTAGAGCCTGATTAGCAAGAGAGGTTGGCAAATGTGACACCCATCTACAAGAAGGGCCGGAAGGAGGATCCGAGGAACTACAGGCCTGTCAGTCTGACCTTGGTGCCGGGGAAGGTTATGGAGCAGATGATCCTGAGTGCCATCACACGGCACATACAGGATAACCAGGTGGTCAGGCCCAGTCAGCATGGGTTTATGAAAGGCAGGTCCTGCTTGACTAACCTGATCTCCTTCCATGACAAGGTGACCCGCTTAGTGGATGAGGGAAAGGCTGTGGATGTTGTTTACTTGGACTTTAGTAAAGCCTTTGACACCGTTTCCCACAGCATTCTCCTGGAGACACTGGCTGCTCATGGCTTGGACGGGTGTACTCTTTGCTGGGTAAAGAACTGGCTGGCTGGCCAGGCCCAAAGAGTGGTGGTGAGTGGATGTAAATGCAGTTGGCGGCCAGTCACAAGTGGTGTTCCCCAGGGCTCAGTACTGGGGCCAGTTCTATTTAATGTCTTTATCAATGATCTGGACGAGGGGATTGAGTGCACCCTCAGTAAGTTTGCAGATGACACCAAGTTGGGCAGGAGTGTTGGTCTGCTTGAGGGTAGGAAGGCTCTACAGAGGGACCTGGCCAGGCTGGATTGATGGGCCGAGGCCAATTGTATGAGATTCAACAATTGGTCAACGAAGTGCCAGGTCCTGCACTTGGGCCACAACAGCCCCACGCAATGCTACAGGCTTGGGGAAGAGTGGCTGGAAAGCTGCCTGGTGGAAAAGGACCTTGTGGTATTTGTTGACAGCCAGCTGAGTATGAGCCAGCAGTGTGCCCAGGTGGCCAAGAAGGCCAATGGCATCCTGGCTTGTATCAGAAATAGCGTGGCCAGCAGGACTAGGGAAGTGAATATCCCCCTAGAATGTCCCCCAGGAACTGGGGTTGTTTAGCCTGGAGAAAAGGAGGCTCAGGGGGAGACCTTGTCGCTCTCTGCAACTACCTGAAAGGAGGTTGTAGCGAGGTGGGTGTCGGTCTCTTCTAGTGACAAAAGATAGGAGAACAGGAAATGGCCTCAAGTTGCACCAAGGGAGGTTTTGATTGGATATTAGGGGAAATTTCTTCACCGAAAGGGTTGTCAAGCACTGGAACAGGCTGCCCAGTGAAGTGTTTGAGTCGCCATCCCTGGAGATATTTAGAAGACATGTAGATGTGGCACATAGGGACATGGTTTAGAGGTGGACTTGTCAGTATTAGGTTAGAAGTTGGACTTGATGATCTTAAAGATCTTTTCCAACCTAAATGATTCTATGATTAGATCTGTAGGGCATCACAATCACTGTAAAATAATTTCCAAAGGTGAGATAAGACAAAAGAGCAGAAATTATCTGATTTATTCCTTCCATGCACATGACAGAATGTTTTTCTTTGGTGCAGTTTGTTGAGGCAGACCATAATTCACACTCCAAAACCTGGTTCATCTAGGTAGCATTCTCCTCTTTGCAGTGCTGGCTGCTGTGGTGATACCGACTGTCAGCCCACTCTCCCTGCATGGGCCAGCGACTTGGACAGAATAATAAGGTATCTGCCAGCCAGAATCTACATTTGCTTTGCCTTTTTCTAAATGTATGCTGACAGTGAAATACCCCTCTCTGAGATGAGCTTATTCCCTTTTAAGAACACACTACTCCTTTGCGAGTGAGTTTTTTCCCATTAAAGTTTGAGTATGGCCCTAATCCCTCACTGTCAGATGACATGCTTTCACTCAGATCCTTTAAGGTTTTAAAGTTTCCAAACTACATCTGCAGACTTGTAGTTGTTCTCTTTTCCAAAAACAAAAATATGTGCTTAGCGAAAAGGAAAGTGCTTTTTTCTTTCCCCCTGTCTTTCTAAGAAGTGATTAAAACATCTAGAACAGAAAGGGAACTTCATCCTATAGAGTGGTGAAGTGCCTACCTAGCTCTTGCTTTGGGCTTCACACTAGTATTGCTAACAACAGCAGACTCACTGGTTTTTCCAAGCACACCCGCTTGGAAAAATGAAGTATGTCTCATTTTGGTATAATCCATTCGAGAAGTCATTCATGCAAGAACAATTTCTGTCCAGAAGATCAGTAGACAAAACAGGCCTGTGGTCAAGATTTTTTTATTCTTTAATGACTTTTTTCTTATTTTAATTGTTATATTTAATGGAATTACCACCTCATTTGTATTCCCAGAAAGAGTGATGTTTATTGCTGCTCTCAATCTCAGTGAAGAAAAATAATCCTGTTTTAAATCAAACACTTGTTTATATGATCTAATAGAAAACACCAGGCTGTATATCAAATTCAAATGGAAAACAGATGTATTAAATTGACAGTAAGAATAAATTTGTCACAGCTATAAATGCTTATTGAGATATATGTTTATATATATATATGTATGTATGTATATAATTTCTTCTTTTTTTGAGGGTTGCAGGAGAGGACAGGAAAAGAGCATTGCTTTAGAGAACGTCACCAAAGGGATGCAGTGTAGTTGCTCCAGATTTAAAATGATCTGTTAAGAGAGCATGAAAACAGAGACTAGGCACATATGAAGTTTTAATTTAAGGGTTTGAAGATTTAATTTCAGGGTTGGAGTTTTTTAATTGTTTTAGTTTAATTAGTCCAAAATGTGTTTTGCAAAATTTCTCAAACTACAGAAAACATGGTAAGCCCAAAGTACTTGGGAAGAAGATTGCATTAAACTGATACAAGACATTCCAGTTTGGGAAAGGAGCATCTCTACAATGCTTAATACCCAGCTGTCAGCTAGCCATTTTTTCCTTCAGATTGTGGCCCAAAACTTGTGATGGATGGACTTGTAAGTCCGCATTTTCACACACGCCTTTCCGTCATGAACACACTCTTAAAAACAGGTCTCAAATGCTTTATGCACATTTAAATGTAACTGTCAAAGTAGTCCAGTCCTGAAGCACAGATGTATCCTTTCCCATCCTGCGTTAAGTTCCAACTCAGTTGTTTAATATCAGCAGGTTTCATTTGACTGTACGCTGACTAACTATGCAATGTAATTTTGTCACCTTTAGAAAAGCTGGGGCACACTATACCTTTCACAGAATCACAGAATCGCAGAATTGTATAGGTTGGAAAAGACCTTTAAGATCATGGAGTCCAACCGTAAACCTAACACTGCCAAGACCACCACTATACCATGTCCTTAAGCACCTCATCCAAACGTCTTTTAAATACTTCCAGGGATGGCGACTCAACCGCTTCCCTGGGCAGCCTGTTCCAATGCTTGATAACCCTTTCAGTGAAGTAAAATTTCCTAATATCCAGTCTAAACCTCCCCTGGCACAACTTGAGGCCATTTCCTCTCGTCCTATCACTTGTTACCTGGGAGAAGAGACCGACCCCCACCTCTCTACAACCTCCTTTCAGGCAGTTGTAGAGAGCAATAAGGTCTCCCCTCAGCCTCCTTTTCTCCAGGCTGAACAACCCCAGTTCCCTCAGCCGCTCCTCATCAGACTTCTGCTCCAGACCCTTCCCCAGCTTTGTTGCCCTTCTCTGGACACACTCCAGCCCCTCAATGTCTCTCTTGTAGTGGGGGGCCCAAAAATTTCTTCCACTCCTCAAAAAATTCAGATAGCTTATTTTTGATTTGCCATGCCTAGAATTTTTTCTGATCTTTGCAGAGCCCATCTGACATAATGCAGCAGGTTGACAAAAGGTTTTAAAATCTGTTTTGTACAACATGGCCTCGGGTGATAGAGAACGTGTGAATTGTGCCTCTGATGTCTGAACCCTCGCAGCACAGAGCAGGAGGACTCCTGGGCTGACAGGTGGAGCTTCCTGATGTGTGGCTTTTCACCAGGGGAGCTCCCCAGCAGCATTTGGGCCTTAGAGGTACCCCTGTACTCATGGTTCCTCAGCCACAAATCCAGCTAGTTCTGCTGCAGTGCCAATAAAGAGGCTTCAAGGAACTACTAGGAAAGAGGAGTAGGGAATCTCTATATGAAAAGATGGGAGAAATCTCTGTGATTTCGCTCCAATCACCTAAGTCACTTCACATCCACAGTATGCTGGGGAAGGCTTTTGCTGACTTTTGACTTTCAAGAGTTGAACCCACTTTAAAGAGCTGCTGTTTCTTCCCCACTCCAGTCTAGGATAGGGCCAGAGTTTTTTCTATCACCTTTCAACTCTGGATATCTGAAACACATCTTGCTGACAGAACTGAACTAATATGCTGCAGAGAGATCTGGTTTTCTACACTTAATTTGCACTGATGTTTTAGAAGGGAATTGTGATACTTTTCAGAAAGAGAAGGCATTTGAGAGCAGAAGGTTGATCAGAAGGCAAGAAATAAATGTATTTAAGCAGGTAGACGGGAAGGCGACAACTGTGTCAAATGTACATATGATTATTTGCCTTGCTCTCCTGATATGGTGGGTGGCTGATGAGATGTGATGACCCAATCTTTGATAGTCTTATTGATTCTGTATACAACATCATAACTAGGAGCTGAAAGACTGTTCTCAGTTATATTTATTTTGTGTTCTCTCTTTGTTTAATTGGCATAGGTGTTGAGGGTT
Source organism: Mycteria americana (assembly GCF_035582795.1). Taxonomy (NCBI): domain Eukaryota; kingdom Metazoa; phylum Chordata; class Aves; order Ciconiiformes; family Ciconiidae; genus Mycteria; species Mycteria americana. The sequence continues at coordinate 61,034,612 of NC_134368.1, forward strand.
CCATGGAGCTAGTGATGATCGAGCTTTTAATAGTTGCATAATGGTTCACCTTTGTTCTAATACATATCAAAGGTATCTTTTCCTCATTTTGTGAGCAGGCAGGAGTGCCGCAAACAGGGCGTGGCGCGGCAGTTTGCGCAGAAGGACGTGCAGGAAGGGCGCTGAAGCTCTGCCAGCTCAACCAGGGAGCAACGGTGTCCACCTGGCAGAAAGCCGTGGCCTCTCTAAGCTCTTCACACACCACAACTGACACAGCTTCCCAGACAGAGCTCTGGTGGGAACATGCTGCCAGCCAGGTGTCAGGCTGCAGGGTGTGCCCTGCTCTTATGCCAGTACCAGACGGCAGCAGTGAGCACACCCGGGGGAGGTATGCCCAGGCAGAGGAACTCCGCCACTTAGTGACAGAGCTCTGGGAGGGCGCGAGTAGGTTGAGGAGTATCATGGAGTGTGAGAGAGAGAGCGGCTACTGGAATTGTACACTACCTTCCCCGAGACAGGCCCAACACGCAAACAGGACGCATGATATGGAGGATACCCTATCCTCCCTCTGCCTGGCTGAACACAGTGACTTAAGGGATAGCGGGCAATGGCGACGAGTTCCTGGCCGGCGCAGCAGGTGCGTCTCCTATGTGACTACCCCACTTTCCCAGGTGCCCTTGCATAATAGGTATGAGGCTCTGCAAGTGGAACCAAACGATGATGAGGATGATGGTTCATCTAGCTTGGAGGTGTCGCTGAGGTTAAGTTGGCCAATGCTCTGCGTCAAAGCTGCTTCCATAAAGAAAAAAGACGGGTCATTGTCGTAGGAGACTCCGTTCTGAAGGGAACAGAAGGCCCAATATGCAGACCAGACCCACTTGTTTGGGAAGTCTGCTGCCTCTCTGGAGCCCGGGTAAAAGATGTGAAGAGAAAACTTCCTACCCTGGTACGGCTCTCATTATTATCCGTTATTGATTTTTCAGGTAGGCAGTGATGAAGCTGCAACTAGAAGTCCAGGGGCATTCAAGAGAGACTTCAGGGCCTTGGGACAACTGGTTAAGGGATCAGGAGCACAAGTAGTGTTCTCCTCTGTCCTTCCAGCTGCAGAGAATGATGAGGGAAGAAACAGGAAGAGCCAGCAGATCAATACCTGGCTTTGAGCCTGCTGTCACTGGCAGAATTTTGGGGTTTTTGATCATGGGTCGGTCTACATGACACAAGGCCTGCTGGCGACAAACAGGGTACACCTATCTCAAAGAGGGAAAAGGATCTTTGCACAGGAGTTAGCAGGGTTCATTGAAAGAGCTTTAAACTAGATTTGAAGGGGGGGAAGGGATAAAACCAGGCTCCATAGAGATAAGCCTGAGGGCAGCATGCCAATGTTTGAGGGACAGTGTGCTAGCGAGGTCCTTCAGTCTGCTGTCTCAGTGGAGGTAGGGGATGGAGATCCATGCGGCAGCAAAGACGAAAGGGTTATGTATGTGTTAAAAACCACGGAAGCGCCTGAGGATGGTCACGTAGGAATTAGGGCTTCTCACCTCAGAAAGGTGACAGGATCAATAGCCCAACTGAAGTGCATCTACACCAACATATGCAGCATGGGCAACAAACAGGAGGAGCTGGAAGCTATTGTGCAGAGGGAAAACTATGATATAGTTGCCATCATGGAAACATGGTGGGATGACTCGCACAACTGGAGTGCTGCAATGGATGGCTATAAACTCTTCAGAAGGGACAGGGAAGGAAGGAGACGCAGTGGGGTTGCCCTGTATGTTAGGGAGTGTCTTGATTGTCTACAGCTTAATGATGGTGACAACAGGGTTGAGTGTCTATGGGTAAGAATCAGGGGGAAGGCCAACAAGGCAAATATCATGGTGGGAGACTGTTATAGACCACCCAACCAGGATGAAGAGGCAGACGAAATATTCTATAAGCAGCTGGGAGAAGTCTCACAATCACTAGCCCTTGTTCTCCTGGGGGACTTCAACTTACCAGATGCCTGCTGGAAATACAACACAGCAGAGGGGAAACAGGCTACGAGGTTCCTGGAGTGTGTGGCAGATAACTTCCTGACACAGCTGGTGAGTGAGCCAACTAGGGAAGGCACCCCGCTGGACCTGTTGTTCACGAACAGAGAAGGACTTGTGGGTGACGTGAAGGTTGGAGGCCGTCTTGGGCGTAGCGATCACAAAATGATGGAGTTTTCAGTTCTTAGAGGAGTAAGGAGGGGGGTCAGCAGAACTGCTACCTTGGAGTTCTGTAGGGCAGACTTTGGCCTGTTTAGGAGACTGGTTGACAAAGCCCCTTGGGAGGCAGTCGTGAAGGGCAAAGGAGGCCAGGAAGGCTGGACTTTCTTCAAGAAGGAAATCTTAAAGGTGCAGGAGCAGGCCATCCCCATGTGCCAAAAGATGAGCCGGAGGGGAAGAAGACCGGCCTGGCTGACCAGAGAGCTTTGGCTGGAACTCAGGAAAAAAAATGAGAGTTTTTGACATTTGGAAGAAGGGGCTGGCCACTCAGGAGGACTACAAAGATTTCGTGAGGTTATGCAGGGAGAAAATTAGAAGGGCCATTAATCTGGCTACTGCTGTAAAAGACAATAAAAAAATATTTCTATAAATACATTTGCAACAAAAGGAGGCTAAGGAGAATCTGTGTCCTTTATTGGATGTGGTGGGAAACATAGTGACAAAGGATGAGGAAAAGGCTGAGGTACTTAGTGCCTTCTTTGCCTCAGTCTTTAATAGTAAGACCAGTTGTTCTCCAGGTACCCAGCCCCCTGAGGTGGAAGGCAGGGACAGGGAGCAGAATGAAGCCCCCATAATCCAAGGGGAAATGGTTAGTGACCTGCTGCACCACTTAGACACACACAAGTCTATGGGGCCAGATGGGATCCACCCAAGGGCACTGAAGAAGCTGGCAGAAGTGCTCACCAAGCCACTTTCAATCCATTACCAGCAGTCCTGGCTAACTGGGGAGGTCCCAGTTGACTGGAAGTTAGCAAATGTGACACCCACCTACAAGAAGGGCTGGAAGGAGGATCCGAGGAACTACAGGCCTGTCAGTCTGACCTCGGTGCCGGGGAAGGTTATGGAGCAGATCATCTTGAGTGCCATCACACGGCACATACAGGATAACCAGGTGGTCAGGCCCAGTCGGCATGGGTTTATGAAAGGCAGGTCCTGCTTGACTAACCTGATCTCCTTCCATGACAAGGTGACCCGCCTAGTGGATGAGGGAAAGGCTGTGGATGTTGTCTACCTAGACTTTAGTAAAGCCTTTGACACCGTTTCCCACAGCATTCTCCTGGAGACACTGGCTGCTCGTGGCTTGGACGGGTGTACTCTTCACTGGGTAAAGAACTGGCTGGCTGGCCAGGCCCAAAGAGTGGTGGTGAGTGGATGTAAATGCAGTTGGCGGCCAGTCACAAGTGGTGTTCCCCAGGGCTCAGTACTGGGGTCAGTTCTATTTAATGTCTTTATCAATGATCTGGATGAAGGGATCGAGTGCACCCTTAGCAAGTTTGCAGATGACACCAAGTTGGGTGGGAGTGTTGATCTGCTTGAGGGTAGGAAGGCTCTGCAGAGGGACCTGGCCAGGCTGGATTGATGGGCCGAGGTCAATTGTATGAGGTTCAACAAGGCCAAGTGCTGGGTCCTGCACTTGGGTCACAGCAACCCCATGCAACGCTACAGGCTTGGGGAAGAGTGGCTGGAAAGCTGCCAGGTGGAAAAGGACCTGGGGGTGCTGGTTGACAGCTGGCTGAGTATGAGCCAGCAGTGTGCTCAGGTGGCCAAGAAGGCCAATGGCATCCTGGCTTGTATCAGAAATAGTGTGGCCAGCAGGACTAGGGAAGTGATCGTGCCCCTGTACTCAGCACTGGTGAGGCCGCACCTCGAATACTGTGTTCAGTTTTGGGCCCCTCACTACAAGAGAGACATTGAGGTGCTGGAGCGTGTCCAGAGAAGGACAACGAAGCTGGGGAAGGGTCTGGAGAACAAGTCTTATGAGGAGCGGCTGAGGGAACCGGGGCTGTTTAGCCTGGAGAAAAGGAGGCTGAGGGAGACCTTATTGCTCTCTACAACTACCTGAAAGGTGTTGGTCTCTTTTCCCAAGTAACAAGTGACAGGACAAGAGGAAATGGCCTCAAGTTGTGCCAGGGGAGGTTTAGATTGGATATTAACAAAAATTTCTCCACTGAAAGGGTTGTCAAGCATTGGAAGAGGCTGCCCAGGGAAGTGGTTGAGTCACCCTCCCTGGAGGTATTTAAAAGTCATGTAGCTGTGGCACTTAGGGATGTGGTTTAGTGGTGGACTTGGCAGTGCTAGGTTAATGGTTGGACTCGATAATCTTAAAGGTCTTTTCCAGCCTAAATGATTCTATGAAATTTTCTGATATGACAACAGACGGAATGAAAGTTGTTCTTTCAGACCATCTTTTGCACTGTCCTGTATTGCTTGGTTTCAGCAATCCCAGAAATGTTCCCATACTGTCTCCCCACTTTTCTCCTTGTTTTGTAATGTAGTAAGAATCCATTCCAGTGTGCCTCATACATCAGCTATTTGTACACATCTTCAAATCACCACAGAAATGCAATAGTAAGTGTAGTGGGTTGAACTTGTCCAGCTGTCAGCCACCCATCCAGCCACTCTGTTGCTCCTCTGACTCAACAGGACAAAGGGAGAAAATAAGATGAAAAAAGCTTGTGAACCAAGATAAAGGCAGTGTAGTCACTTACTAATTACTGTCATGGGCAAAACAGACTCAACTTGGGGAAGATTAATTTCATTTATTGCCCATTAAAAATAGAGTTGGATGGTGAGAAATAAAGACAAACTAAAACACCTTCCCACACACACACACTCTCCCTTCTTCTTCCCAGGCTCAGCTTCACTCCTTCATTCCCAACTCCTCTACCTTCCCCTGCCCAGCAACACAGGGGGATGGGGAACGAGGGCTGCAGTCAGTCCATAACAGGTCCTCTCTGCCGCTCCTTCCTCCTTACGCTTTCCGTCTGTACTGGTGTCGGTCCTCTCCACAGGCGGCTGTTCCTTCATGAAATACCCACCCGCTCTGGAGTGGGATCCTCCATGAGCGGCAGTGTTGAGTATCTGCTCTGGTGTGGTCCTCTCCACAGGCTGCAGGGAAATACCTGCTTCACCATGGTCTTCTCCGCAGGCTGCAGGGGAGTCTGTGCTCCAGCACCTGGAGCACCTGCTCACTCTCCTCCTTCACTAACCTTGGTGTCTGCAGGGTTGTTTCACACTTTTCTCCCTGCCTCGTGCAGTATTTTGCCCTTTCTTAAGTACATTGTCCCAGAGGTGCCACTTGGCAGAGGGGCTCATCTGTGCCCTGCAGTAGGTCTGTTGGAGCTGTCTGGAACTGGCTGTGTCCAGCAAGGGGCCCCCTGTCTCTTCTCACAGAGGCCACCCCTGCACCCTCCTACTAGCAAGACGTTGCCTCCTAGACCAAATACAGTGGTCTATAATGTATTAAGCCACTCCAAGATGTGCGTTAGTCAACTATTGAATTTCACCCACTACCACCCATAGCGGATTTATAGAGCAAAATCTGTCAGTCATGGATGGGCTTGTGTATCTGTCATACATATCATGAAAACTGCATTTTCTTGATGTCTATTTCATCATCCAATGTTTTCCTGGGTCATTATGAGCTAGATTTCCCCTGCAATACAGTCTCTTGTGTGAAGGCATCTAGAATTGTGCTCTAAATTTCATGTCCTTCTGAATGTTTAAAAGTTTGGGAGGTGGGGGATTATGCACAGCGTGAGTGAGCATTGATGTAAAGTATCAGTAGAGATTTACAAAATGCATATTGGAAAAGATAGTTCCCTCTAAGCTTATTGATTACAGAGTGGGACAGTATTAATATTTTGGTAGTACATGAAGATAGATTGTGCAGTGGCAGTAGAATAGTTATGCAATCGGTTGTAAAAACCCCTGAATTTACTCATCTTTTTAGGGGGATAATGATCTATTTAGAAATGTGTCTGCATGTTCAGTGCTTATCATGGGTCTATGCACACTGGAATAATCAAGAAGAGTTAGGGAAATTTTAGAATGGTATCTTCTTTATCACATATGCAGAGCACTTTTTTTTTTTTTTTTTCCTGGGGATGGCCTTGTGAAAAAGTAGTGACACACTCTCCTTCTGAATTGGAAGAGAGCAGAGGCATCCCTGCACCTGTCTCCAGCTTCCTGGTTTGTGCAGTGTGAGCGTTTTCCCCTTGTTTCTTGACAGAGTTCAGCTGAGATGCTAAGTGAGCACTTCACATTGAAGTAACCTTGAACATGCTGGGTGCGTGTTCAGCAGTTATTAGTTCTGAAATGTGAATTAATAGTCCTAGGTCCAAACGCTGCATAGTGCTGTTGTAATGTATCTCTTATAAGGAAATGAAGGCATGTAAAGTGATGTGCCCAAGGATGCAGACAGGGTCATGAAGGAAGTGCAGGAGACTGATTGCTGACCCCTCACGTTAAAGCACAAGTAGCAGACAATGAATTACAAACACATGAGCAACTGCACAATATCCTTTTAGGTTGATATTTAAAATAATAATGCAAAAGAAAAATTCCAGACATCTTTCCTGTCTGCTGATTATATTCCCTCACTTCCTCCACATTGTAGCACTCTCTTCTTGTTTCTTTTATTTCAATACGTGCTATCTATTTCTCTAACCTGATCTTCTTTCTTTATTAGCTTTCTCTATCTTGTCTCTGCTAGCTTCAGTGCACTACATCCTTTTACAGCTCACTGCTTTCCTTCATGATCCCAGTTATGCTGGAATGTCAGTGACCTCATGGTATATCTAAAACCTTTACATTTGAGGACTAGGTAAATAAGGAGTGGGGAAGAGGGGAGGTGAGACAATATCAGGAACTTGAGGATCTTATAACAATTCTTATTATATAACAGTATAAACCAGCTAACAGATTATTGTTACCTTTGACTTTGTTTCCCCACCTATTTGTTTCCACACTGTTCTGTTATTTCGAATTGAGATTATCCCTCTATATTTGCTCCACGTTTAAGGTCCCTACTGCATTTAACAGTAATTAATAAATAACACTAATTACTCATAAATAATGCTAATTATTCATAGTGAAGATGTAATGAGTGCATGCAGATGGGTCAGGAACACAGAGTTTCTGCAATTCTCTTGTTTTGTAGCCTGGCTCTTAGCCACAGTTAGAAGCAAGCAGAAGAAGAAACTCTCAGCACAAATCCAGATGTGCACAAACAGGACATCTGTCTCAAGTATGCATAACATGCATGCCCTTATTTAAGGGCAGTTGACCACTCAGGCTTTCTGTCTGTGACTTATGTTTTATTAGTGCTCCTTCTATAGATTTTGCAGGGAACAAGCCTCTTCAAAGAAAAGAATTTTTACATAGAAGGGGAGGCATCCACAGCAAACCAAAATACACCGAGAAATTTGAGCAAGTGAGGGAGGTCTTTCTGTAGCTGAACCAGTAAGGGTCAGCATGACTTAGGGTTGGAGCTTCTTTTTAAGAGGAGTGTCTCACATGCTGTGTCAGTCCTGGTCTGTGTAGCATCTGAGCCTAAAAAGACCTTTTGAAAAATGTGTAGAAAACAAAAGGGAAATTCTATCTGTCAGAATATCAGCCTTATTGTCTCTACAGACAAGCTTATTATTCATAAGCAGCAGCATTAAACAAACTGGGTGGAAGTTGATAACCAAGATCAGTAATATTTTTCTGAAGTTATAAATCTGGAAACCATTGATCCTGTTACACTACTGTTGCAAAAATCACTGAATGATTTCTATTAATGGCATTCAGCCTGTGTAAAGTTCAGCCAGCTCATTCATGTTGTACTCCTATACTGTTATAAATGCCCTTGCCCTCATATCAACAATACTATCAGAGTGTACTGTTCTGTTATTTATTGAACTGTACCAGCTGCAGTATTTGCTGTAGTTGTTATTTTAATTTTTATTACTCACTTATCTATTATGTTGGAAAACAGAGGCATGTTGCTACTCAGGAGGAGCTTCTGTATGAGTCATGTTGATACAATGGCACAAACACAACGCAAAAGGTGTAGAGGGTGCAGTGTTGATTGTTACCCTTCTCAGCCATACCATAATATTAAAAAAAAAAAAGGAAAAATTGAAAAAATTGCTCAATCAGTGAATTAGTTATGATATGTAGTGTTTAAATTTCCAGAAAACCATAAATATTCCTAAAATGTTCAGGATGAGGCATTTATATCTTTTGACTCAGTATTTTTGAAAAATTTTACAATGTATTTATAGGATCATTTTTTTCCCCCGATAATAATGCTACAGAGAAACTTTCAAAATAATCTCTCTGGAATGTAAACAGGTATTGCTAATTGTTAGACCAGCTCATTAATTTGGTGATATATGAATACAGAAACCTTGAAATATTGACAGGATATAGCCTAATTTGTTTTTACCATTGAATTCAAAACACAGCAAAACTCTACAGGAAAGAAAATAAAGATGCATTTGTGTAATTTCTTTTGTCATATTTTTAACACGTTGACAGTAAATGAGGCATTTCTAAATTACTATGTATATTGAATTTGCAGCTATGTAGTTGTATTTTAGTTATTGTCTGTATCTCTTGAGGCATTTTTAATAATTGGTATTCAGCAAGGTAAAAAATGATAGTGTTCATTCTTTTAAATTGAGGTTTGTACTTCATAGTAATCTTTTCATAATCTTTGAGTTGTGCCTATACATTTTGCTTCATCAGGCTTCAGTAAAATATGGTATTCATAAAATTAGTATGCTGCAGAGTGCAAGAGAATGTCTTGCTTTTAAAGATCAGAGATGATTCTTGTTCTGTTCCTCAAAGGCAATTTGAGCAAGAGAGAGACAAAGTTTAATCATAGTGTTTCCATTGTTAAACCTCACTTTTCAGATTACCCTACTTTATCACTAGAGTACTTAGCGCTGCATATTTCATATCCAAAAATTGTATTAATTCACGTTTTAGGAAATAAACAGGAGTTTAAAATAAAATCCTCCAGGATCTTCTGTTGTTTTGAAATCTAAAGGGCTCTATAATCCTTTAAACCTGTAAACACTAACAAAGAGACCATTGTCACTAAATCAAATTTATCTTTGCAGAAACAGCATGTTGCAGAGTTCCTCATGGATGATAAATGCTATTTAGTAAGCCAGCCTCACCTCTGGTATAACTGCAGTGCCCTAGTACACCAACCAGTGATCAATTTGGCTAGATCAAATCTTGAAAATGATTAAATGTTTGTGAAACAAACAATGAGTTAGACACCTCCCAGCTCCCTGGTTGAGTAGTTTTTCTTTATCATTTCTGTAGACTGTTGCTTTGTTTAACATTTAGGGTTACATTAGGTCAATTCTTAATACAATAGTGTATTTGGCAAGAGTAGATGAGGATTAATTAGTTAATGTTTGCAGAAGACTTTGAAAATGTGAAGTGCTATGGGGGCATAGATGAATGTACCCGCTTTTCTCTGGTCTTGGACTAGGTGGTATCTGCAGAATGCTATTCTCATGCTTGGCAAATGTTAACTTTCCATGGATCTTACTGTAGGTAAATTCTGAGTTTTCAAGTTAATTGGTTGTGCTTTTAATCAGTGATTCATAACTCTTCTGAGGCTATTTTTAAGTGGCCTCCAAACAATGTTCAGGTAAGTAGTTGGTTTACAGCAAGCTACACACGTGAAATTCATAAAAGGGCTCAAGCAGCCAGTGGAAATATGTTAGGGGTCCTGGGAATCCACTGGATGTATTTATAACAGGGAATTTGGTATTTCTCAGAGGACATGCAGGTCTTCAGAAGTATCAGATTATTTATGAAGCTGATATTAAGCAATTTATGAGTTTTCTCACACTGACTTGCAAATGTTACCTCTTCCCTGCAGTGGAGGTTTCCCACTGTTCTTTCCTCTGTACCAGGCTTATTGTGAGATATAACCAGCTGAGGTGCTGGTAAGCTAGGGGTAGGTGGCAGAACTGATACCCAAGTGAGATATAGAAAAGTCTTCAAAACATAATCATCTGTAGTACTTTAAGTGAACTAGATTTAAACTGCAGTTTCAAGGTGAAAGGTCATTTTGCCCAACTCTATCTCTTGGAGACATTTGATCCCACACACTTTTCCCTTTTCCAAGATTTAGAATATACATTGATATTTTCAGCAGTACTCCCCTGTACAAGATAGTAAGTCTTCACATCTAAACATTTCTAAAAAAGACAAATGATGGATTGCATTTTCCCATCTTCCTTTCACACTGGCTTCAATAATTCTACTGGCTTGTAATTCTTGGAGATGAGATATGAGACTTCAGCTGATGACAGCAACAGACAAAAATTTAGAGGCAGCGCAATTCCTTCAAACAGACCTTTCCCAGACAGACTGATAACACTTCAACTTTCAAGTGACACCTCTTCTTAAAATCTCTCTGACTACAAGAAAAAAAAGGTATAGTGTCATAGAGTGTCAGGTGTGAAGTAAAACATGATTCATCTTTAGCGTTTGATTATTCCTCATTTACAGCCTGTGTTTTAACAAATAGTATTTTTTCCAACCTCTTTGATTTGACAAAAGGTATGGATGTCTCATCTGTCTTCCCTTTTTTCTTTTTTGTTTGCTGACCCAACCGTTTGCTGGCAACTATGGATTTTCTTTCCTAACATCTCTTGGCATCTAATGTTCTTTACTTTTTTCTGCTTTCTTTAGAAGTAAATATCTCCTATTTTTGGGCTTTGGCACCATTAAAATTTGCAGTTCAGTCTATATTATGAATGAATGGGGTTCCTTTTCATTTATAAGATTATTTTTTTTAAAAAGCACAAAACCAATGTTAGCTGTAGGGCATTTCACCCACCTGGTATTTCACAGTAAAAAAACAAGTGTAAAGAACTACACTATAGAAAAGTGTAACTTTTAACCACTTAGGGATTTCTTAGGGCAAGGAACTCTGATCCTACCTATATATCCAATGTCTTGTTGCTGCATGCAACAAATGTCCTGTTAGTGGTAAAAGAGCTGATTTGATGTTTCTTTCCCCTTCACTTTCTTATTTCATTCTAGAGTAAAGAAATCTGGCAGTACTTTATTGTACCTTTTTGTACTCTATCATATTGTTCATTTCCCTTCACCTGTAATGCAAACTCTTTTTGTCCCACAACTGTTTTTCTCTGATGTCAATGATGGAAATATTAACAATCATAAGGACCAGTCAAATGATAAATGTTCAACGGGGTGAATCTCTTCCCATAAACGTTAAACAAATTAAAGCCTTTTCTACGAGGGCAGAGGCTCAGAAGTTCCGCTGTTCCCTATAAACTGAAAAACATTCACTGCTTAATAACATCATATTAACCTAGAAAAGTCTAGCAGTACATGGCTAGACATGATTCTCTGTTGTACTACACGATTGCCTCCTCCTGTCTCTGAGAAACTGCAAGTGAAGTTTCTTCCATCTGTATACAACCTCCTTTTTAAAATAAAACAGAATACCTAGCTATAATGTAAATTCTCTTTTTTTAAAATCTTACCCCCACAGTTGTACTAAAAGATCCACATACATTTCCCAGATATTTGTTGAGTTTACCTGGAGTACTTCAAGTTTCATATATAGAAGCTTGACCTAAATTTGACAGATGTGTGTTCTACCCTTAAAAATTTTTGAGAGAGGTTTCTACAAATATTGCTCTGTAGGAGTTATGGAAAATTCTACAAATTATTGAATGAACATATTTTTAAGACATCGTTTCTCCTTTTTAGATCCCTTTGAGATACAATCCATGTTGCTTTTGAATGGGAGATTGAATAATGAAGTTGATGTCAGGCATGAGCATTAGCCCTGCTCAATGACCTGTCCCAGGGGTGTAGGGAGGAGGGAGCAACAAAAACAAAGTTGGAGTACTCCCAGTTCTTTTGTTAGCTTTCTCACTTTTATAAACTCAGTATCATTCTCTGCTAAGAGCTTAGACACCAGTATAATTATTAACATAAAGCTAATCGCGCTTCAATCCTCCCTGTAGTTCATGTTCTTTTCTGGTCCACAGTTTTATAATATGTTGTACTGTTCTAGGTCAGCTTTTTTCTGAATTCAGGCTTCCCTGAGTACAAGTGCCTTGTTGCAACTGCTGTCTTCAACAGCAGAGTTGTTTGCCTATCTCTGCCTATACTTACTGCTATACTTGTACTTTTGTTTCCTTTATATCCTATGCTGCAATGTATTTATGATAAATTTGATGTAAAGGTGATAACCTCTTCCAATCCCACTTGGAGGATGAATGTTGATCTCAAATTTTCACTGTCACTGTGGTAAAAAGGAGACACCTAACAAGGCAATCTGACTTTCACAGTGCTACCACTTTTGTAGAGTCTTTCCTATAGCCACAGTGTATTTCTGCCTTTGTGGGTTGTAACCCTGCACAAATATTTGTTTGTTACCAGTTAAAGCAAACCTTTGTTCATTGGCAGTTTTAAGAGAAGGTTGTTGATCAGAAAAAGTCTATAGACTTTTTTTCCTAATCTCTGCTTCTTTTCTGACAGTTAGGAGGATCAGTGTTTAGATTATTTCCAGAGAGGGGACAGCCCTTTCTGCAATGACTGGAAAATGTCAAGGGGTCATCTGAGAGTGCATCCACTGTTTGAGCCTAGCAGGAATGTGTTGGGGGGTTTTTGTTGGTTTTTGGTTTTGTTTTTTTAAACTTCCCTTTCACCAAGCTCGTCACAACCTGTGAAAAATTAAGGTGTTGCAGAATGGTTAAGAATGTTTATGAAGCTTAGTACTAGAATGTTTATGAATCTTAGTACTAGACAAACTGGGAGCTACTACACTTGAGTCACAAATGAAATACCCCCAAGGCCAATAGGAAGCTTGTCCCAATTGCAATCACAATTTGTTTACTGCAAGAAAAAAAAAAAAAGAAACTTAATGAGAAAAAAAATTAGTATGAATCTGAAACTTCCTTTTTCAGCCCTCATTTCTGCCTTTCTCTTGGTAGGGAAGTTGTATGTGCTTCTGCATGTGGACCTTTAAGGGAAGCTTAAATTAATTTGTTTTGCTGTGGCAACCATGGCAGAGCCAATGCATTTTAAAGGAGAATTCAATCCCTTTTGCCGTGATTGCTATGGGAAAGTAACTCTTTTAAACAGTTATAGCTGTATAATGAAACATTAGTGCACTGACTTACCCTGCTTGTAGCCTTACCCTCTTGATTTCACATAATGGTACTTCCATTTTTCTAAGCGTACGCTTTAATCTGAAAGCTCATAAAGAAATGCTTTTGAAAGGGAAAGGAGGACAAAACTTTCTTGAGCAAAGGCAACAAGAATGGTGGGACCCAATGGTTTAGAGCCAAGGGTGACTGATACAAGGACATGAGATTTGATGTATTCTCTTCTTGCTTGTAGAAACAGAAACTTGCTGCTAGGAGGTTGTGTAGCTCCACTGAATAGTATTCCATGGCGTACCTGGCTGGAGTCTGATCTCATGCAGGCAGAGAGCCTCTGGTGGTAACAAGACCCCATGTAAGCATTTACTCTTGAGAGTTTGGGATTTTGGCTGCGTGTGCATGAGCTTCAGCACATTAAATGAGCAATGCCCATGGATACCTGAGTTTGCGGAGTCTGATGTCATTAACTATGTACGAGTTGCACCCTATGCAACTATGAGTTGCACCTTTCATTTCTGATTTTGTATCTGATACAACAGCTGGCTTCACTGATCAGCTTCATTGATCACTGAAGTGGTGATCAGAGTTTATCAGTGAAGAGACATTGAATAGAGAGCTACATAGCGGAGGTTTTAGGTTGTTTTTTGAATGGTATTACCCACAAACTCATCTTTTTTTTTCCTCATTCCAATTGGTTATTCTGCAGTGAGGAAATGGCACCATGGAAGGTAGTATACTTCATCCCTAGCCTGACTAGTGTGGCAAAAGAGTGAGAAAATAAGGTTCATAACAAAGGCTGCAGTTATTTCCTTCCAAAGCAAAGAGAGAACAGAGGAAGGAAGGCTGTGAACTTGACTGATGCTTTTGCTGCCTACATGCTCCCTAAACTGGGAGAGCCAGTATGTTCTGTGTAGTCTCAAATCCCTCAAGCAGACAAGTATCTTCTGAGTCTTGTTCAGTAAGTAAAGGGGAGGTCTCAAAAGCTGACAAACATGAAGTCAGTCAGCTGCAAAGGCAGAAATGGCATCTTATGCCCAGCTTCCTGGTATGCCCAGGTAGTTTCATGATCCCCCAATATAGTAAGAGGTGGTGATTAAAACTGAAAGCCTGAACAAATAAGCATGCTGCTTCCTCTTCATAAAAGCCTTTGAATACATATATATGCACATACAGGGCTTGAATCTCTATAAAGGCTGAAAAACTAATAGTGAAGGCCATAGCATAGATACCCAGGTTGTAGAAATTGGTGTAACTCCATTGATTTGTATATTCCAATATTGATTTCAATAGAGATAGTTTCATACTAGCTGGGAATTTGATCACAAATCACTGTTACAAGAGCCCTGACAGGATCGCTTCCATATTTTAAGATGTGTAAGAGATTACCTGTACAGTATACCTTGTTTACAAAGTATAAAAGAGGAAAAAATCTATTCTAGCTTACACTTTGCACAGTCCTGCTGAAAGTTATGGGAATACAGGTCGTGTACAAAAATGCTATCTATAGAAAATTCTATTTTTCTCCCATTTTGGTTTTACTTTTTCTCTCCAGCCAGCAGCGATTAGTCTAAATGAAAAGCTGTGCAGGAGATTCCAAGAACCAAATTGCCTGGCCCTGTTGGAAATCATGATCAAAACTACTAGCTCTTAATAAAGTGACTTGTATCTCAGTGGGATGCCCCAGGAAGTGGATTAACATTGCTCTAAACATCATCAGGGATAAACAACAGGAAACTCACCCTAGAAGAGAGTGCCAGTGGCTTAACATAAACTCCCATAAAGAGCTTCAGGCAAGACTTGCTCTTAATAAATATCCCAATATTGAATCTGAGGGACTCTAAATTCATTTTGCAAGATTGCCAACACATGTCGAAGTTCTGCCCAGGACCTGGCACTGATGTAACTTCCCTCCAAAGAAGGCAAACAGTAGTGGGCTGGAGAAAAGCTTTAAACCTGGATTTAATTTCTTGCAAATGAAATAAATGTGTCTTTTTGAAAGCTTTCTTCTCTTATACCAAAGGACAAAGAAGTAAAAGTCTGATTGTTTCTCGATTAGCCTGGAGATTTTCTTGTTTAGAATAAGGAAATGTGCTGCTCTTTATTTAAGGAGCTTCCTAAAGAAGAAGAGAAAAATTGTGCAAGGGAGCTCATGCTTTGAGAAAGCGCACATATTGGACTGGTAAAAAAAATGTACTACTTTGCTATGGTCAGCTTTGGTTCAAGAGCACCAAGGAAGCATACCCAAATGAGGCATTTCCTTGTCTGCAGTGTTGTTTGCCTGCATATCTGGAGCATGCTTTATTATGGCTTCTTAGACTACAATGTCAAAGTTGTATTGTCCATAGAGAAGCAGTAAGGCATACTCTATTCAGTATGGATTTTCAATGATGGCATAATACTTGTGGGTGGTGAAGTTGCAGGTGAATTATATAAGGCATGTGCAAGCCAGTAGAACCTTTGCCTTAGATCATAACACCATGTATTTTGTATATTCAGCGTAGGAAAACTGTATCAGGAATGATTTAAAAATACTAAAATGTTTTGCATATCTTTCCATCTTAAGTAAGGCATCCTAGCTGCTCTGGCTCCAACAAGACAGGGGTTGGGGAAAGTGTGGAAAAATGTTAAAGGAAGTTTAAATCACTGCTTTGAAGTCCCCAGTCTTGAGACATTCAAGAGTTAATGGCAGGTGCTCTGTGTTCAGTCAGGAAGCTCTCACATTCCCAGAGTTTGGTAGCATTTAGGTGTGTATAAATGGAAGCAATTACTGCAGGGCAATAATTAATTTTGCTCCACAGTGAATTGCGTAAAGGTTGGTTTAAATTTGATGAAAGGCATTTTAAGTAATCTCTGATCTATTTGCTGATCGTCCCCAGCCTTACCTGTCAGTGTGGAATGGCAAGCCATCCCCTTGACAGAAATCCTATGAAAGGACATCTGTGCTGTGTGACAATGTCATATGGAAGGATTACTGGTTTAATAGAGTTGAGTTTTGTTCTTGCTCAAGCAGATGCATCTGTCAGTCAGGCTAAAAAAAGGAACCATATTTTATGGCAATAATTTTCACTTTGAAATTTCCATGCAAATACGGAAATAAAATAAACAAAAATCTATAAACAATTTCTGCCAAATGTATGGTTCATGTAGCTGCTGAAAAACAAACAGTAACTACACTTGGAGTATCACACGCATGATATTAACCAAGTATGACAGGGAGATGTTGGTACAACAGATATAATCTTATTTGGCTCTCTCCTGGACAGCTTCTAAGCACAGCTTGAAAAACAATATTTAAAAGATCATTTTCCAATATGGCATCTCCCCATTTTTTTCCAAGCTTTTTTTTCTCCTTTACTTTTTCTATTTCGCTTTCCTGGCTTCCAAACAAATCCTCTCTTCGGGTCCTTCCTCTTTTTGATGTTTTTATATATATATATGTGTGTGTGTGTGTGTCTGTCTGTCTGTCTGTCTGTATGCACAACAAAAATTTTTTAAACAAACTAAAGAAAAAATAAAATTAAATACTCTTACCACTAAGGAATTGTGTGACTTCAGAATGTATTTGTCTGTGCTAAATATTGCATTTCAACGGTTACAATATCTGCATGTCCACAGGGGAGAATGTGATGATTGTCTGATGCGTATGAAGTCCTTGCGTGTGGTAAAAGACTGGGTTGTAGCCAGGTCTTTTGCTCAACTGAACTTATCAAAGACCGTAATATCAAGGAGCTGGATCCTTAGAAACATTCATATAAACACAGTGATAGTGGAAAACAGATGCCTTAGCATCTACTGCAGCTGAGAATTTTCTTTTTCTTTTTTTGGATGAAAAAGAAAGTTTCCATGGTTTTAAGATAGGCATTTTTTTCGGTGAAGTATATCAAAGTTTGCCTCCAATAATCTGTAGCTGTTATTTATATCTGCCAAGGAGAGCTATAAATTCAGCCTTGACATGGTTTCAATAGTGTGAACCTCCAGATCTGCTCTAATCCCAAGATTAGATACTGAAGTGCTGCTTCAATTGTGCAGTATTATCACGTACTATCACTTGGCCCTATTTCAAACTCTAGCTTTATTGACAATACTTTCAAAGCTGTTGCTAAGTTGTGAGCACTCTGCTTTATCTACTGCTGCTTTTACAACTCCAGCTAGGTATACTTTCTCGCAGGAAGCACTATGCTAATAATAATCACTAGACGAAACGGTGATCTGTTTAACCTTTTTTCATACAGGAGTCTCTGTTCTACTCATAGACTTTTTTGTATCCTTGACAATTTAAACTGATTTTCCCTTCCACCCTCTTGTTACTGTCACTTCTACCTGGACAATTCTTCAAAGCAATCCTAAAAAGCTATGTATTTATATCATAGGACTGGCTGATCTAAGTTTAACTCATGTTGTTGCGTGGTTGTTCTTCCTTTCCCAAATGTCATGACTCATTACTACCTTCAGTCATAGGACTTTTCCGCAAAGTGTGGTTGAACAGGTCTGTTTCAATTCCATGAGGTGTGTAAGGATTACATACAAAATACAAATGAATAAAATAGCAGATACATCCATTAACCAGGGCAGAGCAGAAAGCAGACTCAAGTTCTTTGAGCCTGCCTGTCACAAGTGAAGGGGACGAGTTGATAAATTCCTGTGGCACCTATAGAGAAGAAAACTGCAAATTGTTGAATCCCTTGGGATACGAAGGGCCTAAGCTAGATTTTGAGAACCTGCCTGAAAGAGACACTGTAAGGAAGCAACTGCTCATCCTAATGTCCAGTGTGAATGGCTTCCAAAAGACAGCTTCTGACAGAGCTGTGTTTATTTTGGGAAGGTCTGTTAGCCGTTTTGCTGCCAATGTGCTGAATAGGTTATAGGGAAAACCAGTGCTGCCCGGTGTGGGGGATATGACACCGATGATCACTTCTGAATAGAAATGTGTCCATACAACTGCTCCTTTGAAGGCTTGGTGGCAGCTCCGTTTCTTTCTGTCACACACCTAAATGGTTAACCTGGCAGAGGTCAGCAGTCACCTCTGCTTCTGTTTACTCTCCTGCTTTTTTCCTTTCTTCTGTATCTGGTCTACAAGACTTCAGGGTACAGACCGCTGCCCCTATATTTAATTTATACAGACTGTAACACAATTGGGATTGTGTTCTACATACATACTGTGAATAAACAGCAGGAAAATAGAAATGATTACTGGGAAATCTTGAACCATCACTGCTGTTCTTATACCTCATTGGTAGGATGGGATACTGCTCTCAGACTCCATTCAGGTGCTGAAGTCTGCGCAGATGTATGCTTTAACAACAATAACAAAAGATTTTAACTGAAATGAAGAGTACTGATGCTGCATTTTCCTTTGCCAAATGCTTTAGCTTGATGTCTCCCGCAGCTTAGAAAATTAAATACTGATTCAGAAAAACATGACATCTACAGCCTGCACCTCTCCCATGTTTTTAAAGGCCAGGAGTCTTAAAACATACATTCTTAACTAGCATTGTTATGCCTCTGCTCCACTCAGGGTCAATTTGCATAATGTGATGTTCTTTTGTTACAAGCTTTTGTTACAAGTAAATGGTTAGGAACTCGACTTTTAAAATCATGGCATTATGGTTTCACTCTAGGTTAGCACTCATTGACATACATGGTATTGTTTTATGAGGCTCTGAGTAAGCAGTTTTTCTCCGTAGACATAATAGGTGGAAGTAGTTCTTTTTAATAAAAGCTGAAACCCTCAATAGCAACTGAGAAGTCTGCTATATTCCCAAATTTGTGCTCTGTACTCTCCTACCTATTGGGAATATTGCCAATAGGCATAACCTCAAATGATATACACTGGATTGGTTGGTATACTCAAGACAAAAACAGTTTTACTTATCTGATTTTCCTTCTCTTGTGAATAATTGAATTTCTCATATATCTTGGTGTATCTTTCTGTATCC
This sequence comes from Mycteria americana, assembly GCF_035582795.1. NCBI lineage: Eukaryota > Metazoa > Chordata > Aves > Ciconiiformes > Ciconiidae > Mycteria > Mycteria americana. Next base: position 61,053,716 of record NC_134368.1, read on the forward strand.
TTGAGTTTACAGTCTTATTGCTATGCCACTGCACCACAAAAACAATTTAGTGCACTATCTTATAGAAGCTTTTCAGAGCAATTGATTCTGTGCAGACAGAGTCTGCTCTGTATTTTCTATAAAGTTTACAATAAAACCAAGTAACACAAAAAAGGTGTGTAAAATTGAGTTGCTTATCAGTGAAAAATATTCCTTTGCATTTTCAGTTTGTATAGTATAAATTCTGTGAACAGTTGTTTATACCTTTACATCCAAATAGATGTAGAAAAGCCTTAACCTAAAGTCTTAAGCAACCTGGTCTTATATATATATCAAAGTGCTGTTTATCTCATGGGAAACATGGATCATAGCCAATGGCACAGCTTCGCTTCACTTCATCTGATGGCTAAAGAATACGGTTACATTGCCTCACATACATACTTCATGTTTTGTATGAAGAATGAGGATTTCCCTCTGAACACACATCCTGAATTTTGTGAGGAGTATTGTTGCCTTTCAGATCTGAGAGTTAGCCATCTAGGAGGTATATATGGAGATTCATAACTACCTTAAATTTTTAAGTGTGTCTACATCTGTGTCTCTTCTTAATGCATGCATTTAATCATACCCTTCAAATAGATATTTTTTGCTCCTTACTTACATTGTAGCATGCTTTTACAAGGCTTTCTGTGGGCTGTGCAAGATTGCTAGCCATGATATTGATCTGGTTTCAAGTTGATCTGGTTTACAGGTCTGAATTTACAGGACTTGAGTGTCTAAGGATACCATGCCATGTAAAACAAGTCGTTGGATTTTGTTAGTTCTTGGAAAGACAACCAAAGGAGATAGCTGCATGAATGATACCTGTGGTGCAGGGACCTCAGGTTCACAAATTTCTCCAGAACACTGGCTGGCAGTCACAAATATTCCTGGCAATCTGGACTGTCTGATAGAGGTAAAGGTGCAACCTAATACCATCCCACTTTGGCCTTTAACATTGAAGAGCAGCGTTTGATGAGAAAAGGTTTTCTCTGTGTTCTGCAGAATGCTTCTGCTGTAATCTGATTTGGGGCTGAAAAAGCTGTAAACAAAAAGAATATTTTCACAGGCAGAGCAGATGGGCTGTGATTGTCCAGGAGATGATCTGTGCATAATCTTAATGGTGTATATTGACAGTTGTAGATAGTTGCAGTTACCTCAGAAAAGATTGTAACTTTATCTCCACTTTCCTGTAGTATGACAAGCATCTACAGACTAGGTCTTTTGTGATTCCATTAAATTATACTGTAAGTGCGTAGTGTCTCCATGCATCTGGTACTATGGACTTACTCGAAAATAATTTTGGAGTCAAATGGGACTAAAACAGATATCTAAACCTAAATCTTTTTTTTTTCCCCCTGAGTTGCTCTGTTACTATCATTGCTTTTTGTGGATTTTTGTTGTTGCTGCAAGAACTCGTTATGCACTCTCTGGCTGTATGTATCAGAGTTTAAACTGTGGTACGTGTAGAAAAGTTGCACGACAGGAGCAGAACAGCTGGAGAACTCATGAGAAATTATCTTAAATACTCAAGTCTATTAAGTGTTAAAGAAAGGTGACGTTACTCATTAAGTAAAATAATAAAGCTTAAGGGTCTTACAGCAAAAATTACTGTTACTACATCAAATGCAAAACACAGGTTTTCATTAAAGAACCAAGTGGAAAACAGGAACATTTGGCTCTGTACTGGCATGATGGAAAGGATTGTCAAGGAGAAGCCTTTTGCTACAGAGGAAAAAGGCAGGAATGAAGTCAGACTTGCAATAGCATGTTTTCCTGAGAGACTTGGGGAAGTGGCCTGAAGTGGGGATTATGAGCCAAAGCTGAGAGAGATAAGGAAAGGATAAAAGAGTGTGTGTGTGCATGGAGCACAGAGGATTGGAAAGAGAACTGAACACCAATTGCTTGCTTACAATCACTGGCTGGAACTTCCAGAGCAGGTAGGAAGAAGTCTCGTTTTAAGAAACCCAAGTACAGAGGTGCTAGCAGAGGAAAAAACTGTGAAACTGCTATGTCTAAAGAGAGCAAGTAATTGCTGAAATAAATCTCACCTTTATCAGTTGGAGTCACTGAAAAATCCCAAGAGTTTTTATGTTTGGATGTAGTGCGGAGGACTTAAAGTGGGGCCCATACTACTGAATTTCACAAAATAACATAGCTATCAAAGCGACTATCTATAATAAGGACTTGCTAAAGAAAAGCCTTTGGCTTAAAAGGCATATTTCAAGAAGGGATATGCTGGAAATTTCTCGTTATACCCTGAAATGATAGATTGTTTAAGGTAATGAAAGAAGAGCAACATGGGATTCTAAGAAGGGAAGTAATGAGCTTCACTGTAATTCCACTGAAGCTCCAAGAAGTACGTGAGCATCGCAGGCTATGCAGCTGACCTTTGTAGGATTGTTCTTAGTTGGTGGAGTAGGTCTGCAAACTCGCTTCCAGCCAGCTCAATGTATCCTTAAACAACACAACCTGGTAAAAGAAGGACCTGGTCCTGTGAACACTTCTCAAGAGAGTGGTCATACTTGTTTCCCTGACACAAAAATGAATATTGCACTTGGTAGGTCCCAAAATGAAAACCTCAACATCACTCCATCGTCATTCAAGATGACAGGAGATGCTTTTTTTAGGGGCCATTGTTTTAGATATTCCTTAGTTGTAAATTATTAACAGTGTATTGGACTGTTGAACATAAAAAGAAATCAAATATTTGCAAAATATTTTGAAACTTGTAGCAACAGGTTTACAACACAGTAGCCCTAGAAGAATGGATCTGTGTGATTTGAAAAGCAGTATTAGCTAAACCAGTCATTAGATATGTCATAAGGCTAAGTATAGCTCTATAATCATAATTCTGTCAGCATGTGAAGGGATAGGATTTCATGAGGTCACACAAGAACTTCAGTCAGAAAAAAAAACCAGCCTAAGCAAGAAAAACAATGCAGGAAGCTTCTGGGGCACTTGGCAAGATTTCTGCTTTCAGGGGGAAATTCCCTTTTTATTTCATTGTTGTAGTCCATCATTAATACAATAATATAAATTTAGCAATTACTGTGAGCCTCTGCGGCAAGGGTTGTCTACAGGAAGGATGCTTTGTTGGCTTGTAAAAGACAACCTCAGATGACATCCTTGTAGCATGCAGCTACTCTACATGCCGCCTCCCCCTTCTGCCAGATCTCCATTTGACCTGTTCTCTAGTACAGGCCCTGACATGACACAGATGCATAATTTTGATTTGCTAGTATTACACACACACTTTCTGCACATGCAAGTGCCCGTATATGATGAAGGCATAGGAATCCTGGCTTCCATGCATATAGTAAAATCAATCTGGGGAGAGACTGAGCATTTGCTGTGTGCCAATTTTACATTTATTACCAACATTAAATTTTAGATGAAACTGAAGAAAGGAATGGCTGATATGAAGTTGTAGTTGTTTTTAACTCTTGCTCATGCCACCAGATTGGAGCATCTTTTGCCAAATCCACAGTAGCCACATTCTTCCTTCTTCTCATCCTCTCTCAGTAAAGAAGATACTGAGGAGGAAAGGGATCAAAGCTGATTTACTTGGACTTGTGTCTTCCCTAAGCTGAAAGGGAACTTTCTAGCTCTTCCTCTTTTACTCCCCCTTCCAGTAGAGGAAAATGAAGGTAGTTACTTTTTACTTGTTCCTGCCCTTGAGCAGCCTGGGAACTTAAAGTGACCTTTTCCTTTTTAAATGGAGGGAATTGCTGAATATATGAAACCCTGCATGAGAGGAAAAGGTGGTTTGTTTGCCGGTTTTTTGGTTGTTTTTTTAGATTTTTCAGTAGATTCAATTCAGCTCTGAATTTCTCCTATCAGTAAAAGCAGTAAGCTAAAGCAACTTTGAATCTGGTTAAATGGAATGTATTTTTAAGTATGCTATAGCCATTTAGGTGTTGGTTTCCTACAGTTCCTCTAAAAATATGATTAACCTTTCTAGCTCTAAAATAGGTAATCTTCATGCTACAGTTTTAGCTTTGGAATCCTGTTAAGACATTTTACAGCATTTCTTCCTCCCAAATATAATTATGTAATGATACCTCTTCTGTTTTACTTTTCAAAGTCTCCTTCAGGACTACATGGCTTTTTAGGCTTTGGTCTATAATTCCAGTTCAGAAATTACAAATTGATTTAGAGAGTCCAATGTCCATCTGTATATTTTTTAAGTGTTGTACTAGCTGAAGTCTGAGTGCTGTAACGCGATAAGTAACCTACTTACCCTTTAACTTTATTACTTTAAAAAATGGCTAGGGCTCCAGTTTGTGGGATGTTGCATAACATGAGACTCCCATGTATGATTTATAACATTGACATCACAGACTGTGCTGGTTAATGTCAGTCCTGGGCTGCTGCTTTATATCAGCAACTATCAAGCTTATTCGTTATCAATAAATAAGAAATGCCAAATAGTTTCATTTAGCTTTCTTGAAAAATGTTGTACTTTTTTTTTTATTTTGAGCTATAGGTATTAATATAATTATCTGATTATTTTAATCAGGGAAGGAAGAAAAACAAAGGAAGTGACTCGGTTTTCATAGCATTTATTCTCATTGGCAAGCTCTCTTTTGCCTTTCTGCCCCAACATACCTTTGTTTGAGGCTGAATTCATTCCACACAGATGTGAGGACCTATTGATGGTGGCTTGTATTTTTCAGTTCATGCGGTTACTCTGTGTCCACCTGACCCTCTGCACAAGTTAAAGCAGTTAATGGAGCCTTGCAGATTTGGGGAGAGGGGAGAGATAGTCCATTCTTCCCCCATCTTAGAAAGCTCTTCCTGCACCCAACTTTGCATCTGCAAACATGCCCTGGGTCCTTTGGGGGCAAGCAGGGAAAAGACTTCATTGTGGCCATATGCTGGGTAGCACATCATGAATTCAGCTCAGTTCATGACAAACAGATGTGCAAGATGAGCTGTGCTTAAATGAACTCCTCTTAGCCCAGCAATAGTGGTGACTGTGGGGTGGCATCCTCACGTCTGGTATCTGCATATGTGCTTGCAAGCACTTACCTATGTTATGCAAGTTGCTACTCTTATGTCAGGAGGGTTCTTCTCATAAAACAGTTTCATGGACTAGGTCTTTGCTTGTCTCTTATCTGTCTGTGTTTGTTCAAAGTCTTGCTATATTGGGAGGTAGGAAATCACTTTAGGGGTGAAGGAAAGATTCTTGTACAGATGAAAAAATGTGTTTGGGCTTCTTAGATCTCATAAGGATTATTTTTATACAAAACAAATTAAATTTATTTAGTTAAATGATTCTGGATCTTTCCACCACTGGCCAAGTACTTAATGATACTGTCCCCATTTTGAATGACTTTGGTTCACTGCCAGAATTTTATACGCCACAACAATGACATGGTACTCATGCTGTCATTTCAATTCTTATTCTATTTTGGACTAAGACCGTTACGTTGGGCTATGGACAAATGCCCTCTTCTAAATCCAGTTAAATCTTGAACCTCATTTTGTCTTTTTTTCTTGAAGTTCTCTGAGCAAGCGTCTCTCTGAGGATTCTTTCTGAGCAAGTTTTCATTTGTTCAAACAAAACCTGCTGGTCCCACAAAGATTATCCAGTTGTGAAACATAAGGAAATTAAATGTGTTATTATAAGTGGGAGATGTTGGTAGAGCTTTGCGGTACAACAAAAGTTATCCCCAAACTTTCACAATGTCCACTGAATCTTTTTCTTGAATTCATGCTGCCCAGTTTGTAACTGCAGCTTTTCCTCTGAAATTCAGTGTGAAATTACATGGTGAAAGGTAATACTTTTTCTCAGTCTCCTGGGTCCAATGAGATGTAATATGAAACATAGAACTTGAAAGACTGGCTTTAGTCACATAATTTAGACCACTGAATATATGCAAATTTCCATCTATTTGAATTGTATTGTAAGGCCATTTTTCATGGTTATATTGAAAGTCTCATAATATCTTTTTATTTACCTAATGCTTGACATTCTAAATGTGAAAAAGTGAGTATCTTAGTTTCCAGGGCTTTATTAGTGAGCTTTGCCTGTGGTTCAAAAGTGATTTCAGTTCTCCACCAGAACGTAGTTTAAAATTTCATAACAAGAGAAGGGAACTCAAAAGAAGTCAAAATGCTGAGAGGGCAAAAAGAAAAGAAAAAAAACCCCAACAACACTTGATTTGGGGGAGGTAGGCCCTGAGCCATCTGCTCTGGCTGAGCCTGCTTTGGGCTGGGGGATTGGACTACAGACCTCCAGAAGTGCCCTCCCGCCTCAGCCATTCTGTGATTTGGTGTCCACTTCCATGCAGTGTGAAGGCATGGTATCGAAACCTGCTAAGTGTTTCTGTTGTGCTTTTTGTTTTCTGTCTGTGAATCAGTCACTGACAAACTAGCCTTAATGCTTTCAACAGTATTAATCAAACAGCTTAGATGAAGGTATACGAATGATTCCTAGAGGTCTATGTAGTGTTTCTGCTGTGCATTAGTCAACAGTACCGCATTATGCCCTACCACTCTCTGATTATGCATGTTCCTTGAGATTAATGATTAGAGAGCTTTCTGGATACTGTAAATGATCACTAGCCATCTGCTTACAAATAGGTAACATGGTCCTTGAACAAAGGACAGAATGAACCTGCCCCATTATTCACAGGTATTTTCTGTTCATTATTTAACCAACTTCAGTGTGAGAGGTTTTTATAATGTAACAGAATAGATCATAAATTAGATTATAATATAAAGGACTAGATCATGAGAATACATTATGCATCTGGATGTATTTATGCAAGTCCATAGGTCTATTAACGTAGACTCAGTTACTTGCAAAAGCCTTTGCAGAACATAGCAATGGTGACAAATACTCTCTTGGATTGGAGTCTTGTAATTTATTCAGTTAATAAAAAGAAGGTACATTGCTTGCTAACAAAGAGCATGGAGATTGTGTGAGTAGAACACGTAAAACTTGAAGGGGTTGAAGCCTATAGGTTAGTACAGAAAAACAGGAATTGAATTCAAATAGAAAATCTTCAGCCTGTATCTTTCCTGTGTCATCTTCCATGGTTTTACAGTTTCTCTACATAGGGAAGTTACTATATAGTTAGGTAAACTATGAATATATGGAGTATCAGCTATGGTATGTTAGCTTCCGCACACACACACATAATAATAAGATTAGTTCCAGGTAGGAGGGATTATCCCACTTTCAAAACAGAGTAAAAAGTGCTGCAGAGAACTGCTCATACAGGAAATATGTATGTATTATTGACAACATGGGAAAGTCGCACTGAATTCCTGCAGAATGAGTTCCCCATGGAGAACAAAGGCTTAGAGAATAGGCTTTTTGCAGGAAAAACCTATTTTTGCCTGTGAAATAGTGGGAGTGTCTAGCAAAGTTTTGCATACCATTGACTAATTACCCTTTTCCTTTTACTCTACCTAAATTATGCTGCTATAATTTTTGCTATGCATACACAACTATTGTATTTCACATACGTATCGACTGTAAAACAATTTCATTCAGAAGCCTGCCACAGTGCAAGATTATTGGAGTTGACTGTGAGATTAGAGCATTACCTACAAATGTGTGCTTTACTGTCACTGGTAATAATATGCAAGCATGGCTTAAAACTGGAAGCAAACATACGGAAATTATCCAGTAGATACAGACTAAAGCCAGTTACTCAAGTTGCTCTTCATTTGTTTGTATAAAAAAGATTTGTTAAAGCTTCAGTTTTCAGCAATAAAGAAGGGGAATATAAGTGCGTGTAGATAAATACATATTTAAAACATGTATATATTTAACTCTTGTATATCTATATATAGCATTCTTATATCTATAAACCGTGTATCTATATAACCATATATATGTATCACTCAAATACGAGAAAGGCCAAAACAAATTTAAATCTAAATCTGAACTGCTTGTCCATCTGTAGTATGAGAGATCAGTGCAAAATCAGTGTAAAAACCTGTCTAACCTGATAGCCTTTCATGCTGGCTTTGTAGTGATGTCTATGACTAGGAAATGGTGCAAAGCAGTGGGGAATCAGACTTCTGGTAGGATTTCATTCAACTGGTTGTTAGTCCTTTTATAGTACCCCTTGTCATTACTGTTGTCATTCACAGTTTCCACCTTCAAAGCACAGGTCATTTAGACTGGTTGTGTCTTGTTGCCAAAAAAGTAATGTCCTAATTGTAAACCTCTATCCCATACCAGTCTGTTTTTCTGATGAGAATGAAATACTAGTTTACAGATTTCACCAAACCTGTTTGATTCATGGGGGGCTGTGACCTGGCAGTGCAATGTTTGACAAATGCCATAATTCATTCAAGAGGCCATGTAGCTTTTATTTAGAAATGCTTGGTTTCGAAAGGAATTAAAAGGAGCAACCTTCCTAAATCATTTGTAAAGTACCCCATGATACACTGCTTTTTTAACATCCAGAAAAATCTTGATTTTTGTTTACGTGCTTATTTGATTAGTTTGTCCAGAAAAAAGTCAGGCTGCTTCTATAAATTTGATACATCAGCTACTTCTAGCACAAATAAGAATTAACTCAATTCTCAATTTCAGCCCAAACTGAAACTTGATAATTTGTTTGTATTCTTTATCAATTGGATTTTTTTAATAGTGTATTCAAATTTAAATAGTAAATTCAAAGAATTGTACAATTTACTGGCACAAATACAGAAAAACTATTGGCAGAACTTGTTTCTGTGACATACTCGGTTCATAAGACATGAGCAGTTTTCCTTATCTGGATACTTTGTGAAGCTAGCCAGACTCTTAGAGTAAAATCAGCAAAAATGACAAGTCTACACAAAGATACTGTTATCACTCACATATACGGTATTTTTATAGATATGTAAATATGTGAAGTAAAAAACCTATGCCCAGAAATAAAGTTATTCACCTTAAGAAATTCATTGTGAAAAACAGTGTAACACTTAGGAATAAGAGAGAGAGATTGTGCATCACCTCCTTAAAAACAATATAGCTTATTTAGCTCAGATTTTTATTACATTATAAGAAATTCTCTTGCCAGAAAGCTGAGTAAAAATATGGTAAGATGAACTTAATTGGCAGGTCTGAATCAGTTGATCTTTTATATTTACAGACATTTCACAACAGACTTAGCACAGTAGTATTTCACAGCACCTCTTTTTCAAATATGAACAAAAGGCTATGCAGAGGAAGGATGACCTTTTTATCTTTGTAGTCAAAAAGCTCATAGATTTATTTTTAGACATGATGCATATGGTAAAATGGCCTAAAATTTTCCCCAAGTGCCAGGTTGTGAGTGGTTCTGAGGCAGTAGGAAGAATTTTGTTAAAGGAAATATTGTGGTGAATGCATGAAACACTTTACTATAATAAAGATGAGGGGGAGGGTGAAGGGAAGAGAGAGAGAAATGTACAACTAAATGTCTCTGTCTCCTAAACATTCACAGAAGTGCTGTTTGAAATTGAGCAGAAATGAGCAAGCTCCACATTCCTCCTGTGGTCATAGAGCTTCCCACTCTTCTAATGCACTCCAGTAGACTTGCAGAGTTCAGCTGCCACTGCAGAGCTCACATCTGGTATGGAGAGCATGCTTTAATAATCCTAGAAATAACTCAGAAATACCTACTCGTCTTGGAAGTAGTTCTCCTTTGAGACAGGGGGCCATAGTGCCCTGCAATGAGGCCCTGCAGTCCTCCACGATCGATTTTCAGTGCACAAGTGCTATGCCAGACATGCTGCAGCTACTGTGCATCCCCTGTGCACTTGTGTGGGAGTTCTGAATTCCAGATCTTAAACCTGCAGGTTTCCAAGCAGGATTGTCTCCAGTGTCCTGGAGGTGCTGGGCCCTGCATTTGTACAGAAAGCTGATTTGCAGTGAACCCAGTCTCCACCTACTGTGTTCAGTGATGGATGCCCATGTGTTCATATGCTAATTTAGGGGTGTATGTGCAGTAGGTCTAATTTATGTTTGCCTATTGGGGTCAAAAAGATTCTTTTGGCTTTCTAATCTCTCACTGAAGTCAATGAGGGTCTGATTCTGCCCATTTGCCATGCTGAACAAACACTTTAGCTTAGCTCAAAACTGTGTTGGGAGGTGTCATTTCTAGGAGGAGGAGTAGAGCCGCGTGCTGTTTAAGTGCTGCCGAGTTCCTCTGTCACCAACTGGGGCCTGGAGGTCTGTAAATTGAAATGATATGATTATTAGCGTTTTCATGTTTGTTTTTCTGGTTTATACATTTAAGCTGAAGCTGAAATGGTGAATAAAGATATTCATCCCATGCATAGCTGAGAACCAATTACTTAATTATTCCATCTGTTTTCTTTTTATTATCAATCCCTGCTCAAGTCACAAAATATCTGATCCAGAGCTAGATCCAGGTTTTGCTGGCCTCAGATCTGGAGAGTTTTTGAGGTATAGATTTTGTATCAGTTTATTCTTGCCTATGATAAAAATGCAGATTATGGTAGGCATCCAAAGTCAATGGATAATCAAGATTTTTAGCAGAATAATAGCGTATTGTGCAAGCTAAAATTACTGTCTCATATTCTTCCACAGATCTTTAATCAAATCAGTGGGACTTCTTAAGTACAACTGAAGAAGAAAGAACTGATTCTTAACTTACAAAATCAGAAATCTCAATATAATGTCAGATTTGGAAGTAGATTTAAAAAAATAGTTTCAGGACTGTCCTTTTAAGATTTGATAAATAATTTCTGGTTACTCAACAAGCCAAATTTTTCGAAAAGCTGCTGAAAGGCTTATGGTGCTTATGATGAAAATAAATTTTAAAAGTCTTGCAAGGCCTAGAAGGCAGGGTGGCAAGTTTTTACAGGATTAGGCCCTAAATTAGAATGATTCCACATTTAAGAAAGAATAACATCTGGTAGGCAGAAACAAAACCTGCATGTATATTTACCCAGGAGGACATGAACTGAGCTTAAGATGTTGTTAGGCCAGTGATGAAGTGGAGAGCTTGGATGTATGAAGGTTTGGCTTTTCTTTATACTTAGAATAAGACAGTTCAGAATGGACTGCTGAATTGAGCTAATGAAAAGTATACATTCAAACCTCCCATGTGCCAAGAGGAGCACAAGATCCTTGCAGTGGGGGAGGAAGGAATTTGGTTGGCTGACTTGCTGAACAACAGGGCCGTAGCTGCACCTGTGGGACGCTTTGACTGGGGGTGCGAGAATGGCTGTGGTATGTACATCACAGCTCAGGACACATGGAAACAGCACACTGAAAGGATGGCTTGCACTTGTTTAGTGAAATTAGACCTGTCTCAAGCTGTCTGAGGGTAATTTAGAAGAAATGCTGATCCTTCAGAACCTGCGGATTTGGATTTCCACTGGAATCTTGCCTGGTAAAGATTTAAACTTGATAAGGAGCCAGAGCACAATCCTTAAACTTTCCTCTTTCTCCAAATCATTGTGGAGACTTGGATTTGTTACATACCAAGGTCATTTTTCTACTGGTAATGTGCAGTGATGTGAGAACTGCTCAGACTGATCATTGCCCACTGGATGGCCTTTGCTCGGTGGAATTTTCCTCCAAAATGGTATTACAGAAAAATAGATAATGCCTCTCTAGAAGCTCATTCTGTGTGTCTCTGTCTATTATTAATAACAGTCACCTATAGCTAATTAACTTGGGTTTGTAGTTGTAAATGGCCTGGACAGGACTGTTAGAGAAAGGGTCAAACAGGACTGATAAGTTAATGTTACTCATAGGTAATTTTACTGTTATATGTGCTTACAGTTCTTATCACCTCCAAACACATACTCGTTAATATTTCATGATACCTTGGAGCTGCTCAATGAAAACATGAACTGTACTGCATGCGAGTTTTCCATTAAAGCTTCTGCTTTCCAGTTATTTTGATAAGAGGTTTGGGTTCATTTGTTTTTTAAGGGGGCTTCTACATTTCAGCTGAAAGATAAAAAATTATCTATCTTTGATATCTTTCCTATCTTGAGATCTTAAAAAGAAACCCTAAAAAGCCTTAGTCTCCTCCAAACTAAACTGAATGAAAAGTTAATTTCACTGAGTTGTATAAAAAGAGGAAAGAAAGGATGTGGTTTTTTGTATACCTTCTGTCCATCAGTACTGATTGAGAAACTATTCCCCTACAATCCTAGCCTTTTCTTTATCCATTACCATTAAATCTATGACCTATATCTCTAGAAATCACTTGTTATCCTCTAGAGGATCATGGGGACTGTTTCTTTATTGCGTTGCATCAGATCACAATGATCTAAACTCTTAACATGAGTCTCATATGCCTATGTAACTTCATGAAAAATTGGTTACCGGACAAAACCAAAAATTTTGCTAGAAATGGATTTGCAATAGATAACTTCTGCTGAACTCCCGTATCTCTTATCATAGTTTAAAACTGTGTAAAAGTTCATGATTTATCACAGTCCATGACATAAATCAGAACAGAAAGTTTTATTATTCAGCCATTCAGCATTAAAAGTTATTATACTTTGTATTTTTTTCATACTGAAAGCACATTACAAGTCTGTCTCCATTAATTGTGGCAAACAATGCTTGGCTTCACTCATTTGGGAAGAATGGTACCACGTGAAATTCAATAGGATAAATTAGTCTGGTCTTAAGTACTCCGTATAATGATCCATGTACTTAGAATGCAATACGCAATTTCAAGAGGAAATTTTTAGATATTTTTGTTCACTCTAAGAGAGAAAAAAATCTAGACATAAAGACTAAATTGATATCAGATGATGAGAGTCAGCTCAAGTCCATGAGTAAATATTAGACACACCCATTCTATTTTATAACTTATGGGCTACTAAAGGATAGATAACCATTTAATATCCATTTGGGAAGAGATCTGCCTATTTTTGTAAAAAGAAGTGTGCTTTATCTGTTAGATTCACAGATCTGAAATGTCGTCTCTTCTGTTTATATTCTGAATTATTAATGTCAGTATATCTAAATTAATCCCACATCTCTGCTCATGTAGAAGAGAAGGTCTCTAAGTGTTATGCTGCTGTCTTTAAATGTCTTCTCTTCAATGAAGCATTATTTTGATTACCTATTCTGTTATATTATTTTGTCCCTTATTTTTCTGTGCTGTGGTGCTTTCTGTGCTGGTTTGTAGCATTTGGGTATCCCTTTATGACAATTGTCTTTGCAGCTACCATTCTGCAGTTACAAAATCCATCACGAAAGCTAATATACATTTAAAATATAAACATACAATGCTAGATGAAAGGATTGTGAAACAGATAAACAGAGGCAGATGGTGCAGATTTAATTAATAAAAAACACAAACAGGAAAATAAATCTGCTGCAATGATTTAATGCCTAATTTAATTAAGAAAAAAATGTCTTGGAGTTTAGTTATTGCCAGGAAATTATATACTATGTTGTTTCTATTTAGAGAGAAATGGTTTGTATAAACTTTACAGCATTTTGTTTTATGAAGAATCTGACACATTTTGATTGAATTCCAAGAAATTTTGCTCCTTGCAAGGAACAAAATTCAGGAGAAAGCAGGGAATGAGGCTCAGGTTGCTAGGTTGGATGTACAGAGCTGGAGTTTGAGGCTGAGCTCTCAAATACCAGGTTAATGCCTTAGCTGTTATGCCACTGACTGTCTAGCTGGTAGATCTTATGGCTTATTTTGACCAGAAGTTTAGCATCATGCTAAGAAACCCTCCCCACTGAAAACATTTTTGAAACTAGTGCAAAACATATGGAGCACAGGGTTGTTTTGCCAAATTGACATATTCCTAAAGAGAGGGAGAAAAAAAACTTTTTTATTTTAAAAAAATATCATTATTAACTACTAGTCTAACCAATTTCTTAGATATATTTACAGATTATTAGAAGTGGTTAAAAGAGGTTAAAAAATAAGAATAGGAAAAGCATCAATGGAAAAAAAGGTATAGAGTTCTTGACTCATTTTGGATTTTGTGATCTATTGCTGCTTTCTTTTTGCATAAAAATTTGAGGACTGTACATGCAAGCAGCAATTATATGGTTATCTGGGCTTTGATACAAGTTTGATATTATTTTACCCAAATGGTATAGTTTGATTTTGAAATTTAAGCAATTCTCTCAGCTGATAAATAAAATCCAATTTTACATGTGGTTTATTCTCTGGAGATAGTGTATTGTTGGCTATAAGTAAAATGTTGGAGTTTGTCTCATGAGATTTTCCTCATTGCTGCTACATGCATAATGTCATAAGAGACCAATATCGGAACTGAGTTAATATCTGTTTTGTGGAGTACGTCACCAGCCAGAAAATAAAAATGAGTAAGAGAACCTTGCGGGGTCACACAGGAGATGGGCCTGTGGAATTAAAACCAGAATAAATTTGGGTTGCATTTAGAATCCAGAATCTTACAATTCCTTAGACTGGAAAAGACCTTTAAGATCATCAAGTCCACCACTAAGCCATGTCCCTAAGCACCACATCTACACATCTTTTAAATACCTCCAGGGAGCGTGACTCAACCACTTCCCTGGGCAGCCTGTTCCAATGCTTGACAACCCTTTCGGTGAAGAAATTTTTGTTAATATCCAATCTAAACCTCCCCTGGCACAACTTGAGGCCATTTCCTCTCGTCCTATCACTTGTTACCTGGGAGAAGAGACCAACACCTTTCAGGTAGCTGTAGATAGCGATAAGGTCTCCCCTCAGCCTCCTTTTCTCCAGGCTAAACAGCCCCAGTTCCCTCAGCCGTTCCTCATAAGACTTGTGCTCCAGACCCTTCACCAGCTTTGTTGCCCTTCTCTGGACACGCTCCAGCACCTCAATGTCTCTCTTGTAGTGAGGGGCCCAAAACCGAACACAGTATTCGAGGTGCGGCCTCACCAGTGCCAAGTACAGGGGCACGATCACTTCCCTAGTCCTGCTGGCCACACTATTTCTGATACAAGCCAGGATGCCATTGGCCTTCTTGGCCGCCTGGGCACACTGCTGGCTCATACTCAGCCGGCTGTCAACCAGCACCCCCAGGTCCTTTTCCACCAGGCAGCTTTCCAGCCACTCTTCCCCAAGCCTGTAGCATTGCATGGGGTTGCTGTGGCCCAAGTGCAGGACCCAGCACTTGGCCTTGTTGAACCTCATACAATTGGCCTCAGCCCATCGATCCAGCCTGTCCAGGTCCCTCTGCAGAGCCTTCCTACCCTCAAGCAGACCAACACTCCTGCCCAACTTGGTGTCATCTGCAAACTTGCTAAGGGTGCACTCGATCCCCTCGTCCAGATCATTGATAAAGACATTAAATAGAACTGACCCCAATACTGAGCCCTGGGGAACACCACTTGTGACCAGCCGCCAACTGCATTTACCTCCACTCACCACAACTCTTTGGGCCTGGCCAGCCAGCCAGTTCTTTACCCAGCGAAGAGTACACCCGTCCAAGCCATGAGCAGCCAGTGTCTCCAGGAGAATGCTGTGGGAAACGGTGTCAAAGGCTTTACTAAAGTCTAGGTAGACAACATCCACAGCCTTTCCCTCATCCACTAGGCGGGTCACCTTGTCATGGAAGGAGATCAGGTTAGTCAAGCAGGACCTGCCTTTCATAAACCCATGCCGACTGGGCCTGACCACCTGGTTATCCTGTATGTGCCGTGTGATGGCACTCAAGATGATCTGCTCCATAACCTTCCCCGGCACCGAGGTCAGACTGACAGGCCTGTAGTTCCTCGGATCCTCCTTCCGGCCCTTCTTGTAGGTGGGTGTCACATTTGCTAACTTCCAGTCAACTGGGACCTCCCCAGTTAGCCAGGACTGCTGGTAATGGATTGAAAGTGGCTTGGTGAGCACTTCTGCCAGCTCCCTCTGTACCCTTGGGTGGATCCCATCTGGCCCCATAGACTTGTGTGTGTCTAAGTGGTGCAGCAGGTCACTAACCATTTCCCCTTGGATTATGGGGGCTTCATTCTGCTCCCCGTCCCTGCCTTCCACCTCAGGGGGCTGGGTACCTGGAGAACAACTGGTTTTACTGTTAAAGACTGAGGCAAAGAAGGCACTAAGTACCTCAGCCTTTTCCTCATCCTTTGTCACTATGTTTCCCACCACATCCAATAAAGGACACAGATTCTCCTTAGCCTCCTTTTGTTGCAAATGTATTTATAGAAACATTTTTTTATTGTCTTTTACAGCAGTAGCCAGATTAAGTTCTTGTTGGGCTTTGGCCCTTCTAGTTTTCTCCCTGCATAACCTCACGACATCTTTGTAGTCCTCCTGAGTGGCCAGCCCCTTCTTCCAAATGTCAAAAACTCTCATTTTTTTTCCTGAGTTCCAGCCAAAGCTCTCTGGTCAGCCAGGCCGGTCTTCTTCCCCTCCGGCTCATCTTTTGGCACATGGGGATGGCCTGCTCCTGCACCTTTAAGATTTCCTTCTTGAAGAAAGTCCAGCCTTCCTGGCCTCCTTTGCCCTTCACGACTGCCTCCCAAGGGGCTTTGTCAACCAGTCTCCTAAACAGGCCAAAGTCTGCCCTACAGAACTCCAAGGTAGCAGTTCTGCTGACCCCCCTCCTTACTCCTCTAAGAACTGAAAACTCCATCATTTTGTGATCGCTACGCCCAAGACGGCCTCCAACCTTCACGTCACCCACAAGTCCTTCTCTGTTCGTGAACAACAGGTCCAGCGGGGTGCCTTCCCTAGTTGGCTCACTCACCAGCTGTGTCAGGAAGTTATCTGCCACACACTCCAGGAACCTCGTAGCCTGTTTCCCCTCCGCTGTGTTGTATTTCCAGCAGGCATCTGGTAAGTTGAAGTCCCCCAGGAGAACAAGGGCTAGTGATTGTGAGACTTCTCCCAGCTGCTTATAGAATATTTCGTCTGCCTCTTCATCCTGGTTGGGTGGTCTATAACAGTCTCCCACCATGATATTTGCCTTGTTGGCCTTCCCCCTGATTCTTACCCATAGACACTCAACCCTGTTGTCACCATCATTAAGCTGTAGACAATCAAGACACTCCCTAACATACAGGGCAACCCCACTGCGTCTCCTTCCTTCCCTGTCCCTTCTGAAGAGTTTATAGCCATCCATTGCAGCACTCCAGTTGTGCGAGTCATCCCACCATGTTTCCATGATGGCAACTATATCATAGTTTTCCCTCTGCACAATAGCTTCCAGCTCCTCCTGTTGGAGAGTTTTGACCTTTTCAATCTGGGAAGGTTAGTAGGAGAAAAGTGTGTCGATTTTCGTTTCAGAATTATATCATTCTTTATGGTGCTTTAGCTTTCTGAAAAAGAGGTTAACATTGACTCCCAAACAGAAGAAAGCAAGGAGAAATAGTTCTCTTTTCTTATTATTGTTGAATCAAAGAAATTTTACCTTTTTTTCATCAATAAACTAAAATAAAAGAGTTATTTTACGTCCACTTGAGATTAATTTCCTTTTTATTGCCTTTTTTAGTCAGAGAAGCAAAAAAATCAGCTATTGCTAGACTCTTCAGTGTTTCAGACTGTTGGGGACTGGTAGGAAAGACATTGGTTTACATGCAGCTTTCCTATATTAAAATCAGCTAAAACAGCCCCCCGGACACTCTCAAGGGCCTGGGAGTGACATGGGGACATCAGCCCTGTCTGACCTAGGTCGCAGGCAAGCCCCACTGGCAGGATGCCCTGCAGACGATGTGGGGTCAGAGGGGACTGGAGGGATGAAGGGGTGGAGAGGTGACGTCTCCAGCCTCCAATCATCCAGCTGCTCATGGTTTTTCAAGCACTGGTTATGTTGATCGATAGCAGTCCCAGAGTGACAGAATCGTTCTTATCAATCTGCTCTCTGCTTCCATTTGCCACACAGAGAAAGGGCTGTAGCTGCTCTCATAGAGTTTGCTGATGTCTCGTCGCCACTGTCAGCCTGTCTTCCTGACTGAGTGAGGGCAGATTCCTGGCTCTGGGAGCATTTTTAGGAGGGCATCTGTTCCCTGGCACTTCCTCCTTCAACTATACATTCTCTGTTTGCCTCTGTGTGTGTGCCTTTGTGTGAGAAGAGGGTGAGATCTTCTCCCTGGCTTATGTTTAGGTACACTATGGTTTTGATAGGTAAATAATTGTGTAAAAATGCCATTAAAAAGTTCAAGAGTTTTCTCATTAATTTCTTTAACTGATTTTATCAACATCAGAATACTGTTCTGGTCCAATCTATAACCTTCAGGAAACTAAACCTTTTTTTGTAACTGCTGCTCAGAATTAGTGTTGTCGAATAGGTCTAGTACCTCAAAATACTTCAAATATTATAGAAATTGCGTTCCTCCGCTAATGATCCATATGGGTTGTCTGTTGCTTTATATTGCTTTATAGTGTTTCATATGTTGGCTGTTAATCTTATCCTGTAGAAAAATAAAAAAATTAAAATCCTCTTTTTATCTGCTACATTTTAAAAAAAATTGAAGAATACAACTCTCAGGGGATTCTACTGGTTTATATTGGAATCTTAGTCCTCCAGTTTAGATACTGATTATTATCCAGTTGTGGAACAAAATTTGGTTTTTCTGCTGAGCTGAAAGAATTGGCATTAATTTCTTTCAAACAGGACTTATCCTTGTTTACTGAAGCAAAATAAATTTAAGAAATGGAACTAAAAATCTACATTAGGATGACTTAGAGAGAACTAAATTAGATGCTAAAATTAAGCTGGAAAGATTTTGTTCTGATATTTTCCAATTTTATACTGCATTTTACATGGAATTGTACTTTATCATTTGTAGGTATAGGAGATGAGGAATGCAGTATGGTCATTTGTGCAGATATTTGCAGGAGACAGTGTACATATTGGAGTGAACCTCACTGGCCACTTTCTACATAGGCTAATGTTCATTTAGCAATCTTCATAGTATAAGCCTCTCAGAAGACAACTGTCACATTCCTCATCCGCAGCATTCTTAAAAATTTGTCTTGCTGTCAGGCTGTTTTAGGTTTTTAATAGGTGCATAAAATCTTACAGACTTGTAAATCTCCTAAAACATTCACATGAATAATGCAGAAGTTAAAATTCACATGGGCGAGAAGTTTCACAGATAAGAGACCATCTACTAAGAAAGCATGTGGTTGCCCTGTGAGTGCAATTGGAGTTGTAAACATTATCTGGTAAAAGTGAGGTTTCCTGGGGCTGCAGTAAGTAAAGCCTGTTACATCTTCTGGTATTAATCATAATAAGTGTTTTATCTTTGGCTGTCATGTTTAGTTTCTGCATGCAATTTACCTCTCAGGCAAGCTGTTCACGGTATCGGCCAAGCTTATCTCTGAACTTATGGTCTTCAAGTACCTAAATGTATTTCCACCAGAGTTCCCACAGTTAATGTGACAAAAGCCAACATAAGTGCTATTTTAAGACTGCACTGCAACCCTTTACAGAAAAATAGTGTTGCTTGTATTCTGATCACTCCTATCAACCAAAGTAAGTCTTAACTGCCTTTACTAGTCCTACACTCTACTGTAATTTTATTATGACCTATTTTCAGATAGACTTTCCATATACACATAATTTATCTTGACTCCAAATGTCCCTCACACATGTTATCTCCTATCCTCTAAAGTGCCTTTACTGCCACAGGACTTCCACATACAAAGCATGTCATTATCTGTCTGACTCCAAAGGTATGTTTAGCAAGATGCAAAAGCATGAAGGAAACACATGGTCCCTGTCCCAAAAAGCCTACCAGCAAAACAATCAGATTGCTTTAGGAGATCCAGCAATAGCCCTCTGAGAGGAAGGCAGGAAAAAAAAGTGCCTTGAACAGTTTTGTGAGTCGCTCTATTTGCATGATGATTCCAAAATGGCATGGAGAAAGAGGTCAAAGATTAGACAGCTCTTAATATTCGACTCTGCATGACCCCATCTCACTGCAATACTCTCATGATCTGCTAATAATCCTTTATAATTAAGCTTCCAGCCTAATATTAAAATGTAATCCA
This sequence comes from Mycteria americana, assembly GCF_035582795.1. Lineage (NCBI taxonomy): Eukaryota > Metazoa > Chordata > Aves > Ciconiiformes > Ciconiidae > Mycteria > Mycteria americana. The sequence goes on from NC_134368.1 coordinate 61,073,641, forward strand.
CATGAAAACCAATCAGAGCATACAGCAAGAAGTGAAGTGGTTACCACTTTGAGTTGTGCATGGCAAGCACTATGCAGTTTTAATTTAAAATCTTTAAAGCATTTGGCCCTTGATGTAAAGACAAGTTGTTTCACTTCTGATATACACAAATACAATACAACACGTCCAGTTCAGACCTGCTGCTGTGACGCTTTGCCTGCACCATGCTTGCCAAAAGAATACGGAAACATTGCTACTGTGAAAATGGAGACTGCGCTTGATAGATACCGTGACATTTACACAGAGCATGAATGCCAAACAGATTTTGTAGCAGCCCATAAAATAAATGGCCCAGGTTCATAGTTGGTAAACTTTGAATTTGCCTTTCTGGATTGGGTTTTATATGCAGTTTATATGGGTGTGTCATAATAATCACCACTGCAGGAGTCAACTGTTTTCTCCTTCTATTGGTGTAACTCTAAGAACGCAGCTGCAGTTACAGTGTTACAGCAATGTGACATGATGCAACATTTTACTCTGTGTTTCTCTCGGTTCCATTTCCATTTGTTATTGCAGATTCTCTCTGTGGATTCTTATACCCTTAAAACACTTTCAAATTAGTTGTCACTAGTGCGATTGGACTATTCTGCATATTAATATGGATGGTTCCCTTTCCTCCTCTTTTTCCCTTGCATAAAACTACTCATCAGAAATCTGCCTGTAAAAATACTTGTATTCTGAACAATTTACTTTTTGCTCTCAAAAATGCAAAAAATTAACAGTTCGATACACTAGACCAATGTAAGAGAAGCAACGTTTGGTTTTTTTTAATTGAGGTGAATGTTTGAATGCGCTAGTGCCTTTAGTCCAAAAGATTCTTAAACTAACTATTCCCATGAGATTGCAGAACATAAAATGGAAACTGAACTGCAGCAGTAAGCACCTAGAAGGGTTCAAGGAAAAATGCAGTGGGAATATTATTTCATAGTAATCTTTTGATTGTCTTTTTCAGATAGAAAAGGGCAGTTTTAGCTTTTATAAGTTAAGCTACAGTAAGCCTACTGTGAACCATGGAACATACAGTTTTTCCATTTGAATAAAACAGGAAAAGACTGCAGACTTGCTGATAGTGTTTCTCATTATTTCTCATTTCTTTAATAAAGCTTTTCAAACTAGCTAAGAATGTTTTCCACTGATGGCATATAGTGGAATTCTAAACATCTAATTAGTGCCTAGAGAGCTGACTAACTAGGAATTGCCAGTGATATTAATATCTAATATATATTGCTTTAATTAGCCAAATCCATAGGGCAACACTAACACCAATTTTCCAGTCCTGGAAAACTGCATTGCAGAATTTGACACTTGGGTTCCTACAGCTGCCAGGCAACCTCCATGAATGGCCAGGGCAAACTGAGGCAAGAGGGTGAAGGGCATGAGAATGGATATTGCTTTGAGCAGAAAGATGGGTTGCCAAACATTGTCCACGTGTCATTGTAGAGTGGAATTGCTTTCCAATTTTGGAAGGAACAAGTTGTGACAAGAGAAGCTTTATGTCATCAATGGTGAGATTGCCAGAAAGGATGCAAAGGATGTTTCAGAATAGAAAGACATAACAGAGAGCACTTGCAGCAGCTAATGTGGCTGGGTTTACTGCTTTAAAGCCAATGTTACTTTTCTCACACTCTGGTCTCCTTTGACTTCCAGAGCGGCTTACAGAAATGATGATAATCATTACTTTCTTTTGGCACTATTTTTTTTTTTTAAGATTTATTATCTTCTTCACAAGAAAAAGAGCCCGTGGAAGGAGAGAGCAAGTAGACAAAAGAAAGAACATGCATTTACTTTCTTAGAATGTTACTGTCTTGAAGGTCACGTTAAGATTTAATTTTGTTTCTTGCTCCTTCCTTCATTGTAAAATCAAATGAAACTGTAGGAAATAGCAGGAAACAAAGCTAAAACCATATTTTCAGGAGGGGACTTGAACTAAGCATGGGAAGTAGCCTGGCCATGATTTTTCAGGGCACTGCATGAGGATAGCATGGTAGATAGACCGTTCATCCTTTATGGGTAGAAATACACTAAAGTTTTTCTGTGTTTTAAATATTCATGCTATATTTGCAAAGCAATACAATAAAATATATGTGGTATACTGCAATATCAGGAAAATATTTGTTATTGTTTTGTAAGTAATTAGAATTAAGTTGCTTGAAAAATGTGGAGAGGCATATTTCCAAGAACATGTGTAGATCTGTGATATAATTTCACAGTAGCAAAATAAAACAAAAATAAATGGGTTTGGGTATACATAAAATGTAAGCTAATGTATTAATCTGATTTAAATAAAATAAATCCTTGTTTGCTTAGTAAGTGCCATCTCTGTGGTTCTCATGATGTATCACTTGATGTAGTTTACTTTCACTGCAGTCAGTGAAAACTTCATCAGAATAAGTTTAAAGACCATGGCTAGTAAAGATCATGGCTAGTATATGTGCTGGAGCAGTTAATAAAAGTACTGATGTTTTCTTAAATTGTGAGTAACCTCTGACTAGGATGCTAACTTGCTCTGCGTATATTATTTATGTGAAACATGTTAATGGAAAAAGTTGCAGCCAGGTATTAATTAGATTAGAGAACAAAACGATAAATGCTTGATGCAGTAAATTTGTTTATCTGCCATTAAGCCTGATCTTAAAATATGTATGATTATACCTTGTACCATGGTCAAAAAGGAGGAAACAATGAGAAAGTTTGTAGTGGAGAAGGCAGGAGGCAGACTTGGGGTGAGTAACAGTGAAGTTAGCTATTGATGGTCTGGAGGATGATTTGGTTTTGGAGTAGTTTCCCACATTTTTATGCTTATGTATTGGATTGCAGTGCAGTGTGCTGGAGGGAGCAGGCCCAGCTGATTCTTAAAACCCATGCAGGTATGAAGTAATAAAAGAAAAGGGAAGGGAATAAGGACAGCGTATCCCTGTCTTTCCCACAGTGACTAGTAAATCTACCTTGGCATAGTAACTGAGAAACCTGTATCTATTCCTACGGTATCTCTGATGAGACAGACATGAAAGCATTGGGAGTTTGCCAGAATAAGGACTGGATTATTAGTATACAGAGACCTAAATATCAGACTTAATTCTGACAAGCCAAAATGACCGCTAGTGCAGACCTTAATTCTAGAGTGTCTTCCAGTTATAAGCCAAGATTGTCCTGGCTTTGTATTTAACTTAGCCTGACAGAGCTGCCAGGGAAAAAAAAAAGATTAAAAAGTCTAAATTTTTGTTATAAAAGCTAGAGAAGGAAATATTTCAGCTAAACCTTGAAAACTATTGCTTCTTGTATTACCCTAGCAGCTAGTAACAGATGGGAAGGGAGGAGAGCTAGACGTAAAACGGAAGTGCTTCAAAGACTGTGTGTGAATGGGTACAGGCGGACCCACGCTCTTCTGCTTCAAGCTGGTCGTGCGGCAGCTGTGGTAAGGAGACATAAGGCTGCATTAGTAGGGGCCTGTGCCTCCACAGGGCACAGGGTTGTTGCGATAGGACCGTGTAATGTCCAAGCCAGTTCAGCGCAGTGATTCCCCAGCGGGAGTCAGCATCCATGCTGGAGCACTACCTCATGCAAAGCCCTGTTCCTCTTATGTGGCTGCCTCAGTTTATTCTGAGAGCCTTTATCATGAGTGTTATTGGCTGACATAGATGGTCTGCTCCACATAAAGAGGATGCAGGGACATGAGGCAGCTGAACTACAACTCCTATGCATCCTGTGACGGCACTGATAGGTAGAAGTACTTCAGGCTTCAGATTAAAAATTACAAGACTTCAGACATGTTAATTTTCCTTTTTATTGAAACTATGACTTTTCTACAATACAGATTCTCCACACACAAAAATGTTTCATATAAATCACTGTTTTTCTCCTCTTGCGAAAACACTAGAAGTTCCAGGGAAAAAAGACAGGTCTGAGCACTGATTCATACTGGGATAAAGAGCCCAGGTTACTGGGGACAGGGTGTGTCTAAGCGGGAGATAACGAATGACAAAAAGATTGTGGGGGATCAGATCATTATAAGCTGCCTCCCAGGTAAAGAGCTTGAATTCAAAAGTGTTAATGTTATGCTTGGCTCTGCAACCTTAACTTCCTTTTCTTATCAGTTTACTTGCTGGTGTATATGTATTTATAAGTAGAGCCCCTACCAGATTCATGCAACGATTTCATCTGGCAAGCACACTTTAAATTTCAGTCTGACTCTGCACTTGCTGAATTATATTAAAAACATACTGCAGACTCAATCTGTGAATTTTTATGTAGAGCTTTTAAAATATTCTAAACTGTTACTTAGTTCATATTTTCTGAAAACCTGTACTGAGGTTTGTTGCAGAATTTCTTTTCTGACTTTCAGACTGCAAGACACATTCTGTCTCTGTTTTCTACAGTTTAAGATTTTCCTGCCAACTCCTTGTAGAGCTCCACTTCCAATCTGTCCTCAGGGAAAACACTATAAGATAGGGGGTTTGTTTATTTTTAAGCTTTTGAAACTTACCTTTTGCTCAGTACTTGGACCAGTGAAAATTAAATCAGCAGAAGGCCTGCCTTTTGCTTCTATAGATTTCAGACCAGGTTCTAAGTGCTATTTCATTTCCATAAAGTTTGTGCCCTTTTCCCCTTCAGATGTCTTGATCAAAATGAAAATCCAAATAACAATGAAATTACTTTTAGTGCTTCTTCTCTCCCTGCCTTACTCCCCCTTTTGCCCAATATCAAAAGGTTAATGAACCAAGGCAACACTGTTTAGATTTTGTACCAAGTACAAAGAAATATGTTGTGAATAGCTGATAAGTGGCATGATCAATAATAGGGAAACGTCTTCCACCTGGTGTTATATAAAGGAAAAATTATCAACAAAGACCCTGGCATTGTCAACGTTGGTTTGTAATATATTGATAAGTTACAGATTAGTCACTGCATTTTAAACAATTGTAATGTTGACCACTGAACCGTGTGTATTTGGATCATCAAACATGCTAAAACTCAATTTCTGAGTGTAATGGCAGACCTTTAAGTTGTGCCTAATGAACTTCTCCATAGCATAAACTTAGTAGCTTTCTAACAGACCTTTTTCAAACATTGCTTGCCATTATGAACCTAGTTCAAAACAGTAAGTACAAGCAAAAAAGTGTTTCAGCTTAAAAGCAGGCATTTCCTAGGTAACTGAGGTATGGTTATTTTTAAATAACTTTGTTTAGTATCCCTGAAGACTGAATGCTGTTTGGCAATCATGAATAAAATTCTTGAGCGGCAGCTCTGTAAGTTCTAGTGGAACTCCTGTGGCACTATATTTTGATTAACAATCTAGCTGTCTGATGTTCTCTAAAAATTCTGGTGCTGTGGGCATTTAGTGGAGCCTAAGAACATTTGTAAAATGTAAATTTATTTAAAGTATTTTGAGGAAGAAGCAGTATCTTAGAGGAGATCCTATGGGTATAACACTAAAATTTGTTATGGAACTGTGTGGAATTTCTTTTGCATCAGTATATTACCTGTAATTTATGTAGATGAAAGGCTAAGCACAAGCATGTGCTTTCATATGCACAATGTTGTTGTGTATCGATTAATTGCCCAGGAGGATTCATGCCTTCTAGACACTGAGTAAAACTTTGGTCCTATGAAAGTCAATGGGAGTTTTGTTATGGACTTGCAGAGAGTCAGGATGTTATAAAAACAGAAGTAAAAAGGATTGTTGGATGTAGGCTGATTTTCCAAAATCCATTTGCAATTTCACCTTTCCAACTTTGTTTTAACTAATAATGAATAAATTAGTTGAAAAAATGCCTTTATAGGGAAGAAAATGATAAGAAGTTCTGATTTTGAGCAAAATTATCTGACAGAGATAAGATACATCTTTTAAACTACTGCCTTCTCTCTAACAAAAGTTGTCAACTCCCCAAAGACAAACTACTGTCTGAGACCTTGATGAACTTTTCTGTCAACAAAATAACTGTTGTTTTGAGATGAGCTGGAGAAAAAAGAGTATAGGTAATAAAAAAAAATTGCTTTAGTTATTTTTCAGATCGGTTTATTTTAGAAGTAACTAATATTTTTGCCAAATATTTGTTTCTGTATTGCTTAGGTAAGGGCTTGCGGGGATCTAAAAATAGCAACGAGGGCAAATTTAAAAGCTCATTAAGGATTAACACTTCTTCCTATATAAAAAATAGGAAAAGTGCTAGAATGAGTAACACATCTAGAAAGAGTGGGATTTTAAAACTATCCCTGCATTTAAAAACAGCAAGAGTATTTTAAACATCTCTGGAATCTGTAGCATTTATAAGATCTATTTGTTAGCTGCCACAAGCACAACACTTCTAAGGATGAATAAAACCATTTAAACATTTCCCAGGACTCCTGAGACCGAGGTGTGTGCTTTGCATGTATATGTAAAGCATAAATATGAATGTGTGTAAGTGTGTGGGAGGGAAGAACAATTTTCCCTTCTTCCTCTCAAGAGAATGCCTGAAATTTAATTGAGGTAAAATAAATGTTCTTATCAGAAGGCACAATGGACCTTCCCAGTTTTGTTTGTGGCAGAGTTCAGGAGCCCTCCCCATGGCTTACTCTACCTTCCCCCACTTCAGATATTAACCTGGACATCATGCCTTCCAAACATTAAATGAGCTGTGCGATGTTTTATTACATTTCTCATGTGGCTAAGCTTAGTGTGGCTTTTAAGTGTTCCTCGGTATGCCGTGCTTACGCAAGTTATTTTCTGCTGTGGATTGTTGATGCTGCAGCAGCAGATAGAGTGGTGTGCCTTGAATTCCAATGAGGAGAAGGCGTTGGTTTATTTTGGTTTTTTGAGTACAGAGTGAGTATTTTGAAAAGATTTGTAACTCAGATTTTTCTCTATTTCAGGCTTAAAGCATTAGAAATGGATTGTTTTAAGTGCTGCTAGGAAATAATTCTATGTCTTTAGAAAGTAAAGTAACTTAAAATGTCTTTATTTGCAAAGTATGTTGTTTATGAAAATCTGTTTTAGCTAGTGACTTATATTACATTCAGTGTGGATCTCCACAAAATGCAAATGAACAAACAGAAATCCTAGAGCACTGAAAAGCTAATTTTTATGAAATTAATTTTTATGAAAGTGGACAAAAGCAATGGGTAGAAAGTTTGCCATTGAGAACCTGAATTGTAACTAAATTAGACTTTCTTTCGTTGTACTAAATTATTTCTGATCTTGTCCTGACAATTAGGGAAAATTTATAAGCAATGAGGTGGGCAATTGAAGTGATGTGTATATTTTCTCAAACTCCTTTAGGGGATTAAAACCTTTCAGTGTGTTCTATCCATCTGCTTATTTAGTGCTTGTATTATTGGAAGCAATCCTTTCCTCTTCCAGCAGTGATGCTTAGATCCCTAGTTCTTAAGGGTTGTGTATGAAACAGATTTTAAGGGATCCAGCCCTGATTAGAACAGTTAGCCTGTTAACGTCCTATGTATTTACAGTGGATTATTTGAAGGGAAGCAGGGGTTAAGTCAGCAGGTCTCTCGGCTTCCCCAGGGGTTAACCTGGCAGCCTGTTTGGCACACACAGGAGGGCTGACAGGTAGCAGGATTTGTCTAAGCAGTGTGCATGAGAGCCAACAAGGAAAACTGAATGCTCTGGATTAGTTTTGGATTATGTTGTCAGAGTGAAGCCTGACGGACAAACTGCAGAGGAATAAAATGCAATCTGTTTGGGGAAAGAGACAGCGTGCATAGCTTTCATTTTTCAAGAAATGACAAGAAAAATCATTAATAATTTGTAAATCCATGTCCATTAACTTTTCTCTTTGTTATCCCAAGACAGTCTTTTTAACATGGTTTTGCCACTGTTCTATATCTGTTCTTTCTTGTGACAGATGGCAAGATAAATATAAAATTGCAATAGTACAGTACAAACCAAAGGGAAAAATATCTAGAAATCATAACACCTGGAATTGTTTAATGTGGAATATTGGAGGTGGGGAGGGGTGGTGGTTTTTCTTTGTCTTTTTGTGGTGAAAGATAAAGTTGAATATAATTTACATACTTTTCCTATTCTATATTTTCCTTTGTGTGATCATCATCTACTTCAAAATATTGGAAGCAACATTCCATTATTTTTTCCATTAAAGCAATTGCATTACCAATATTACTAACACAGTGGATTCCCTGTTTTTCTTCATCTGACTATTTCATTATTTTACTGCTCAAGTACTTAATGTTTTACAAGAGAGGAAAAAAAAATCAATAATAATAATAAAAAAACCACAACTTTTTTTTCACCAGAAAGATTTGCATCATTTTTCATTGAAGTAATGTTTGTCCTTACAAATGTCACTTAGTTTGTTAACAATGACTTATTTGGCTAGAGAAGAATAGTTCCTGCTCATGAACTTCAGTCAGATATGATTTTCAGAAGGTTACGGGGGGGGCAGGCAGGGGGCAGGGGGGTTTCTGCAATTCCTCTTTTATAATAAAAAAGGGAACACACTAAATGTAAGCTGGCAAATAAACTCTACTTAAGGACCAAATAAAGTCAGGGAAAGACTGTAAAAAGTATCGTGGACTTGATCTTTGTTAGTCAGGTTTATATCAGATTTGTTCAGGTTTTGCACAGTTTCTTTATTTTTACTAAAATGCCAAAACCATTTTATGGCATCCTTAATACAAGAAAAAATTATTCATCAGTTACAGCTGTTTGGATTATATTGTTGCTGAGGTGTTAGCGGAGTAAAACGATTCATAAATGTATTAGGACTAGAATTGTAACAGTACAGCCAAATAATTTGCAGGAAAACATTTATATTATAGATTTTAATTTTTTTTTCTGCTTAAAAATTATCCAAACGTAGAATCAATGCATTTGGTTTTGAAAGAGTACAGTAAACATTGTCTATGAATTAATCTTGGTCTATTTGCATCTGTATGCAGATTTTGTGGCTATTCGGTATATCAAATTTAAGGTGAGTTGAGTTCATTTTCAGTGAGCGTATGAAATGTACATTAAGTTTCTGTCTCCTAATCAGTGATATAAGAAAGATTTTGGTGCTAACATTCCCAGTTTTATTATATTTCCCTAAAATGTGTTCTATCTGAAAGCTGTCTTGCTAGCTATTTTGTTTACTCAATTATTCTTGAAAAGTAAGTAGACAAGTATGAGGAATTGCTGTAGCCAACTTTTACTTACCAACATAGAATCTGCTTTTGGTTATTAACTCAGCTTTGGCTAAAAGTAGTGTTGCATTTTCCCTTGCTGCAATGAGCCCACCTGAACCTAAGACACCACGGCATCTCTATTGCATTATAAAGTGTCATTTTCATACAGTTTCAACAGTTGTTACTGTTCTGATTACCATGTATAAAATTGTTGTTTTGTGCAAGTTAAACGCTACTTTCCAATTGGCTGGTAGCAGCCTTGTTTAATAAGGGAAAAATAAAGGAATATTTTTGGGTTCATAATAAGGTCTTTGTGGAAAATTTCTGGAGACTACCTCTTGGCTGAGGGAAGGGGAAAGAAGGAACTTCTGTGCAGCTGCTCTCATGCCACAGTCTTATCCCCTCAATTTAAAAGAGTGGAGTGGATGATGTAACACAATATCACTGTTTTAATATTAGATGCTACATAAGTGTGTGTGCGTACGTACATCAGCTTATTCATAAAATAATCTCAGGTCATTTATCTTCCGTATAATCTTTTAGAAGTATTAGTTGGCTAGCTGGGAGTGTGAGTAAGCAAGTAGTAAAAATATCTCCTATAGAGTAAAATGTTTATGCCCAAACTCATCCTGACTGAGTCCCTGCACCCTGTGTATGCTCTTGGCTGACTCTAGATCTTTAGAACTGCTTCCTTAGTAGGCAACAACAGCACAGAGTAGAATTCAGGCTGGATTAATTTGGGCCATGTTGCATGTCAAATTTAAAAACATTAAATATTCTTTTAATATTAAGCATGCGCTTCATTGCTTGTCTGACTCAAGGTGGCTAGATTTGGTCCTGGAAGCACTGTTTCTGGTGCGTTTTGTTTTTGTTTTGCACTGAATGGATAGAAGTCTCGTAAAAGCCATGTAATCTCTCTGGGCTTCTCTTTGCCCTTGAAAATAGTGACAGTATTTCACAGAAGTTGTAGAGACTGAAAATTTTGTTTTCTTTTGTTTTTTTTTCCGGATAAAAGTTCAATGATTTAATTGTACATAGCTGTCAGCGCTTATAACTAATCAAGCTTTTCAAAAGTACTTATATTTATTTCCATCACTAAAATTTCAATCCAGATGAAAATTTTAGTGACATTATAAATCTTTGTTCTAGTTATGGCTATTTATCAAGAAGTCTTCTACAAGTGTTTTTTCAACTATTTTGAAATGACCAGATAGTTAGATTGGGACAGCAATGCAATTTTGTTTGTGTCACCTTAAAGGTAAAAGTACCTGGAGGAGAGTGCTACAGTAGGATATGTTTAAAAGGCAAACAAAAATTAAATGGTTTGCTACAGATAGATTTTGATTTTGTAACCAGTTGTCCACAATGAGGAACATGTACTTTCTTGAATTTCTTGCATCCTTTTCCACCAAGATAAGTATTACAGGTTCAGATTTTTAAATAATGTATATCGTCAACATTGTTTATATACAAAAGAACTAAGATAATTCACTTGTTTATTAATCTGTCTCTGTGGACATTCACAACATCCATATTCACAAGCTTGAGTATTTGAACTAGTGAGTAGGCCTGGGACATTTTTCATCCTGCATGTTTCAAAAATAGCTTATAAACATCTCTATAATCTGTAGTTGTCAAGTGGTTATTTCATTTATTGCTGAACTGAAGTGAAAACTCAGCAAATGTACACAGTAATTGGGGCCAAATGTCAAAGAAAACCGCAGAAATATACAGGCGTAGATGCAGTATAACTTATGTGAGGAATTTAATTAACAGCTGCTCACAGTAATGTAGAGCAATATCTAATGGTGAATGATAGTCAAGACTTCAATATCAGTCTACGGAGAAAAGCCTGTTCTATTAGCACAGCATTTTGCAGTATCTTTTAAATTAATCAGTCTCCTAAGCTCTCCCAGGAAAGAATACTACCTAAGTAATGGCCAGCAGGAGATGCATGTTGCTATAGTTTGTCCTTCCTGAAGACAGGTCTATTCCAGGCTTGCATAACTTTTCAGAACTGATGGGAATCACATCACAGTTTGCTATGGCTGCAAATCGTTATTCCATGGGAATAAAAACAAGAGAAATGCTGTTAATTCTGTTACTCAGCTTTTAAGCCTGTCCACTTTGGGCCAAGTTGTCTGACCAAACTTGGATTAGTCATTGATTTCTTTGTCATGAATTTATGGGAAGTGACAGAGTACAATAAAAACTTCAGAATGCTCCTCTTTGTGACATTAGTAATAGTAACTTTAGGAAAACTTTAATATCCTGTTCCCTTTTTCATATAGGAAAAGTTAGACAATAACACATAGAAATAACTGAAGTAGTAAATTATCAAGGGGTGTACAGTTTTAACGGAAATAAATCCATAAAACTATAGCATATATCCTCCTGTTCTAGGGGAATAAAAGTCTGCATGACTTATTTATATGAAAGCATTTGTTAGGTATGCGCATTAAAAAAACCTTCCAAGCTACTGAAAGTATATGACTTCAGTATTGTTAACACTGCTTTAACAAGTTGTGATGCAAAGAGTAAGCAAAAGACCTAAGTTTTCCCTTAGTTGATTACTTGTATATCATATTTTATTCTGCAGTGTATCATCCTTGATTCTGTGAGGTTTAAATTACATTGTTGGTTCCAAACCTCACCTCAAAAGAAAGACCTCTCCCAGCATTCATTTCACACTGTCTTTAACTCAGTCTCCTGCTGACTTCTGGTATGTCCCTTTAGGCAATTCTTAGGCACAAGAACTTATTTCAAAACCAGAACTCTAGTTCTACTCTGCTCTGTTGCAGGTTGCATGCAAAGGCTCTTTTTATCTCTACATGCATATAATAAATAGTGTGATCAAATATTCTGGTTCATCTAGCAATGCAGACTCTGTCCTGGTATTTCAAGGACTGGTTTCTGGATGCTTTTTTGTCCTGGATTATTATTAGGGATACTGACTTTTACCAGCTGGTTACACTTGCACTACTGCAGCAAGAGCTGATGCATTCTTTGGTAGAAGCACATGAGAGAAGGGCAGACAAGAGCTGTGCACTGTCACGTGAAGCAGCACAGAGGAAAGTGTCCCCTCTCATGTTATCTCTATTAGGTTCCATGGCCTAACATGAGAAATGAGTTTTCAGTGTGTAACACCACAACCTTGTGCTCCATTTTTATAAAATTTTATTTTTAATCTGACCACCCTAAACAAAAGCCAGGGACACTCACTTTCTCAATAGCCACCTCAGAATTTTGTAGTCTCAAAATTAGTGCTGAGAGCCATAGCGTAAGTGGAAGAGTATTTTGTGTGTACGTGATGGTGGCACAGTTCTGAGTCCCATTTGTGGGAAGAACCACAGCCTTAATGATGCTGTGAGCTGAAAAGAGCCTAGCTCATCTTTGAGACCCCGGTGCTTTGCAAGGTGGTAAGTGAGAGATAGCAGAGTTTTATCTATGAAAAGAGCAGATATGAAATTGTTAAGACACAAAAATAGCATGAGCTAAAAGAATAACTTCTTACAGAAGTGAGAGAGTTTCTGTCTCTCTCCTTCCTGTCTGTTCTTTCCCCACATTTTTTCAAAACAAAAGAGTGATCACCAAAATACTTTTCACAAGTTCACAAATTTTTCTGAGTCAGCTCAGAAAAAAACCCTTTGGAATACAAGCTTGAGATACCACATCCAAACATGCTATGGGAAAGAGATCTCCACTGTTCACACCCAGATCAATGCTGCCAGACTCCTCTGGGCTACAATTGGCAGTGCTTTTCTGGTTTTGAATTTTCCTGCATCTAAGTCTTGCATCTCCCAGATTTCTCAAAGATATTTTCATTTTCATTATCCTCTTAATGATACTGAATTCATAGTGCGCTTCCTTCCCACCTTCCAATTTCTACATCAATATAAACACACAGTATATATTTAGTTTGTAGAAGTTTACAAGTTGTAAGAGTGCATCGATGATGCATCTCTGCTTCTCCCTTAGCTTTCTGATATTTCTCAGTTTATGCAGGCCTGTGAGACACTCAGAGATCAGTGTTTCAATATTAGCTTTTTTCATATATAGCAGCCTTCCTGCATTTACAGGTCATCCAAGCTCTACTTAAGCAGTGACATCCAGTGCATAGGTTTGAGAGGGCTTGCAGGGTTAATTCTGTCATTACTGTGTTGACATGAGGCATGTTACAGCTTTCAGCTGAAAATGTTACTTGTAATCTTTTAATCCCAAATTAGGTCAACATTTTATCAAGTTAATCTAACATGAAGATTAATTAGGCTAGTTAACACGCGCACAGAGGTTATTTGTTTTGAGTCTACGTTTAATCAAGGAGTTAGTCCTTAACACAATAGACAGCCTCCCCCCTGCCCCCTAACCCTAGCTACAGCTCATTCCATCATTTCGATATCATGCACTGTTTAGGACATAAAATTAGGAAGAGGCCAAATTGAATTTCTTATTCAATCCCCCCACAAGCCCAACTGAAACTAAACCAATCCCTTGTAGTATGGAGAGAGATGGATTTTCAAAAATTGTACAGATTTGCAAAATTAAGTCTATACTAGATTAATTTTAATTTTTTTAGGAAAAAAAATCCATTAATATTAAACTGCTCTGAAATTTATTTTTAAATAATTCCATAGCATTCCAAGATAATTCTTCATGTAAGAATTATCAGCATTTGAAATGTGGAAGACGCGTGATGTTTTCTAAAGCAAGATTGATACTACCATTAAATCCTTAAGGCTACAAAATACAGAACGGTGGAAAAAACTGTTGAGAGAAATGTGCCAGGCAGAATGGAAATTTTATCAAGAGAGTTTCTCAGGTCTGCATTGGAGTTTGTCTCAAAATCAGACTCTCTCAACAGCTACCACTATGCCTGCTAGAGCACTCACCTGAGACATAAGAACCCTGGTTTGGACTACAGCTACTGGGCCTGTTTTGCAGCAGGTTTTTCACTCAGTCTCTCAATCTCAGGTAAATTTTAGTAACCAGCAGACAACTAGGAACTATAAGGAAAAGGAATTTTCTACACTTTTTAGAGTATTTACCATTCTGAAAACTGTTTCCCAGCACAGATGAAAGCACCTTTCAGTTTTGTGGGTATATTTCCACAGCCAAGGAAAACTGTTCTTGATAGTAGTGAAAGAAAGTAGTTTTTTCCCTAGGGCAGGATGTCTTTTAATAAGAAATTTTAGTTCTACTAGGACATTTGAAATTACCTGCTGCAATCATGCTGTCTTTTATTTTTCTTTTTGTTACCCTCAAAACTTGTTGCTTTTGTGGTGTTTTGAAGAATAAGAACAATGGCATAAGCAGAATGGAAAAAAGAACTTGGCTGGTTTCTTTCTTTACCATTTTCATGCCATACCCCTTCCAAAAAAATACTGTTCAGTATAGTTACGCTCAAATTAAATGTCTAAAAGGAGGGGAGAGAAGACAGTTTGTATAGAGGGAGGTGGCATAAATCTGCTAACAGGGGTCATTAGACCGGACAAATGCCTTTCTCCCCTGAGTTTCCTAGATAAGGAGAACCTATCTAGTAGTTAAAAATTCCAAGAGTCATTCTGGATAGCATTACCGACCCCCCTGGGTGTTGCTGCAGAGTTCATGCCCTGTTTCATCAAATACCCAGTGACATTCACCAGGGGCCATGCTAATTATAGGGATTTAGCAGACAATGTCTAAGAACATTTCATCACAAAACAGCATGTCTTTGTCTGCAGGTATTGGTTTGTTGATGTGCTAAGTTAGCAAAAAAAAACTGGAGGTAAAATGATTCTGCAGTTTGTTAGTGTATCTTTACAGCAACATTAATCAACATATTGAAATGTGAAGATACAATCTTCCCTGCGTTTAGCGCCAGCAATACTGTGCTGTTGTGCAATTACATGGAGGAGAAAGGCTCAAGGTAGCTTAAAAATTAATGGATTATACGTTGGTTCCATGTCTTCTAACCCCGTTGTTTTAATGAACTACATGGTTGATTCACTATAAAACATTTTTCTTGGGCAAGAGTTAGACAACCCTTGTCTTTTACTTATGCCAAACCTATTCAGTAGCCTCTTTACTGAAATCAGGGGGGAGGGGAGGGTGTATGATGATAAGGAATGCAAATCAGACTCCCATTTTGCTTCACTGCCAGTTGAATTGTTGTTTGATTCTCAGAGAGCAAAGTTTGTGGTTAGAGTGAGGTCCCTTACTCAGGGCTGAGTGCAGAGACAGATGTAAGCAATGCTACAAATCAGCTTTACCAGAGTGCAATCCGTAGGCTTTCCTTGTACAGTATATGGAGGCTGGGTACCTTAGAAAGCTGTAAAAATAGCCAGCTTCTGAAAGGTGAGCAGCCTACTCCACTTATCTCAAAAAGCTATGAAGAATAATACATTTTATAACCCTCCAGGCAGAGAGGGGCTTAGTCCCAGAGGTCACATTGCCATTATCACTGAAAGCCTCTCTTGGAGGTACGTACATGACTCATTTCTTTTAAAAAAAAATTAGAGTACAGCCCATCCATTACTTGCAAAATGTTGGCAGTGATTGTGTGATATCTTCAGTGTTTGGGTCCCACTCTGGCCCAGTCACTACATTACAGTCCATACTCACAATTTAACTCTATTTTTGAAAGGGAATAATTCGAGCAGAAAATATGCATTGCCCCACTCACAGTGGCCTGTAGCGTTCCTGTACTATCCAGGGAGCCGATGGACAGAAGCGTCAAACCAGTACCACTCTGATTCTAAGAATACCCCAGGTGGTGTGTCCTGCATAAAATGTACACCTACACATGACTGCTAGGTATGACAAAAATGTATTTTCTCCATCAGATCCATAAGGGGATTTATAGGAGGGAGTTTATTAACAGAATTCAAAGGATTCTAGGGATTATACAAAGCCTAATCTCATTTTCTGTTTCCAGTATACTTCATGTAGTTTGTACATGGTGGAATAACTTGAAATTAACAGTCAGTCTCTCTCTCTGACACAAACATTTCTACTTATACATGAAATTTATTAATTTTATTTGTCAATTTACAGTAGTTATTATTGTTTTGTTAAGCATTTATTTATGGAGATGACAACTGCCAGCCAGGTTGGACTCAGTTGCACAGGCACAGTACAGACATTATAAAATGATCATACCTGCCTTTTAATGGTAGCAATCACAAATATTTACTTGGTTAACAAAAATTTTGAAGTGGACTTAAGTGGACTTTTAAGTGGACTTAAAATTAACTTCTATGAAAGCATATGGTCTTTCAGGACTCCTGAAAATTAACTCAACTACTTAAGCACCTTGGGAGAATAACTTCTGGCTTGCAAAAATCTGCCAGATTTATTAATGATGATGGAAATAGTAATGAGGTAAATAGGCACAAATGATGAAGCAGAAAACTTCGAATTGACAAATAGCTAGTGGCATAGCAACAAAAACGGCACACAGCATAGAAATCACCTATCATTGAATTTCAGGAACGTTTGACATTACTAGTAGATATGTCATGGTCATCAGGAGGCTCTTGCTGTTTCCCCCTCCTCTCCCCAACCCCTTTCCCTTTCTTCACCTTTCTTTTTCCTGTTATTATCAGCTTTTCTAGACTGAGGTTCATCTCCTTTGCCTTTTTATTTTTTCTGAGAACCATTTGTAAGTGGCATATTTGTCTCATGCTCTACGTTGTAGCATTTGCTTGCAGAGCTACAAGGGCACAGGCAACACTGTTCTCCAGGAGATGACTTTGCACTGGGGTGCACTAGGTGTTTCAAACCATTTTGGCATTGCCTGGATCTTAGTTGCATCTTCCCTAAAGGGTTTTAGTGTGAACAGTCCCTGTGTCCTCCTCATTCTCCAAAGCAAAGGGCCTGTGATTAGTTCTGGTCACATGGTAAGGCATATAAGTGGGAAAAGGATTTGTGCTGGACAGGAAGGAAAGCTTCTGGAACCAGCTCTCACTTTTCTGCATTCACAGAGGATATAACCCACAAACAGCATTTATTTACTTAGTGGTGTTTTATGGTGGCTGACACATGCAAGTTTAAGTTATGTAACCATGTCATTTTTGTAAGTATCTTCTACATTTTTATCCTTTTGATTAGATGGTTGGAAATATAAGATATTTAGTTCCATGACAACTGAACTCCCCACAGTATTTATTTTTCTAAGAATTTAGCCTCCTTTTAAAAATCTTCTTGCAATATCCTATTATTGCAATTTCTTTTCTTTTTAACTGTGGGGAAAAGGTCTGCAGAGCATTTCTAGTGAGCTCACTGAAAGCTGTCAAATAAATGCATTGGCAGATATGTTCATGTTTAATGGCTCCAGGAAGTGCTACTGACAATTCTAATCATATGTGTTTTTGCAGATACACTCAAACCCAGACTATGCAAGGTCAGTTCACATAATCACACCAGGTTTCACTTTCCATAGTGTTCTTTTTAAAAAAAACTAATGAGCTCATTTGGAGATGTAAGAGCTTATTACAAGTTAATGTGATTTTTTTTAAATGCAGAAGACCATGCAGTGAAAATGCTAAGAACCTCAGGTGAGGAGGTGATTTCTAAATTATGATGCTGAGAAGTCATTGCTTTAGTTAATAAATCAGAGAGCAGTTTGAAGATGTACAGGTTTATATTATTTGTATTTCCTCCTAAAATATTTCAGTATTGTTGTCATCAGAGACCAGAGACTTCGATCAATTTGTGAGTCATTATTTTCCTACATTTCTGGTGAGAAATGAACATTGTATATAAAGCCTTATTCCTGGAGATGGCCCTAAGCAGAACACCCATCTTGTCGTTATGAGAGTCCCAGGGAGACTGCACTCAGTTATACTCTAATACAAATAGCCTGGTACACAGCACTCTCTGTAAAGGGAATGTATACAATTTTATGAATGGGATTTTTCTAAAGCTCTCTGAAGTTAAAAGGAGTCCAAAACAAGTATTTAGAAAGACAAGGAGAGGAACGATTATAAAAAGAAAAAGAAAAAAGGATAATCTCAGAAGCCTTTTTCCTGTGGGTATTTGTAAAGGATAGAACCTTGTCAAATGCTTATTACTGCACTCACCTATAGGATGTACATTTATTTTTTCCAAACAAATTTATTGCTTCAGTACACATTTGGTTAATGGGCCTCTGCGACATGGAAGTGCTACAGGGACTCATTGTCTTCATCTCTTCCTGCTGTCCTTTAAGTCAATATTAGTTTATAGAGAAGTGCCACAGTGCAATTAATTTGTCCTTCCAAGAATTCAGATTCATAAATCAGCCTCTTTCTCCTCTCTTTCTCTCTTTTTCTGCACGCTTCATGGTGAGGTAAACATTTGCGACAGCCAAAACTCAAAAGGTTGAAAGGTCTAATTCAGAAAGGGCTCCCCAAACAGGATGCTTATCTTAAACATACAAATTTATCCAAACTTTTGCAAATTTACCTTTTTCCATGTGCCATTATTTTCTTTTCAAATCACTCAGGCTATACTCCTTACCCTCACACTATTTTTTTATGGTTCTTTTTGTTCGATATGGATGAAATAATTTTTTAAAAGCTACTCCAATCTTCATTGGACTGAACAGAATGCAAACCATTTCGGGATTCATTAAAGCTCACATAAATACTTTTCTGCCTCTCTGTGACTCCCAGTAGTCCTCTTCAACCCTCTGTCTTGCTGAAATCCTTCCCCACATATCAGAGAGGCTGGCAATCTCCTCCGTGCAGGCTACTGTCTTCAGATCTTGTTAGTTCTTGGGAACCACAGGGAGACCCCAAGTGTTAGGATGTGAATGAAGTAGGCTACCAGAGAAGGTGACAGGTCGGAGACATACACCTCATCAGTCACATCACACTTTAAGATCAGGGCCTATATCAGGTCAGGTAACTCACTAGGTCAGGTTGGGGGGCGAGGGGAATGGAGTCTCTTGGGGTTTATAAGGTAGAAAGGAGAAGAATGAAATGAAAGTGTCAAAAGAAAGGCTGGGGGAAAAAGAACAGATGAATATCAAAGGACAGAGGCAAAAGATCTTAAAACAGAAAGAAACCAAATTTCTCAGAACTTTTTCAGAAACCCTTGACTCCTTCACTGATCTCTGCCTTCATCTGTAATCCCTTATTTGTCAGACTCGTTCAGCGCTCTCCCACGGCTCCAGAGAAACTTGCATCCTGTTTTAAATCTGATTCTCATTCTGCAACGGTGGAAGCTAGTGATAGAGAGAAGGTCTTGCCATTACTACTTCTCTCCTACTTTATTTAGAAATGTAGTTTTTTCAGGCCTTTTATTTTTCCTGCCCCTTCTACCGGAAGTACAAATAGAATTTTCTTCAGAGAGTAGCAAATAAGACATAAGTAACATACTACTGCATTAAATTTCTAGGTTCCAAGGTTCTCAGGTTTGCTTTGCTTTGATTTTGTTTTCTTTTGCTGCTCTTTTTGAGGACTAGATTGCCAGCATTTCTGGGTGAGGAGATGGAAGGCATTCCAGTTTGAAATCACTTCTTGGGCTATTCCTTAGTTACTGTGGAATAAGTAGTAAGTGATAGTAACAGCAAGTATTTCTAATGCTCTGCAGTTGATACTGCATCCTGATGAAATACACCTGATGAAACTTCCCACTCCACCAAATAACTTTTTGACATGTTTATTATCACCAGACTGGAGTGATTTTCAGCCTTTGGTACAAGGGATTCTATCTGTAATGGAAGGGGAATAAAACCTCTCTCTAATAAAATATTGCATGCTCAGTATAGCAGTGTCCTAACAATAGGGATTCAAACTCCTTTGGGAAGAAGGAAAACCAAATTCAGGTTCCCACATCTTTAACAAATGCTCTACCAACAGCTCTAGAGAAAACCCACAAGCACAAGGATTCTGCTATCTAAGTACAAATAGAACTCATCCCCTTCTTTAAAAGAAGCTATTCCTGTATGACCAGTCCTGAAACTTTTGAAAGTTTTTTTATTTTTGTAGTGCATTCGTACCCATAATGGAAAGATTACATTTCAGTGATTACTTGCAAAGCAAAGGACGTGAACAATCCAAAAGCCTCAAGCCATGCTGCCAGTTAATCAGTTTCCTGCATGACAGTACTCCGGAAACTTAAATTTAGATCTTCAAAGAGTTCTTGGAGACTCCCACTGCAAGGGGTGATGTTCAAGCACAACAGCACCCTATTCACTGCCTGAAGCAAACAGCATCCATTATTCATTCATCCTAAACTCAGACATTGCATCCTTGAACACAGGCCTCTTCGAAAGTGCTGTGCTTGTAGCCTCATGCCTTTTGCACTATTCCTGAAATAACAGAAACGGAGAAATTACAAAGGAGAATGGAGAGCATTACAAATCTAAACATTAACATGGGAACTCAAACTCTTTTGCTAAAAAGCAAAAATATGTAACAGGGAAAATGTAAAAGGGAAAAAATGTAACAAGGTTCTCTTTCCATTAGCTCTGCAAAAAATGTAATCATTAAAAAGAGAAGCTTATATATTTACTGACAAATTTTTCTCTTTGTAAATACAAAACCAGTTAATGGCCTCATAGCCCAGTTTTGTCAAATTGCCAAAGTCCTAATTTTTTTATAATCTCTGCTCAAAGTGAATAAGAAATTGTAGGACATAGAACTCCATAAAACCACATCCATATCCCTTTACATATGTGTAAGCCCCTAAAACAAAGAGAAATGCAGTCATAGTTATCAGAATATTTCCTACAGGTATTAACATTCATATATATCAAGTGAGTAAAGTATATATAAATCGTGAGTGAGCATCTCAGTCCCACCGTCATGGTCTTAAGCTTCTGAGGGTAGAGAAATAGTCCCTCAAAGATTATTTCCGTATCTGTCAGTCATGTAGGTACATAGATGACATTACAGGTGGTAAAATATGCCCTCCTGAGCACTCAGGCAAAAAAAGGGAGGTTCCTGTTAGAAAGTTAGCTAGTAAAGTTTAAAAAATTACTTGCCATTTACTGCAGAATAAGTTTGTGTACAAACGTTGTTACAGCAAAATAAAAATTCTCTGCAAGTTCACACCTCCTCTTATTTTATGGTAGCTTTTTTATAAATTCATATTGTGAAATACCAGTTACTCAAAGTACCAC
The DNA here is from genome assembly GCF_035582795.1 of Mycteria americana. Classification (NCBI taxonomy): domain Eukaryota; kingdom Metazoa; phylum Chordata; class Aves; order Ciconiiformes; family Ciconiidae; genus Mycteria; species Mycteria americana. The sequence continues at coordinate 61,094,888 of NC_134368.1, forward strand.
GTTTTATTTTGATTATCCTTAAAAAAGGAATGAGGGATCCAGAAACACTTCCCCGAAGTTGGATCTATGACGGAGGCAAAGAAGGAATAGAATGGAAGAGGAAGGAGGGGAAACAAATATAGTGCAAGTTCAAAGTGAGCTTGGGGAAAGCCATCCGGACTGGGATTGAAGAATAAGAAATGTGGAACTAAACTTGCTATGAGGGCTGGCTGAAAGCTGAAATTTCCTTCTTTAGATAATGCTGCTGTTATGTTTTTTTTTTTTCCCCGAGTTAAGATGAAAAAGCAAAATAACTAACCTTTTTTCACAAAGCAAAATTCAAAAAACAATTCAAAATATTCCTTTTTTTTGACAATCTGTCACTAACTTGTATCTCTATGAGTCATTGCAGTGTCCCCCCCTCTCTCGACATAAAAGTGTTTGTTTTGTATTTGTCAAAAAAGTCTCGACAGAAAGTTCTACAACCAGCATTCAGAATTTAATATCCTTCTTGTGGGATTGTCTCTCTCTTCAGTGTTTAAGGCATTTTAGAAGTGAAATATAGGTG